>NW_004955492.1:8479193-8494331 GCF_000276665.1 Chinchilla lanigera | reverse complement strand
TGGTAAGCCCCTCCTATTATTATGTTATCCTTCTTTTACTCTTTAAAATAAAAAACCAAAAAAACAAAAAAACTATTAATTCAAAGATTGTTCAAACAAAGAAAAACAAGCTCAATAATTTTAAACTACCAGTACCCAGGAGGCTGAAGCAGGAGGATTGCTGTGAGTTCAAGGCCAGCCTGGGCCATACAGTGACCTCAAGGACAGCCTAAATTACACAGTGAGATCCTCTCACCAAAACACAAAACAAAACAAAACACTATAATTTATTGCTAACCAATGTCTGCTAATTATTCTCCATCCCTTGAGGGCAGAAAGAGTTTTCTTCTCAACATTTATATTATAACCGGGCATATTAGGATGAGATGGCTTGATTTAGCCTTCCCACTGCCTTTTTCTTTTCTTTTTTTCTTTTTTTTTTTTTTTTGAGACAGGGTCTCCCTATACAGTTCAGGCTGGCCTCGAACTCACAACGATCCTCCTGCCTCAGCCTCCCAAGTGCTGGGATTACATGCGTGTCCCACCACGCCTGGCTCCCACTGTCTTTTTCAATCTCATATATGAGGAAATTAAAGTCTCAGAGAGGTTAAGGGTCTTGTTTAAGTGTCTTACAAAAAAAATCAGTGAGTTAGAAGAGCTGCCTAAGCTGGGCGTGGTATCCCACATCTGTAATCCCAGCATTTGGGAGGCTGAGGCAGGAGGACTGCTTCGAGTTGGAGGCTAGCCTGGGCTACAAAGTAAGTTAAAGACCAGCCTGAACCGCATTGCAAGACCCTGTCTCAAACAGAGCACCCCTCCAAAAAAAAGAGCTGCCTAGAATGCAGAGCTGCTGACTCTGTGTGCTTTACATCCTTCTGAAAGCTGAGGACTGCTCTACAAGACCACTTCTAACTCTGCTCCTGACTCAGGAGGACTACTATCTTACATTCTGGAAATAAGAGTATGCAAAGGCATTCTGAGATGTACAGTACTAGCAAAGGTACTGAATGATGTATGTTTCAAATGGGCTACATTTAATGACATTTCTCTACACGGCTGATTTAGCTTTTTTTTATTCAACATCAGCCACTGGAGCCAGGTGTGGTGGCACACATTTGTAATCCCAGCACTTGGGAGGCTGAGGCAGGAGGATCGTTGTGGGTTCGAGGCCAGCGTGGGCTACAAAGTGAGCTCAAGGCCAGCCTGAACTGCATAGCAAGACCCTGTCTCAAAAAGACAAAGACAACAACAACAACAACAAAAAACCCAGAAGCCATTGGACTAAAGGCCATGGACAAAGCAGTGAGTACAACGCCCAGAGCTCTCTCCTTGCCTTATAAACTTTAACCTCATGCTGTAACTCTCAGGAATTCCAGAGACCATGTCTGCACATGAGAATTATGTCAGAGTTCCTCTGAATCCCTGGGTGCTACCACACCCACAACACAGCAGGTTCCCAGGGACATCTACATTACTCTGTTTCTCAGTGAGGAAAGTTCCCAGTGCTGAGTACTTACCAGTGAGAAAATTCCGCAGCCGCCCAAACTGTACTTCGTATTGCTGGGGTTCTGCCTGGCAAGGGGCTGCAGACACTATGTTGGCACAACCAGACTCTGACTGGACTAAAGAGGGAAAGACAAGATAGGAGTGGGAAGACAATTAGTAGCCAATTAGTGAATGTGGTGGGAGGAAAGAAGGGTGTCAGACCGAGACCATGTCAGCTGCAGGTGCTGTCTCGCTAGACTTGGAATGTGCTGGTCCTGATGAAATGCATAGGCTGTCTTGTCTCCTTCCCCCTCATCTGACCCAGAGAAATGAGGGAGAGGATAGGAAGGAAGAAAACAGGGCAGCTAAGCAGAAGAAGAGGGCAGGCCTGTGTGTCCTGGTGAAGTACATCTGGAAACATCTGGTTCTGTTTGACAAGAAAATGGCTGCCAACCTCTGTGCTGTGCACTGCGGCCTTCCAACCTGGGGTTTGTGCATTCCAGTTTTGAGAAATTTTCTCCAATCATTTTTAGTCACTCCCTACATTAATTGTGTATTGCCTTCACTACAGGACGAAGTGGAGGCCAGCAAAAACCTGATGATGTCCTCAGTGTGATCCATGGCTTGCTCTGAGACTATAGCACAAGTCTAGATGAATCTGCTCACATGTTCTTTAAAGCCAGATCCACCCATTCTTCTCACCTTCAGCCCCCAGAGAGTTGCCCTGCACAGAATCAGGGCCAGGTGATGGCTTTGGCATAGAATAGCAGGTGCCTCATCTCTAATACAATCAGGATGGCAAGGCCTGGAATGATTCCTTCTGAACTTGCCCTCACAGCCCTTGGTGTGTGTGCAGTCTCCTGCCACCTGCATTGAGTGCCCCTGTGCTGCTGATGGCAAGTAGAAGAGAGCACCACTGAGCTGTCTGCAGTTAAGACACAGCGGTTTTCAGGAAAGTCTTACAAGTTCAAGAAAGGATTGCAAGTTCTGTTTTCTGAGACTCCCGTGATGTCGAAGTTGGCTCTCCTGAGACTTTAACACTCCATATCTTTGTTTTTCTGCTCTACTTTCTAGGAAATTTCAACTTGCAACTCTTTTGCTGATTTTTTCTTTTAACTATTACATCTTTAGTAGACACTTTAATACATTCAGAGTGTTCCTTTTCCCCCCAAAGTATCATCTTACCTCTAGGCAACAATGATGATAGTTGGCTTCCTTGGGTTGGTGGAAACTGAGGGTGGGATGGTTCATCACTCAGAATGACCTGGATGGTCAACTTCGACTCTAATGTCTTTGTTTTGTTTTGTTTTTGTCCTGGACAAGCCAGAAACCTAAGGGACAATCTTTCACTTGCTTCCTTGAGTATGACTGGTTACGGTGTTCAGGATGGGCAATTGGGCGAAGCTGACTGGGAGAAGAGGGCTGGAGTCTCAACATTCAGTATATAGACATGCACTTCTTTCTGTGAGTTTGTGATTTCTAAAGAGAAAACTCCAAGTCCCTTGCGCTTTCTGCAGGGGAGAATGGGATACTGGAGAAAGGCATCTGGGAAGAAACCACAGCTAACAAAGACCTAAATAAAACAGGAACACACTCCAGATAGTAGAAGACATATGGAAGAGTGGAAACAGGGTCAACAAGCCCAAGGAAGCCAGCACACAAAGTACACAGAAATGGGGGTACGGATGAGCAGTATCAGGGGTCTGAGAGATAGTCAGAGCAGATGTATCTGCAGGAAGATCACACATGAAGGGGTGTTCCCTCCTTTTCCTTCCTGTCGCAAGGTCCTATAGATTCCTGAAACTTACTCTCTCCTCTCCATTTCCACTGCGACTTAGAATGTCCTCACTTGTTTCCAGATTACACCTTCTACTTATTCTCCCTGACGCCGGCCTGGGCCCTCTCTAGTCAGTACTGTCATCACCATGAACCTCCTAAAGTCTGCCTTCCATGCCTTGCATATCTGCTTCCGACTTGCCCAGGTAGGCTAAGATTGCCCTGAAACTGAAATTCTTCCACTATTGCCAATGTTGGCTGATTCAACGGGAAGTATGAAGTCTCTTAGGAAGCCTTCCTTGCCCTCTAGCCTAACCAGATGAGCACCTTCTCTACTCGTGTGTGCCAGAGCTGACCACACTATACCCTCCTACAACCTCTGACTTCCCACTGGAACAATCCCGGCTGTCACATTTTTTATTTTATTTTGTTAGTTATTTTTGGTCTTTTTGAGACAGAGTCTTGCTACATAGTTCAGGCTGGCTTTCAGCTCACTTTGAGTCCAGGCTGACCTTGAACTCGAAGTGATCCTCCTACCTTAGTTTCCCAAGTGCTGGGATTACAGGCACCACCACGCCCGGCTCCTGTTATATTTCTTAGCAGGTGTCTGCAGTAAAGTTTTGCTGATGAAAATTCCATCACTCAGATCCCCAGTTAGCAGAAAGACCAGGACAGAAACTTAGGACCAGGTTGCACTGTGTTACTGTTCCTGGAGGCTTCCCGCAGTGATGCAGACTTTCCAGCTCAGTGGTGCTCTCTTCTACTTGCCATCAGCATCACAGGGGCACTCAATGCAGGTGGCAGGAGACTGCACACACACCAAGGGCTGTGAGGGCAAGTTCAGAAGGAATCATTCCAGGCCTTGCCATCCTGATTGTATTAGAGATGAGGCACCTGCTATTCTATGCCAAAGCCATCACCTGGCCCTGATTCTGTGCAGGGCAACTCTCTGGGGGCTGAAGGTGAGAAGAATGGGTGGGTCTGGCTTTAAAGAACATGTGAGCAGATTCATCTAGACTTGTGCTATAGTCTTAGAGCAAGCCATGGACCACAGTGAGGATATCATCAGGTTTTTGCTGCCCTTCACTTTGCCCTGTAGTGAAGGCAATACACACTTAAAGTACAAAAAGTCCAAGTTCTTGACTCTGAGGGCAGTGTGAAGGGGAGCTGAACCAACTGCTACTACCAGGACTAAGCATGAAACCAATAAAAGAGGGGCAGGTGGTGACAGGTATTTGGAAGAGTGAAGTCTAGGAACAAAGGAAAACCCCGTCTGTTCATATATAAGAGGACCCAGGGCTGAGCCACTCCAACTCCACAAAGCCATTAACCTAGTTCATAACTGTTCTGAAGTACCACAGCAGCTTCCCCACATCTCCAATACTACACAAATTCAATATAAGAAAACCACATCACAGAAAAACCCGAACTCACAAAACAGGTATTCCAGATGTAGTCAAAATCAGCTTTTCTACAGAATCTGATTT
This sequence comes from Chinchilla lanigera, assembly GCF_000276665.1. NCBI lineage: Eukaryota > Metazoa > Chordata > Mammalia > Rodentia > Chinchillidae > Chinchilla > Chinchilla lanigera. The sequence goes on along the minus strand of NW_004955492.1, from coordinate 8,489,604 downwards.
CAAAACTACAGCAAAACAAATTTAAAAAATCTCAGGATGCATCTGCAATACCAGTATTTCCTACAGCTTATCTCAGTACTCTTCTCAGTTTGCAAACTTGAGGTCTGTGGCCAAGGCCCTTTCCCCAGGGTCTTGTAGGACAGGAACCCTGTAAAAATCATCAGGTACAGATAACACCGGCTCTGGGGAAGGAAGTACCATCCAGCCAGGGGTAGGAAAGAGCAACACTGGGAAGCCTGCTCTCTGTCCAGTAGAAGAAGGTACTCCATGCACCACCAACACAGATCCTGCTCCAGGCCCACATGGTCACCTGTGAGGTTGGCTGCCATCTCCTCAGCAGTCTGAGACAGACGCAGGCCTTGCTTCAGGGGGCCATCGGAATCCACATACTGCCGGCGCTTGAGGTAGCAGGACACTGCCATCTGGACGTGCTCGGTGCGCACCCGTTTCATGACCTGGACAGGAACCACAGGGTGAGAACCAAGAGGTCAGGTGAGGAAGACTGTGGCCACAGGGCTGCTTCAGTGCCCAGTTAGGACACAAACATAAAATTCTTTCTTTCTTTCTTTTTTTGTTTTGTTTTTTTTTCTGGTACCAGGAATCGAACTCACGACCTTGCGCTTGCCAGGCAGGTGCTGTGCTGCTGAGCTAAATCCCCAGCCCCAAATATAAAATTCTTGATCAACAACCTGGCACTCTTCCACTTTATTTTTTGCCATGGCTATCTAGCCAATTTCGATGATGCATACATACGCCACACTGGTTATCCCCAAAGTCAGTTGAATACCATGGTTTCAGTCACCCCATTGATCTTTCACTAGAGCTGCTAACAAGCAAGTAGGGCCAGTAGAATAGGGACAGTTTAAGTAGGCCTTTCATTTCTCCTTCCTGTTCTGAGACGTACTAATTAGCACTGAACCCACAAAACAAAATCAAAGACCTATGAAGTAGATATTGACAAAGTGAGAAGTCAGTAATGGGCAGGGATGTAAAACTTCTTTCCTAATAGCCAGGAAAAGTCTGTCAGCTCCTACTATGTTTGATTAGTATGTTTTCATTTTAATCAATTATCTTTCTCTGTCCTGTTTTATTTGAATTACAGGTACAAAAAAAAATCAAAACTGTAAGAGGGCATGTGCATATGTTAAAACATGTCTCATAAATTCCAGTGAGAAAGGAAAGTGGGCTGGGCATGGCAGCGCACATCTCTTATCCCAGCACTCGGGGGGCTGAGGCAGGAAGACTGTAGCGAGTCTGAGGCCAGTCTGAACTGCATAGCAAGACCTTGTCCCCCCCACCCCTAGAAAAAAGAAAAAAAAAAAAAAAAGGAAAGTGAAGTGGTAGGAAGTGAGCTGAAAAGCAATAATAATAATTTAGGCTAATTTGAGGGCTCATCAAAAATGAAACCAAAACAAAACAGAGGAGGACAGAGGTAAGAGAAAAAAGGGATTAGTTTTTTTTTATTACTAAGTTTATTATCAAGAATGATGGAAACTTCCAGTATTGCCCTGGCCTTAAACACTACCTTGCCAGAAGGAAACTGCAGCAGAAGCCAAATGGCATTGGGATGAATTTTCTAGGACCATGTCTGTAAAGTAAGATATATTTTTTACTAAACAATCAAAATATACTGTCCATTCTGAAGGTATATATGTGGCCATGCCTGCCAAAGTAACATTCTCTGAACAAGGGTTTCCAGGTTGGGGTGGGGGCCAAGTTTTATCACTGATATGGCTGGGTTTAAGTTTTCAGTCCAGCTATATGTAACAGCTTTTTCCTTTTGAGAGTTCCATTCTTTAAGATTTAAAATTCCACCTTCTCCAGAAATTTGCTATTTTTTCTTAAAATATTTTTCCAAAGTTCATTTCTATCTATAACTTTTACACATCTGCAACTTTTTAGTGTACCATACATATGAACAGCCAAATAAATGCTTTGCAGAATTACTGTGCAGACACATTGCCTCTGGATCATGTGTAAGTGCTCCTTCCTTCCAAAGGGGTCTGCAGCAAGACTCTGAAGACTCATTTCAGTTCTACAGAAGTCACACAACAGGGAAAGCAGTGAAGGTTAGAAAGCACATACACCTCTCTTTTTGAGACAGGGTCTCACTCTGCAATTCAGGCTGGCCTTGAGCTCACTTTGTACCCCAGGCTGGTCTCAAACTTTCAACGATCCTCCTGCTTCAGCCTCCATTACAGGTATGTACCACCAGGCCCGGCCCAGTACACACACATTTACAAGCAAAACATTAGGACATCATATTTATGTCAAAGTATGAGCACAGAGATTATTCTATCTATTTACTTTATTTCTGGATTACCACAAGGAGTATGAAACATCTGTCAGAAAGAAAGGACAGTGGGTTTGATGAGGTTGTGATTTAGTGATATAGCAAAACCCACTAAGCTGTGTGTGTGCCACAGGCCCAGCATCCCAGCACTCTGGAAGGCTGAGGCAGAAGGATTGCGAGTTTGAGCCCAGCCCAGATAAATCAGAGAGGCCTTGTCTCAAAATAAAAAAATAGGAGGGGGATGTAGCTTGCTGCAAAGGTCCTAGATTCAATCCCCAGTACCAAAATTTTTTTAAAAAGCACTATTACTTTCCAATACTGAACTATCTTTTTATTATGGAATTAGCTTCTCTTTATGATGGTCCATTATTCTTTCACTGTAGCAGTGAAATTTAAATTTTTAAATTAGGATTTTTAAATTAGTATTCTTTTTTTTTATTGCTCACACAAGGACTCTGATTCAGAGTGATAACCCTGCACTTAGCATCACTTGCCCAAAAGTGAAGACTGTTTCTTTGTGGCCATTAATCAGCACTACTGTATTAGTCTGACTATATCTGACTAAGATTTCTACATTCTCTAGCCTGGCTACACATGAATAGGTACATACACAAATAACTTCGCCCTAGAGCTCATGTGAACCAGTTAATTTGAGGGACCTTTCCTACATCCCCATAACATCTGCTAACACTGCTTTTAATTCTAATTCAAGAGTACCTAGTGTGCTACTCTCTCAAATCAGCCTGATGCCATACTTGGATGAGACCAAGACCTCTCCAGACTTTTACTGCCATCTCTTGTTGGTATGGCATCATGAATGTGCCCACACGTCTGTGAGAATTCCAATCAGGGCTCTGATAGGAAAAACTACATGTTCAGACATAGGATCTACTGATGGCAGAGAGAAAAGACACTGTGAGGACATGTTGTCCTCAAAGTGGGACAGTACACATGCGTGTATGCAGGGGAGGGGAAAGGACTCATAGGAAAGTTATTTTTTTAAAAAGAGTAAACAGAAACAACCAATTAACAATGGTAAAATCTGGTTGTACCTAGGACTGGGAGAAACTAGTCAGTGAATATTGATTCTAAAGAACATGACTCTATTGGGTGTGGTGGTGCACACCTGTAATCCCAGCACTTTGGAGGCTGAGGCAGGAGGATTACCTTGAGTTCGAGGCCAGCCTGGGCTATACAGTAAGTTCAAGCCCAGCCTGCACTACATTGTGAGGCTCTGCCTACAAACAAAAAACAATACAAAACAAAACAAAAAGAACATGCCCCAATTAACAGCCCCAAGTGGCAATCTCAATCCAATCAGCATTTCTGACAACAGACTCTTCCTGAGATTGGGCAGTGAGCCAATTGGAGGGCAAGGATAGCAAGGCAGGAATTGGGCAGTACTGTAACTCTTACATATTATGTGGTATATATACTGTTATGTAACTCAACTGCCAGAGATGTGATTTAATCAACCTTGTTCATTTTATTCCAATACACATAGTTGACGTGAAATAAATACTGAAGAATTCCTCAGAGAAACCAGCCCCCCCAAATGATTTTCATCATACTAAAATCCATAAATGGACATGTGAAGGGGAAAAAAAACCTCCTTAAAATAGATCCAAGTCTCTTGAGAGACTCAGAGGAATACTGCAACTTCAAGTGACTTGCCTAGCTTTTCCTATAATTATAAAATCTTCAGTGTAAATTAAGTTCAATATAGTTACATAGTTTTTAAAATATCAAGAGTTCCTGTAATTTTCAACTTGCATAATATTCCTTAATCTTTCAAGTGTCTAACACCCTTTTCCTCTATCACATTATTAGTACCTCTGGAAATAAAAATGAAGATTCTGACACAGTGTGTATCTATTTCTCATATTACAATAGCTGCCTATTGTTCCACCAACTCTTCAATAAAGTGGCTATGAAAGAGAAACCACAGCCATGCTCTCAACAATAACCACAGAAATATGGGGGCAAATTTTTAAAGGTGATGGCAATACAGACTTGGCCTGGTAAATATTGTCAGTAGTCACAAATCACATCCTAACCTTAACCACTTATGTCTAAATGCAAATGATTGGTAGAAGATGTTTGGGAGGCACCTCCAACCCATGTCACAACAGGCAGTGCACAGTCCTGTGCAATGCCCAACGCTATATGGACAGTCCCTCTCGAAAAGGGCAGGAGCACTGATCTGGGGTGATTTCAAGATAAATCCAGGAAAGCACACCATAGAATCAAGTCCATTTCTCGAGTCTGTTCACTGGATTTTTTTTTTTTTTTTTTTGAGACAGGGTCTTGCTATGCAGTTCAGGTTGGACTTGAGCTCACTTTGTAGCCCAGGCTGGTCTCGAAATCCCAATGATCCTCCTGTCTCAGCCTCTTGAGTGCTGGGATTACAGGTTTGGTAACACCACCACACCCAGCTCTTTTGGTCTTTTTGAGAGAGGGTCTCACTATGAGTTCAGGCTGTCCTTGAACTCACTTTGTAGTCCAGGCTGGCCTTAAACTCAAAGTAATTCGCCTGCCTCAGCCACTAGGGATTACAGGTGTGCCACTATACTGGCTAGATTTCTTTTTTTGAGTAAATGTGTATTTCCAACGGTAAATTTATGCTTAAAAACTGCATTTTTTGCTCTTGTTAAATAGGATTCATGTAAAGACCCTCCTAGGTGTTCAATTATTAGCTATCTCTATTTGTGGTATATCAAAAAGTCACTTTAAGTAGGACCTAAAATAAAAATCTAGTCTTTGCATTGATCATGATAAAGCTTTGTAAAAATATAAATCATAGCTGAAAAATAAATGAACCACACTACTCAGTTTGTGATAGCTCACTTAACTTTAAATTCTTTTTTAATTTTTATTGTTTTTTTTTCCCGGTACTGGGAATGGAACTCATGACCTTGCTTGCACTTGCCAGGAAGGCGCTGTGCTGCTGAGCTAAATCCCCAGCCCCCAAATGTTAGTAGTTTTTTTTTGTTTTGTTCTTCTTCCGGCACCAGGAATCGAACTCATGACCTTGCACTTGCCAGGCAGGCTACTTTGCCGCTGAGCTAAATCCCCAGCCCCTTAACTTTAAAATTTTGATAACCTTTCATATCAGTCTCTGCCCAGACTGACAGTCACACGCTTAAACTAGAAGCTATGCTGTTTCCCATGGTGTCTTAAGGAACAAAATGGCACATGAATGAGTTCATGGCTGGGACTCAGGAGGAAAAGCAGGACCTGGAGCTTTGCCAGCAGTGGGGAGCATATGGGAATCATGAAACACAGCAGAAGCTACCAGAAACATCTTCTCCAACGCCATCTGGGCCCTCTGCAATGTCCCTCAAGTCTTTTCTGGGCAATTACTTTCCATGTAGCATTTTCCCAGCCCTGCCATTCCAAATCTTTCCCCGTCTCTTCACCCTGCCCACCAGACCTGCTCAACTCAGTGGATTACTCAAGAGTAGTGTCCTCAATCCTGTCTGATGCAGCAAGCATTGTCACCACTGTCCTTTACAGTTGTGAACACTGTTCACCCCCCACCAAACCCTCTCCTCCCTTGCCTATTCCCCTTCACAAGCCTGCCTTCTGGTTCTCCTTGTCCACTCTCTGCTCCTCATTCTTCACACTCCTTATTGCATGCTACTACTTGCTGTCCTCAGTCAAACCCTGTCCTCAGCTTTAGAGCTTCACAAGGCATTTCTACTTAGAAAACACAAAAGCATCAGTCAGTGTGCTCACTGGAGAATTAATCTTCCCTTCAGAATCTCTTCTTGCTCCTACTTTACCTAGCCAACTCCATAGTGCTATTATCCTTAAAAGCAAGAAACCTAACCATTATCTTAAGATTATTTTCTTTCTCTTACTTCTAAGGAGCCAAATCCTACTCTAAACATGACTTAAAATCTTAGACTTAAAAAAAAAAAGGTTGCTAGGGTAATGGAACAATTCCTGCTTCTCCATTCTCACTGCAAGCTGCACAAGTCACTTCTGAACTGGACCATGTCAACACTCCTATCTCTATTTTTTTTTTTTTTTTTTCTTGAGACAGGGTCTCACTATGCAGTTCAGGCTGGCTTGACCTCACTTTGTAACCCAGGTTGGTTTTGAACTCACAACGATCCTCCTCCTGAGTGCTGGGATTACAGGCATGTACCACCATGCCCGGCCACACTCCTATGTCTAATCACCCTCTGAACACAACCACAATAAACAAATTTGCTGTTATTCCCAGGCCCTACCTCTCAAGAAAGGGTGGTTACGCTAGCCACAACTGATCCTCAGTTTCCCCAAACAGATGGAGAGTCTCCTAGGCTTTTCTCATCTTTTTTTTTTTAAGACAAGGTCTTGATAAGTTCAGGCTGGCCTTGAACTCACTATGTAGCCCAGGTTGGCCTTGTACTCCTGCCTCAGCTTCCTCAGCCTCTAGTGTGCTGGGATTACAGGCATGTGCCACCATGCCCAGCTTTTCTTATCTTTGAAACTCATAAAAAATAAAGGAAGTACTATCTAGCTTGTGCTCAGAATTCCTGAAAGTTTACTTCAAGCTCATGATTTTTTTCCCAATTTATGAACCAAAAAAGTCACACGTCTGATTCCTCCTTTAATACCTATTTTATACAGAAAACCACATTTTTACACAGTACAGAAAAGCATAGTACAACTTATATAAAAGGGATATTTATGCTGTTTACTAGTTTGACCATACAGGAGAACTTTCATGCATGCTACCTGACACAGAAGAAACAGGATGTTCTGCTCGCTGAGAGTAAGGGGAACATGTTTTCCTACACTTTCTACTGTCCCTGAAACAACTCAAATGTGAGGTCTCACAGATGCTTTAATGACATTAGCACATTTGTGTGTGGCTTAGGGGGGGCAGCTCAGTGGTAGAGTATCCACCTAGTGGTCATGAGGCTCTGGGCTCAATCCCAGCACCACAAAACAGAACAAAACAAAACACATTTGTATATGGGTGCTTATGTGTCTCAGAATGAGGTGATTTTCAGCTTTTATTCTGGAGTGGTACTGTCCCAAGAGCAACTCACAAGGATAGAAGTTCCTCAGTCTGCATTACTCAGTATAGCAGCCATCAGCCACTCAAGGCTTCTGAGCAATCAAAATGTAGCTAGCACAACTGAGGAACTGAGCTGTCAATTTTAATTAATTTTAATATAAGTAGCCATGTGACCAATGTACACTGTATATGACATTACTCTGAAATGAATGCAGCACCAGCTTAGCTCAAAAACAACTCAGGGAATATTTCATGACACTTCGTTAATTACAAAATCTCCCAAAGTTAGCGTTTTGCTTGTATAAGCAGAGGTGTCTTTATTACAAACACTGCAGGATTTCAGTGAAAGGGTAGCTTCTGTGTTTGACTCCTATATGAGGAATTACCCAGGGAAGTTATTTGTAGTGTGTTCTAAACTCTGCCAGTACACAATGTCTTTGCAATGTCTTTGTTTTGGTAGAAAAACAGAACAACAGGTAGTGGTAGAAAAACAGAGCAACAGGTAGTATCTGCTAAACTTTCAACTAATAGGTAAAATCAAATTTAAGAAATCTTACTCTTGTAATGGGAAAATTAGGCGGAAAAATTTTAGTCAACTTTAGGCATTCACACATCACAAAAAGGGTTGCAGATGAAAGGTGAATGTCTTTTTTTTTCCATCTTTTAAAGACAGGGTTTCACTATGCAGTTCAGGCTGGACTTGAACTCACTTTGTAGCCCAGGCTGGCCTGCAACTTGCAATGATCCTCCTCCCTCAGCCTCCTGAGTGCTGGGATTATAGGCGTGTGCCACCATGCCAGGCCTTCATACGTATTTAAATTTAAAGTATATACCAGTAATTTACTAATTCACAAAACAATTTCATTCCAATTATTCACACACATCTTAAACACTAGTGTCTGTGGATCAATTAAACCACTATGAATCATCAAATTCCACTTTCTGGACTACCTCACCCTCACATCTACTCAATTGGTCACCACAGACCACTTCCTGAATCCATACTCTGGGAGATCTCAGCAAAAGCTGTTGACACTCATGCAGGTGGGCAGACTTTTTCATTCATCATTTACTGTACTGATTTTGGCCATCTGTAAAAGCTGTTTCAATGGCATTTAAGATTTGTACTGTGTGATGTCTCTGACAATAATTACTGAATATTACCTGGTTTTCTGTTTTATAATTGATTTGGTAAGACTGCATAGATATCGCAAACTAGTATCAGCTGAGGTTGTATTAGACCAGTATGTCCTTCTCCACGGTGCCTAGTTGTTCAGACCAGTGCTGAGGGTCCTCTTCCAACTAAAATAAATCATTCAAAAAATGAAATAAAACAAAAAACACAACCTTTTCTCTAAAGAGGTCTGATTGGAGAAACAAAATCCAAGACAGCCTGCCTTGGAATGCAGCATATATTAATTACATACACTAGAATGCAACTTTCACAAAGGAAGGCTGTCTTAAATGATCTTAGGCTTCTTCATGCCTTCTGAAAGTGCTTAGTGCCTAGATTTGGATTAAAAAGCTGTTCCTTGCTAAACTGCCTACTCCTCCTACCCTTCCACAGACTCCTTGATCCCTGCACCCCCCAATAACCCTCTATCACAGCACTCACCATCTTGCATGCCACTAACACCTACCACCCACTAGTTAGCCACTCTTTTAACTGGTTCACATGAGGATCTCCTTTAAATTCGAAACTCTACAAGGTAGATAGCATTTTTCAGATGGGAAAACTGAGGTTCAAAGAAGCCAGACTATTTCATTATGTAGTTCCTGGGTGGAAATTTGGCTGTTGGGCTGTTCTCTCTCAGCTCTTACCCTTTACAGTACCCAGCTTCATTACAAACCCTGCGTTGGACCATGGATCCTGAGGGAGCAAGAAGTGAATGTGTACTAAATGCCTGGTGCAAAATCGGCAGAACAGTTACCACCTGAGTTGCTGGCAGTTCCAAGAGGCTGGAATTGTGACTTCTAGTACTGTGTCCTCAACAATAAAGGCTCAACACACGATCCTTGGTCCTCTCCCAGCTAAAATAAATCATAAAAAAAAAAAAAAAACGACCAAAAAACACAACCTTTTCTCTAAAGAGGTTTGATTGGAGAAATAAAAACCAAAAGCCAAATTACTAAGCAGTAACATCTTTTCCTAGTTTCAGTGACAGAAGCACACACAAACCTAGCAGAAAGGAAGGAACCTGCCTATACCAAAATACACTAACTTACTTTTAAATTGTATTAGTACATGTTTGCAGTATAGAATGATTAAATTCATTGTGGAGAATTGGTACAGGCACATAACACAGTTCAACCCCCCCCCCCAATTTATTGTGGATGACAAAGAAAAGAGCTTAAGGCAAGTCCGTCCACCTTTTGGTTTCTTGGCTTAACTATTTTCAAGGTAGGGCAGGCTTATAATTCATTAAAAAAAATGCAAGTTAACACATTGCTTTTAACAGAAAAAACCTAGGCCTACAAAGGATCTAGAATATATTTGCCAAAAAAGATATTGTAACAGATTTCTCCCTCTTTTTCATGACAGGCTTTCACTATGCAGCACAGGCTGGCCTTGAACTTATGATCCTCTGGCCTCAGCCTCCCGACTTCGGGGTTTACAGGTGTGCGTCACTATGCTTGGCTAACGGCTATTATACTGATACGCATCTTTCTTTTTCAGGGTACCTTCAAACAGGTCCGGCCTTAAGTTATCAAGCTGTTTTACAGAGAGTAAGCTAAGACTCAAGAGGGATATACAGGCCGACAGTTAGCTACGTGGTTGCAACCCTAGCCCACAATGTCACAAAGCTCTCCCCATGACTTTAAGCACCTCAGAGTCTACAGAAGCAGCAGCCAGAAACCTTTAACCTGCGCACAGTCTCCCTTCCCATTCCCGCTCTCAAGCAGACAGGGCTGTGCAGAAGCTATGTTCGGCCTCCGAGCCCTCAGCCCTGCCCAGGACCCGCACACGTGTGTCACCTCGCCTGGGACCAGCGGCCCGCCTGGGCCTCCCGTTGGCAGCCAGCTGTGCCCCGTCCGCGCGGGACTTGGGCGGACTCACCTCTCAGCGCCGGACCGCAGCGCCCGCGCGGGGCGCCGCTGCCCAC
>NW_004955492.1:8440495-8478728 GCF_000276665.1 Chinchilla lanigera | reverse complement strand
GCCTGCCCCGCCCCGCCCCGCGCATCGGCGTCGGCCGGAAGCGCCTGCTCCCGCGTGCGGCGCTGAGCGGAGGAGCACCCAGGTGAGCGCCCTTGCGCGAGTGGTCTCAGTTGACTGCTGGTTCTCCGGTCAGTTCCCGCGCGGAACCTCCAACCAGGCTGTGCCCACTCCACAGAGTCCCCACCTGGGGTGTATCCTCACCCGACACGAACTTCCACCCACGTTGAGGCCTCACCTGGGTTGAACCTCCACCTAGGCCAAGGCCCCACCCGTGCTGAGCCCCCACGCGGACCTAGTCCCGCTGCCTCACCCGGGCCGGGGCTGCGGTTGTCCCTCTCGCGCTCTGTGGGTGCTTCTGCGCGGGCGGGCAGTCAGTGCGCTGGCCGTGGCGACTGGGCCCCGGGCTCGTGGGCTGCTTGAGGGACCCTTGTCCTGCGCTGGGCTGCGTGGGGGGCTGCGTGCCCCCCCGAGCCTGCGCGCTGAGTCGGGGTTCACTGGGTGCGCTAGCGGCATTTCGAGAGCTTCGTGAGAGTGAGGGATTCTTCTGGGATGCACGCATTTCTCCGGCAGCTGGGGCCTGAAAGTAAAGTCTGAAAGCAGGTGATACAGCCCTCAGGACTGCGCATTCTTTTGGATTGACGGAATCGACAATCACGAGACATCTCCTCAGTTCTTGCATTCTATTTTGTTTTCATTCGCACTGACTTTATTTTTGTATTGAGTATCATGAATGATTTTTTGTCTTGCACTGACATTTTAATTTTTCTGTAACGAAAACCTTTCAGTGTTTTTATTTAGACTTCTAAGAAACCTAGAGCTTTTGTTTGTCTTGGTTTACGGGAACTGTAGGTGTGTCGTGGGTTTTTTTTGTTTGTTTGTTTGTTTTGAGACAGGGTCTCATTATGTAGTTGAGGCAGGCTTTACACTCACGGCAATTCCCCTGCCTCAGCCTCCCATGTGCTAGGATTATGGGCGTGAACCACCACGCCCAGCTTTTACTTTTTTTTTTAATGGCCATTTTTTTTTTGAGATATGTTGGGCTGGCCTTGAACTATGTAGCCCAAGTTAGCCTCGAATTCACTTTGATCTTCCAGTTTCAGCCTCCCGGGTGCTGGGATTATGGGCGTGCACAACCACACCCGGCAACAGCCTTTTAAGTTACATACTTTTGATAATCTTTTGGACAGCAGTGTTTGTGGTAAATTTGTACTTGTCTGAATAAGATAAAGTTACAGCGGGAAGTTACTGTTGCAGCAGAAATAGCAACAGTTCTATTGGGGTTCAGTTAAACATTACTTTGTCTGATTATTGAATTGCATTTTTCATTTCTTTCAGCTGTTTGATAAAGCTAGGCCTAATACGTGATACATAATATTTTTTTGAGACAGGTTACATTTTTATAATTTAGAATAATCACCTGTTGAAATTGCATATTGACATTTACTTGAAGTTTCGAAAAGGGCTGGGGAGGAAGTGTCATCGGATTTTAAAAAGTAATGTCAGTGAGAAAAGTAGTGAGCCAGATCTTTTAGTTTGATAGGTTGAAGGCTGGGAAGTAGAGATGGGTATTTGTGTTGAGTAAAAAAAAAATCACTGTAGTTCAGGCTGGCTCTGAACTCATTGTATAGCCCAGATTGGCTTCCAGTTGACAGTGATCACCCTGCCTCAGCCTTCCCCAGTACTGGGATTACAGGTGTTTGCCACTCATGCCCAGCTCATAATATGCTTTAGAAGATATGTACAGAAATGTCACATTTTAAATGTAAATTTGTGTTAAATTTTAAATTTTTTTTTGTCTTTTTTGAGATAGGGTCTCACTATGCAGTTTAGGCTGGCCTTGAGCTCACTTTGTAGGCCAGGCTGGTCTTGAACTCCCGATGATCCTCCTGTCTCAGCCTCCCAAGTGCTAGGATTACAGGCGTGCGCCACCACGCCCGGCTCTTTTTAAATCTTAAACTATGTGTAGTGACTCTTTCCACGAGTCATCTGTTTTTATTTTATTTATTTATTTTTGTGTGTGTTGGTACTGGGAATTAAACTGAGTGCTAGCTACATTCTTAGTTTTCTTTCTTTCTTTTTTTTTTTCAAATTGAGACAAGGTTTTGCTAAATTGCCCAGGCTGGTCTCAGACTTGGGGATCCTCCTGCCTTAGCTTCTGGGACTGCTAAGATTATTCCCAGTGGGCCTGGCTCTGAACACTGATTTTGCCTTGTTGGATTCTTGAACACTCACCTCTGTAGATGGGATGTATAATCACAGCTGGAATGCTTGTAGTCTGTCTTCTGTTTTTGTCTGAATTTATTTTGTCTGAATTTATTTTACTTTTTAAATTATTATTATTATTATTATTACCATTATTTTTGAAGCAGGCTCTTGCTCTGTAGACCAGGTTGGCCTTGAACATGTAGTGATCTTCCTGGCCCAGACTCTTGAATGTTGGGGATTATAGGCCGTTACCACCACACCTGTATTTTCTCTGAATTTACCCCAGAAAATTCATGAGCCAGGGGTCTCACTACAGACCTGTACCCAATAATTTTGTTGAGGTATTTTAATTCATTGACCTAAAAAAATTGTAAACAGTAAGACCCTTCATTTTCTGGTGTCTGTTCAGTTTGAACTTATTATATTGTTCTCCCTTGTTTTTAATTGTAGATAAAGGGTAGCAATGGCTGCTGTTTATTCTGGCATTTCCCTGAAGCTTAAAAGCAAGACAACTTCCTGGGAAGATAAATTAAAACTAGCTCACTTTGCTTGGATTTCCCACCAGTGCTTTCTTCCAAATAAAGAACAAGTAAGTTTAATGTATGACTTACATTTTTGTAATTTAGAATAATCACCTGTTCAAATTGCGTATTGACATTTACTTGAAGATTCAAAAAGGGTTGGGGAGGAAGTGTCATCGGACGGATTTTAAAAAGTAATGTCAGTGAGAAAAGTAGTGAGCCAGATCTTTTAGTTTGATAGGTTGAAGGCTGGGAAGTAGAGATGTGTATTTGTGTTAAGTCATTCTAGAAATAGTTGGTACCAAAAAGGATATAACTCTTGAGTATTTCTCAAGATTATTAGGTTAAAAAAAAATAGTTAATGCAATAAACATGAGGATAAGTTAATGGAATTGGATCACATACTTCCTGATGCTGGTATTAAAGATGGCAGGACAAAATGCATCAAAGATGGTTGGGGGCATGGTGATGCTTGCCTGTAATCCCATTACTTGGGAGGCTGAGGCAGGAGGATTACTGTGAGTTGGAGGCCAGCCTGCACTATGTAGTGAGACCCTGTTTCCCAAAAAAGTGTCAAAGATGGATTATACTTGTTAAATTAATGATGAGTGATAGTATGTAGAGCAGCTATTGCTTTAGTAGTGCCCACACTTAGCTGCACATGGGAATCATTCTGGCAGCTTGGTAGTCCCTTATACATCGCTATACAGCGTGAGATAGAATGGGTAGGCAGTTTAACCAAGATGTATGCTGTTCTTATCCTGAGAGTTCTTTCCTTCTAGCATCTAGCACTCTTCATATTATTACTAGCAGTTCTGGTATGAGAGCTGAGGCCTCTCTCCTTTCTTCCATATTTTGTGTATGAGGAAGCAGGTCACAGTAATGGAAACCTCACAGGTATAGCCTCCTGCTCACAAAGCACTCATGTATCTCTTCACAAGACTCTGTCTACTAGGTGAGATACAACTGCTGGTAACATGAGATTGCCCATACACAGCTCACACAGCCTTTTTGCTTTGTTTTTGTGATTTATTCTGTGGTAATTCTGGGCAGCAGCTTTTTTTTTTTTTTTTTTTTTTGGTCTTTCTGAAACAGGGTTTCACTATGCTGTTCATGCTGGTAGGCTGGCCTCGAACTCACAACAATCCTCCTGCTTCAGGAGTGTGCCACCACTGGGATTATAGGTGTGTGCCACCATGCCTGGCCCCCTTTTTATTCTTTAATAACAAACATTTGAAGATACCAGAACATTTATGAAATATAGTACTACAACAGGTGAGTTTTAAAGGAGTTTTTTCTTCCATTGTAGTTGGATTTGGTCATGATTGGGTGTCCCTAAAATGTCCAGCATCATTCTCACTTGTAAAAAAATTATTTTCAGAGTGTATTTCCTCCAAATTCAGGTTTTACTTGATTGGGCAAGACAGTCATTGGTTACATTTTATAAGAAAAAACTTGAACTGAAGGAAGATGTTGTTGAAAGGCTTTGGATCTATGTAGATAACATTCTACATAGCAGAAAATTGCAGAATCTCCTCAAGAACGGAAAGACAATTAACCTTCAGATTTCTCTTGTCAAGGTAATTGACAGCCTCTTCTGTTGTCCTGTGTGTTACATGTGTCTCTGTTAGTTTCCTGTTGCTTGTTGGAGCCTTTTTTTAGGGTCAATTGTATAGAGATGCAGGAAATACCGAGGTAGGGAGGAAAAGGAAGTAGTAGTGTTAATCAGAATTACAAGTGGTATTAACTGAAAGAACAAGATGGGACCAAAAAATGCAATAAATGTTTAAATTTTTTTTTCTTTTGGTCTTTTTGAGACAAGGTCTTGCTATGGAGTTCAGGCTGGCCTTGAGCTCACTTTGTAGCTCAGTCTGGTCTCCAACACACAATGATACTCCTACCTCAACTTCCTGAATGTTGGGATTACAGGCGTGCCCCACCACGCCCTATTTTAAATTTAAAAATGTATTAAAGGGCTGGGGATATAGCTCAGCAGCACAACACCTTGCTTGGCAAGTACAAAGTCCCAAGTTCGATGCCCAGTACCAAAAAAAAAAAAAAAGTGTTACATCATAAGACATATTACCATTAATTCCTTACAAAATATTCCCCCTCATTTTGAACATGTTTATCCTATCATTCTTGCCACTGTCTGAAGCATTTCTGAAAGTTCTCTTTCATAATTATCTTACGAGTTGTGCTGTTGTTGTAGTTGCCTTGTCCTGAATCAATTTAAAATGTTTACCTTTTGACACAAGTGCAGTATATACTTGTACTAACTCCCCATGATGAACCTATTCCTTTTGTATCGCAAACATGAACTAATTGGGGCTGGGGATTTAGCTCAGCGGCAAAAGCGCTTGACTGGCAAGCGCAAGGTCGTGAGTTCGGTTCCTGGTACCGGAGAAAGACCAAAACCAAAACAAAAAAAAACCACAAAAAACATAAACTAATTAAAAAAGGTAAAAGCTGGCCTCAAGCTTGTGGCGATCTCCTGCCTTCGCCTCACAATTGTTGGAATTATAGGCTTGCACACCACACCTGGCACATTACTATTGAAAGCTTAAACTGTTTCATGAACAAATTTTGATTACCCTTTTTATTGTTTTTGGCACTGGAGATTGCATATACCTAGGTAAACATTCTACCGCTGAACTATATTTCCAGCCCTTTTTATTTTATTTCATTTTGAGACAGGGTCTTATGAAGTTTTCCAGGTTGGCCTCAAACTCTTGATCCTCCTGCCTTCGCCTCCTGAGTAGCTGAGATTACAGGCATGTGCCACAAGTTTGATTACCTCTTTAAATGGAAAAGCAATTTATGCAATGCTGATTTTTTTTTTTTTTTTTTTTTTTGGTCCAGGCTTTCATTTGGTCTGGAGGAAGATCAAAAGGCGACCTAATAGAAATTTCATCAAAGGTGTTTGACTGAAAGTGATTCTGAAATCTCTTAAGTCAGATTAGAAGTATGAAATTTATTTATTATTAGAAGTATGAAATTTATAAATTTCATACTTCTAATCTGACTTAAGAGATTTCAGAATCACTTTCAGTCAAACACCTTTGATGAAATGGTGTCAAACTCATGGTGATCCTCCTGCTTTAGCCTCATAAGTGGTAGGCATGTACCACCATGCCTAACTGAACTTCATTTTCAAAGCAGTATTTTGAAATACCATGAAAACAGCTAATTGCAATAAAAACTACTGCTATACTAACAAGCATGTGGTATGTGACAAGCCAAATAGATTAAGTAACTTGTTTGCAGTCACATGAATAGTGGGTGGTAGAGTTGGATTTGAACTGAGATGTGCCTAGGTCTAAAGCCTGGCTGTCACACCACAGGGCTGACTTCATGGATGGGCAGAGGAGGACAGAGAGGTGATTTGCAGATGGTTCTCAAGAACTCTGAATAATCCTTCAAGGTGTAGGAGGAAGATACATCTCTGTTTAAGTGATCAAACTTTCTAAATTTTTATTTTTGTGTGTTTATAATTGCGTAGAACTATAGCGTATGTAAATAGTTGTAAATAAATTACAGTTTTTGGTGTAAATATGGAAAGGATTTTTATATATGCAATATAGTGAAAAATCTGGAGCCTACTGGTGGTACATTGACATCCAAGGACTTGTATGTTTGCTGCAGTTTCCGCTGTGACTTTGAAGATCCTAGCCAGCACTTAATTCAGTGGGAAAAACAATGCCTGTCTCATTGGGCTTAGCATCCTGGGCTAGTTTCTGTTTTGTTTTTGTTTTTTTTTTCTGGTACTGGGAATTGAACTCATGACCTTGCGCTTGCCAGGCAGGTGCTGTGCCGCTGAGCTAAATCCCCAGCCCCCCTGGGCTAGTTTCTATTCTCAGATGCCATAAAGCTGGGGGCAAGTCACTCTAAACCAGTGAATTTTAGGAATATGCCTGGCTCTCACTTTTAGTGTCTGTAAATTTTGGAACTTTGAGAGCAGAAGACAGTGGGTCTGCTGTGTAATAAGTAACTAGCAACATTTGCTTTCCTTTTTATAGAGTGTGCTTTTTTAATAGAAAAAGTATGTTTGACTATACTTTTTCTCTTAAAAAATGTTGGACCTCAGAGTCATGACCCAAGTGCCACTGCCTCCCCATCTGATAGCACCTGAGCTTGGTTATAGGTTTAAGCCTTGTAAAACCTGGCTTTTTTTTTTCTTTTCTTATTTTATTCCTTTTCTTTTCTTTTCTTTTCTTTTCTTTTCTTTTCTTTTCTTTTCTTTTCTTTTCTTTTCTTTTCCTTTCCTTTCCTTTCCTTTCCTTTCCTTTCCTTTCCTTTCCTTTCCCTCTTCCTCTTCCTCCTCCTCCTCTTCTTCCTCTTCTTCCTCTTCTTCCTCTTCTTCCTCTTCTTCCTCCTCCTCTCCCTCCTCTCCCTCTTCCTCCTCTTCTTCTTCCTCCTCCACCTCCTCCCCCCACCCACTTTTTTTTGAGATAGGATCTCACTGTGTAACCCAGGCTGGTTTTGAACTTCAGTGATCCTCCTGCCTCAGCCTCCCAAGTGCTGGTAAACCCTGGCATTTTAAAAATGAGTATCAAATTTACAAAGGCACTAATTCTTTTCAGAATTGATATTAGCAGGAGACAGTTGTGTGAAGGAATTAAAAACAGGCACTTTTAATGCACTACACACCATGTAGCTATAATAATCTGGGCATTTCTCATAATGAAGGAGAGGAGCAAGTCGATTGATTCTGTAGTAGTTGTTGTATATATGCGGGTTTGGTGTAATAATTGAGTTTTCTTTTTTTTCCTAACACTTAGATGATAAATGAGAGAATATCTGAATTCTCTCTCTCTGGATGCCAAAAAAACATGTGCGCTGTCCTGAACTGCTGCCAGGGCATTCTCTCAACACCTGCCCTTGTTGTCATCTACCTGGCCAAACAGGAGCTGTTGGTGGCCTTGCTGAGTCACCTTTGCTGGTCAGCCTGCAGGCAGCCAGAAAACGCAGTGACAGCTCAGCTATTTGAGGTCATTCACCTGGCCCTTAGCCATTACCTCTCAATACAGCAACAGCAAGGCAACCCCCGACGTGTCTTTGTGGATGTGACTGGGCACCTGCTGCAGCCTTGCCTGGTCCTGAGGCACTTGCTCTCTGGGGGTACATGGATACAGGCCCGGATGCGGCAGGTGTTAAGCCGGGATGTCAGGAGTCAGATTGAGGCCATGCTCCAAGGTGGACTTTTTCGGCCGGATCTGCTTTCATCCTATGAAGAAGAGCTCTTGGACCAGCAGCAAAGTGACTCAAAGATGGGAGCCATGAAGAATCTTCTTGCTCCTCTGGACACTGTGATTACCAGACTGATGGGTGCTGATTTCTGCGAACCACACCTTCATGCCTCTGTGGTGACCAGCTCAGTGGCCCTGCTGTATAAGCTCTTTCTGGACTCTTACCTCAAAGAGGGAAACCAGTTTCTCTGCTTCCAGGCTCTCCCCAGGCTGTTTGGCTGCCTGCGAATTTTACGCCTGCCGGAGGAGCAGCTGAGAGACCTGTCCACATCAGAGTGGACCACAGAACTCCTGGTTGTAGAGCAGCTGCTAAACCTCGTGGCCAGCAACAATATCTACAATGTGGCTGCTGATAGGATCCGGCATGAGGAGGCACAGTTCCGCTTCTACCGGCGATTGGCAGAGCTGCTGATAAACCACTCTCAGGCACCCGTGCCAGCCTGGTTCCGCTGCCTCAAGATTTTGATATCTTTAAATCATTTGATTCTGGAGCCAGACCTGGATGACCTGTTGTCTTCAGCTTGGATCGATGCAGAAGTAACAGAGTTTCGAGCCAAGAAAGCCCAGGAGGTGCTTATTGACACCCTTTTTCAGACGTATGCAAAACTCCGACAGGTGCCACAGTTATTTGAGGAAGTTTTGGGGGTGATATGCCGTCCAGCTGCTGAGACACTGAGGCAGCCTGTGCTGACTTCAGGCCCCTCCACAGTGCTCTGTGCCTGCCTTCTGGAGCTGCCACCGAATCAGATCCTGGACACATGGGCCCTTGTACTGGAGAAGTTCCAGTCTGTAGTCCTGCCCTACTTGGAGAGTGATGTTGACATGGCTCTGAAGTCTTGCTCCCTGAGTTCACTGCTGCACTGCATCATGTTCAACATGCGGAGTCTAGACAGCAACACACCCTTGCCCATCGTCAGGCGGATGCAGTGTGTAATGGAGAGGATGCTGGGCAAACTTGTGAAGCCCTTGCTGGCCCTTCTCTGTGGCTCCCCAGGCCCAGAACCTGAGCTGTGGATGCAGAAGGTGAGTGATTCTGCACTTCTACTCTCTTACACCTGGGTGGAGGTGGACGCCATGCTCAGTTTGAACTGTGGCCAATATCACTCTGTGGCTGAGGACCTGATCAAGGGTGCTCTGAAGGTCTCAAACCTTCCTTCATTGCTCCTAGGTTTGGAAGCACAGCATTGGAAGAAGGTCGAGAAGATTATAGCTCAGTCCAACTCTCTTAGTCAGTATTGTTTAAAACAGCTCTACTTGCAGAAGATGAAAAGGACTTTACTACAGGCTAGTCCTCTGTCTGAGGAAGTCCTCTGTACTTTGCAGTATGATGCTGCCTACATCCTTGGTTCTGCCAGAGACAGTCTGAGTCAGAAGACAATGGCTTCCTGGGATGGGCAAGTGGGGACAGTGTGTGCATCCACATACCCTATAGCACACTGGCACTTGATTGTGTCTAATCTCCCAATTTTAATACCGTACCTGTGTCTGGAAGATGTAAGGTATATGGCTAGTATCCTGTTAAGAACTTTATCAACAAGCCAAGCCCAGGAAGGCTCAGCAGATGAAGAGGCGTGTATCACACTTGAGAAGATATCCACAGCTCTCCTTCATAGCCCTCTCTTTCCAGAGATGCAGTCCCTCCATTCTGCCTTCCTGATGTGCTTAGTTGCAAGATGTTCTAGCATTCTATGCTCTGGTGACCAGGGTCTTCTCAGTCAACAGTTACCTTGGCTCTTTGGGAAGGATGACACAGTTATGGCTCATTGGGAAACTAGGTTTGCAAAAGCTGGACCTGAGGGTGTAGAACCAAGAGGAGAAATTGCCCAGAGCTTACTCTCCCTGGTCAAGAGTGACTTCCTCATCCATTTGGAGGAAGAACAGCTGGAAAGCCTCCTGAGGCTTTTGCAAATCATTTCTACTCTACACCTGGACAGCCTGTTAGCACCCTACCATGTCCATTATTTTCTGTTGTTGTTGTCCATGGCTGTTACCACAGTGGGGTACTCCTGTTCCTCCTTGGACCTACAGTTCTTGGTGACATGCTACCGGCTTCTCGGCTGTCTTCAGAGGGGAAGGAGTGCCCGCTCTGTATTCAGGGTCCTGTATGTTAGTGATGTATTTGAGATTGTGCTGACATCATTGCTGCAAGTCAGTAGCAGACTTCCTATTGAGGTGGATATATGTTATAGGTACCTTTGTGGTACTGCATTATTGCAATGATGGAGCTGGGATCCTCATATTGCTTCCTAATTTACATGCAAGCAGACTTCCTATTGAGGTAGATGATCCCATGTGGCTGCATCTCCTCCAAGTGGTAGGGACATTTTTGGAGCAGCTGATGCAGATGCTTATCCAGTTAAAGCTGAGTTTGGTGCTCAATTTTGGGAAAATCACTGCCTTCCTCTCAAGGTGCAAATTGTACACCAAGGCAGCTTCCACTAAGCAGTTGGAAAACCAGATTCCTTTGGGCAGCCAGCTGGTTTTGGTGTCCCTAACCAAACTGTGCCAAGTCCTAGGGCCTTTTGTCGGAGAGCGAAGGCAGCCACAGGAGGCACCCGCAGTGCTGCCTGAGCTCCTGCAGCAGGCTTTGCTCCAGATGGGCGCTGCACTGCGGCTGTGTTTCATGTCAGGGGCTGGGGGCTGCTGCTTGCCCTCAGCTGCCCTCTTAGCCATCACCGCACTCTTAGAAGTAGACCTGAGTCAGCACTACAAGGACAGAGTGGCTGAGACAGACAGGACACTGCCCTCCCATGTGGCCCTCTACCAGGATGTCCATGCTCAGCTGCTGTCAGAGTTGCCAGCCCTCGTAGGGGATGCTCAGTCTTTCCAGGCAGCCTTGCGGTTCCTAACTCTGTTCTTTTCAGCCCCAGAGCTCCATCCCAAGAAGGGCTCAGTGTTCACCTCCGTGTTTCACTCTGTGAGAAGAGTTCTTGCAGGTAAGATGTTTCCTAAGCTAATTTTGGGCTGCAAGGCTTAGGTCAGTAGAGCTCCAGTGCTGGTACATTAAGTTGCCCTGCCTTGCCTTTTGGATAGGAAGGTGATGCCTAGTGTGTAACACCTGGTGGCGCACCAGGACATTGGAAAGCTTGCTTTCCAGTCTAGGTGCCGGGACTTCCTATTTTCCTGTCTGCATCCTGAGCACATCCTTGCAGTTCTCTGGCTGTACCTGCCCCAGTCTCTGGACATGTTTCTAGGCTCCTCAGAGCTCTCCTGCTCTGGAGAGTGTCCTGTTTCAAACAAAGCCTGCTTTCTTCTGACTCTGGCCTTAGCTTGACCCAGCCTTGGGCAGTTCTGGGGAGTCTCAGCTCCAATAGACTCTTCTGGTCAGCTATGCAGTTATGGAAATGACAATTATCAAAACTATTCAGTATCTAAAAAAGTGTTAGTGTTAGGCAAAATCCACAATATAAATTCTGTGCGTGCTTGTGTGGCTGTGGGTGTGTGTGTGCTACTAGGGATTGAACCCAGGGCCTTCACACTGAACTATACCCCTTTTTATTTATTTATTTATTTATTTATTTGGCACCGGGAATCGAACTCAGGACCTTGTGCTTGCCAGGCAGGTGCTTGTGCTTCTGAGCTATATCCCCAGCCCCTTTTTATTTTATTCTTTTGAGACAGTGTCATGGTCAGTCACTAACTTGCCCAGATTGGGCTTGACCATGTGATCCTCCTGCTTCAGCCTCTTAGAGTGCTAGGATTACAGGTGTATGCCACCATGCTCAACTTACCGTATAAAATGTTAAATATGCCATGGTTATAAGTAAATAAAGTATACGTGCATATGTATAAGGGCTAGAAACATGCAGAAATTAAAATAATGATTGTATTAAAATATTGTAATTGTTGCTATATTCTTTTTTTTTTTTAATATTCTTTATATATATTCTTTTATAGACAGGATCTTGCTTGGTAATTCAGGCTGGCCTTGAACTATGAAGCCCAGGCTAGCCTTGAACTTGTGGCAATCCTCCTGCCTCAGCCTCCCAAGTGCCGGGATTACAGGCTTGTGCCACCATGCCCAGCTATTTTATACTATTTTCGTATTGTAATACTCTTTTCTATGATTTAATTAAATTTAAATTAAGCCTGGGCTAGATCAGTATTTTTTGAGTGTCTGTTTAGAGCCTTACTCTTTAAAAAAAATGACCATGTTTAATAATATAGTGAAAGATCATTAAGATCTGTTACCCATATTAGGGTATACTTTTACTAGCCTCAAAAGGAGACAAAGCCAAATAGAGCTGATGTCTTCGTTTTAAGACAGCATGCACCATGGTTGGCATAGGGCATTCTGTTTAGTTTTAGAGGTCCCTAAGAGGAGTTGGAGTAATAGTCAAGACAGACCCTGGGGAGTCATCCAGCCAAGCCTGACCCTCAGAGGATGTGCCAAACTCCACTTTCCGCAGAGCAGCCCTGAAGTTAGTGGCCCTCGAGAAAGTAATGCCACCTGTTCTACTTGGACCAGTGCCAGACCTGAATGTGTAGCCTGAACAAGGCTGTATTGTCTCCCTGTCAGCAACCTTCCTGTCTGGTTGGGTTGTGGATGAACTGGAAAGACTCAGAAATGACATTCTGACTTATCCTGTCAGTGACTCTTTCAGGCAGTAGTGCTTGCTTTCCTACTGGAGGCTGGAACTGAGTCTCTTATTCAGACTAGTGCCATGTTTGAAGTGACCATCTTCTGCAATAGCAGTTGGAAGTTTGAAGTTCTGGTGGCTCTGCCCCTTTATTAAAGAGTGCTGTGTACCCCTCCCGGCCAGCCCTGGTGTGTTGAGGCAGTCCTTGAGCCCTGACTCTGACCCCAGGGATAGAACCTTCACCACAAGGAGGCCAGTATGCTGCCCCATCCCTTGGTCCAGCCCTCCTCTTGTCTGGATGGGGTCCTTTTGGCTTCTTTCCAGGTCCTTGGTGTCCTGAGCAAGACATAAGGAAAAAGGCACCAAAGGTGCACATTTATTAAAGGTGGAAAAGAGGTATGCTCTATGAGAGTGGGTTGGTGAAAAGGCTCATAGCAGTTCCAAGGATAAGAGGAAAGGGATCTTTTGTATCCACATTACTTGGATTGACTTCTTTCAAGTAAGGCATTGGGACATTTGCCCTATCAAAAACTAAGCTGGCGTTAACCAGCTGTGGCATAATAGCAGTATTCAGGAGGCTGAGCAGAAGGATCTTTGGGAGTTCCAGGCCAGCTTGGGCTGTGTGGCAACATCCTGTCTCAAAAAACAATAAAACAAAACCAAAAAACTCTGTTGGCTTCATGCCAGTTATAAACTGTCCTATTCAAAAATTTGGTGTTTTACCAGATGTATATGAAGGTTAGAAACAACATCTTTGTTGCTTAGTTGTGCACAATGCAAATGAATTGAAAATAGCACTTTTCTGATTGGTCTAAATATTCAGGAGCTGTAAGCCTCATTTCATTTTGGGTCCTGTGTTCTCTGCATGTCCTCTTTTTTTGTTTGTTTGTTTTTCTCCGGTACCGGGAACCGAACTCACGACCTTGCGCTTGCCAGTCAGGCGCTTTTGCCGCTGAGCTAAATCCCCAGCCCCTGCATGTCCTCTTTTTAGGAGTTATTTTAGCTGGGCTTGGTGGTGCACATCTGTAATCCTAGTGCTTGAAAGGCTGAGGAAGGAGGATCACAGCGAGT
Source organism: Chinchilla lanigera (assembly GCF_000276665.1). Classification (NCBI taxonomy): domain Eukaryota; kingdom Metazoa; phylum Chordata; class Mammalia; order Rodentia; family Chinchillidae; genus Chinchilla; species Chinchilla lanigera. The sequence continues at coordinate 8,465,102 of NW_004955492.1, read as the reverse complement.
TTGAGGCCACCTTGGGCTACATAGTGAGTTCAAGGCCAGCCTGAACTACATAGCGAGATCCTGTCTCAAAAAAAAAGGAAATACAAACCTGTTAGTTGTGTGTTTTTATGATCTTTGACATATTCTGCCCAGTTGCTTGTCTGATTTACCCTAGCCCAATAGCCCAATCTATCTCCCTTTCACTCTTAAATCATCTGACTCTGTACAGGGACGTGCTGGAGAGGTGGGCTGTCTGGAGTACATACTCAGCGAGGAGTAGCCCAAGGCACTGGGGAGAGAAAGGACATAAAAAGGTAGCCTGGAAGAACTGAGTGGTGGCTACACAGGTGACCTGTGCAGGCTGCTGTGATCTTGGATGGTGCAGAAGTGGGTTTTGGCTTGCCAATGTGAGCTTCTGTGAAGAATGCCTTCTGAGGGGCTGGGGATTTAGCTCAGCGGCAAAAGCGCCTGCCTGGCAAGCGCAAGGTCGTGAGTTTGGTTCCCGGTACCGGAGAAAAAAACCAAAAAAAAAAAAAAAAGCCTTCTGATAGTGGGACAGACACCTCTGTCGGCACAGAAGCCAATGTTCGTAACACAGCCCATCTGTGTAGCACTATCTCTTGCTTGGAGGACTGAGCTGCTGAGTTGACCTAGTTAAGTAACAAGACATCCACACAGATTGCAAGGAGTAGGCATGGGATGCCAGAAAACAACCAGGATGTGGGATTGGGTTGAGAGGTGTGTGCCCCAAGTGTGCGTAGCTGTGGAGGTGGCATTGGGGAGCCATCCATCAGAAGGCTTTTCCTGTAAGCTTTGTTGTCTTTTCTTGTTTGCCAACCTTAGGAGTGGTGCTGTAGGCCCTTCACTGATGGAGTTGAGACTAAAAGAGGCCATGAGTCCAGGGTCTTACACTTGTGGGAGATTCAGTCCTATATCTTTATCTCTCAGAACTTCTGGCTTCTGCCCTCAGTCTATACTTGAAAGTACATAGTGAGCACTCACAGGAAGTGGAAGGTACTCTGGGTAGAATGAACCACCGTGGAAGGTAAACTGGGTTCAGTGTTCGGCCTTGGATCCCCTGGCTGTAGGTGTTATGACGAGACTGTGTCCAGAGCACTGGGAGTGTTGGGAAACAACTAGATGATTCTATAGACAGTCCTGAAAAGTATAGGATAGTTTTGATTTTTTTCATTGTTCTTGTCTTTTTAAAAATACTGCTCCACTTCTGCACCCCTCTAGATTCTGTAAAGGGAATAGAAAAGTGCAAAGTTGCAATCACCTGTCTGTTTTTTGTTTTGTTTTGTTTTTTGTTTTTTTTTTCCGGTACTGAGAATATAACTCAGGACCTTGTGCTTGCCTGGCAGGCGCTGTGCCACTGAGTTCAATCCCCAGCCCAACAATCACCTGTCTGTATGGCCCAGAGCTTACCATTCCTGAGCATGGTTGTCATCTGTGTGTGCATATGTGCATTGCATGAGTATGTGTGTACACACCATGCACAGGTACAGATTGTGTGCATATACATGGCACCTGCCTTAAGTATGTACCCCACTTTTTCACATGTTCCTGAAGGTCTGCAGTTGTGGGTTTTTGTTTTTTTTTTTTAAGGTCATACTGGCTCTTTTTTAAAAAAATAATTTTATTGGTACATTTTAGATATACATAAAGGTAATACTCATACTCATCATAGGGAGTTTGTACCTGTATGTGATATATCTTGCTGCTGCTTTTTTTCAGATTTTCTCCTCCTCCCTTCAACTCCTCTTTCCTTCCTTATGTACAAAGGGTTTGTTTCCACTTTTCCCTTCTATTTTTTTCTTGGTCCTTTCCTAGTTCCCCTTTGGATTTGAACATTTTCTTCATGTTTCACAATATCTGTTGTACATTGTGGTCCTTATTTACCCTTTCAGTTTTTTACACCAGAGAAAACATTCAGTATTTAAATGTGTGTGTCCCATTTATTTCACTTAAGGGTATGGTCCCAGGGTACACTTTTGAGTTGCTGTGTGGTGCACGCTGTCTCAACATGCAGCCCTTTTGTCATACCCTTCTGTATGTCCCTTCGTGTTACATTATAACAGTCTTGGTTTCTTTTCTGTCAGTTCCTGAAGTTCCTGCTCAGATAGCTCAGGATTTGGAGCTTGACTTGGGAGCCCTCTTCGCCCAAATGCTGGAGGCTGGAACGACAGAGGACTTGGCACTGGTGATACGGTCTGTGCTCCAGGGACTGGATGTTGGCTGTGCTTGGAGGGCAGACCTGCAGGCGCGTATCTTCTTTTCCCCAAGTAGAGGCTCTGGACATCATCTGCTGCCATGGGAATGCTTTTCTTGGGATTCTGTGTTGTCCCTCAAACTAAAGTCACACCAGCAGGATAGAGGCAAGATAGGCGCTATTGAAGGAGCCTGGCTGTGTGTATCCTGGCCTGGAGCAGGATTTATAAATATGTGTTCTAATTACATGAGATGCTAAGTATTGTATAGTCACAGTATTGACCCCCACAAAAGTTACTCATCCACCACACTTTGAAAACTTGTACTTTATTTGGTTACACAGCTACAGGCCAGTGTCTGAGTACCACTGGGGCATGTATGGTTTCAATGTAGTTCCTGAGAAAACCAGTGTGGCCTTGCTGTGAGGATTGCCTACAGCCACCAATTCTGATTCATGTCCTTTCTGCCCTATGAAGGTCCTTTTTTAATAATTATTTTTGAGTCATAGTTTTATTACGTAGTTCAGGCTGGACTTGAACTTACTTTGTATCCCAGGCTGACCTTGAACTCACAGCGATCCCCCTGCCTCAGCCTCTTGTGTGCTGGGATTACAGATGGGTTCTTATGACTGGCATGAGTATCTTCAACTCCTGGTCACAGATGACACCCTGGGGCTGGGCTTTCATTTGGATGGGAAGAGAGCAAGAGAGGTGGTTGGGGATCCATGCTCCAAGTGGGGCCAGTTGTTTGTTGATGGGGTGCTTAGTACAAACCCATCCCTCCCTCTGGTTTAAAGTCATTACCTGTGACTGTAGCACCTCATCCAGTGTCTTTCAAGCCCTTCCTTTGGTCCATGAGCACATACAGTTCTTGCTCAGTGATGCCAGCAGCATCATTGCTGTGGAAGCTGATGGCATCCTCTGTAGGGCCATCTTGGCAAGGTGGGGTCAGTGAATTAGACTCCTTGTGGAGTGTGCTGAGCCGGTCCATTCACACACGTGAGGCACTCCTGAAAAGCCTGGCTGTCCAGAGCTTGGCTCTTCAGTTCCTCCAGATTGTGTGCTGATGTGAAGATGCCAGTTGCCCTAAGCACTTAGTCTTGACTGGCCTTGTCCCTGTCTGCAGTGCCAGGGCTCCAGGGCTCTGCTCTTTTACCAGCGCCAGTGAGTGGTCCTGAAGAGGGCTGCCTATCTCTGCCGCTAAAATTTCCCTTTTTGTTTCAGGCTGTTTTGTCTGCTGTTAGGTTGCTCAAGCTGCTACTGAGCTGCCCACTGAGAGGAGAGAAAGCGAGTTTGTTGTGGCGTGCATGCCCACAGATTGTCACAGCTCTGACGGTGAGTGGCCTCTGGAGACATGCCTTCCAGCTCATCCCCACTCTCTCTTTTTGTGTGTGTGTGTGTGGTACCAGGGATTGAACTCAGGACCTTGCACTTACCAGGCAGGTGCTTGTGCCACTGAGCTATATCCCCAGCCCCTCCCCACTCTCTTGTGTAAAGACAAAGGCCAGCTGTTTGGGCTCTGCTGTTCTCCTGTATAGGGCAGAGCATTTCTGGAACTGCTTCCTAGAGGTGGCTGTGAGCAGGATGCCTAGATTGTGTGTTCTGTCTGTGCACACTGGTGTCAGCTGGCAGCTGTGGCACAGAGATGGTGACAAGTGAGACTGGCACAGAAGCTGTGTAATTAGAGGAATAAGGAAGACTCTAGGGACTTTCTGTCCCCACAAAATGTTATAGTTGGCTTGACGCATTGAGTTACTTGGAGGAGTATGTGTGTGTAAGGCCTATGGTACAGTGAAGTGAGAACACTGTAGAATGGGGTAGTAATATTGCAGATGGGTTACTGTACCATCCTATCTGTGTGTTGAATTTTGTGTCTAGTAGCCACTTGATTTTGTTTCACAAGAACATAAAACTGCTTGAGATTGGGCTGGTCTGATGTTCTGCTCTCTGGTGAGCCTGACCCAAGCATCCTTACCATGAATGTGAATGAGCCCTGTCTACTATACCATTGTCTCCAACCTGGTTCTAGTTTTCTGCTGAGGAGAGGATTGGCCCAGATCAGTATATTCCTAGAGCGTAAAGGTCTAAAGAATGGACTTTATACTGTGGTTTTCAGTTTTTTTCTGTTGTCATTTTCCTGAAGTCTGCCTCAGTGGCTGAAGTGTGTCATTATGCCAATCTGAAGGAGCTGCTGAGTTGGGTGGGGCCATGCTGGTGTCCCAGTCTCGTAAGTGGTCACAGTGGTGGTGGCATGTGGGAGGCCATGCTGCTGTGCATCAGGCTAAACTCTGATTAGAAGCTTTTGATAGATGTGGCAAGTGCTCGGCTGAGCCAGAACATCCAGCAGGGCTGTGGGAATTGTCAGACTCCAGGATTCGAAAGGCTCACCAGGTGTGCTTAGGGTTAGAAGGAGCCCCAAGTGCATTCTGCCAGGTAACCTAGGTACGACTTTGAGCTGTCTTTTTTCTTGAGTTTGTTATTTTTGTGTTCTGGACTAGTAATTATCTTCAACTAGGTCTGATTTGTAAGAAGCTTAGCCGGTGATATTTAGTTATAGACACATGAGACTGCTGATCTTTTTTGGGAAAATACTATTGTGTACATCTGATGTGCAGTTTTCTTGTGAGAAAATGGCTGTGTCAGGTTGTTTGTAGAAAATTGCTTCTCTTCATGACTGAAGACTCCAACAAAAAAAATGTGGCTGAAGTGGCCAAGTCCACAGTGGGGTTTGGTCGCTGATCTGCTGTCTCTTCACCCTGTCCTTGGGCCACAGCAGTTCATTTGGAGCAGGGACAGTCTTGTCTCTGACACCCTGTGCTCAGTGCTGTGTTTTCACTCTGAGAATCCTCTTCATTCTCTTTCTTTGCCCACCTTGCCCTGTAGCTGCAGAACCGAGAGGCTTGTGAGGAGCAGCCTGTGGCGCTTGCACGGGTCATACCTATTCTCGATGTCCTGGCTGCTCTGTTGCGGCAGGGAGAGGATGCCATCAGCAATCCCCACCACGTCAGCCTGGCCTTCAGCATCCTGCTGACCGTCCCCCTGGACCACCTGAAGCCACTAGAGTATGGGAGCGTCTTCTCTAGGATGCACAACCTGCTCTTCTCAGTACTGCAGTGCCATCCCAAGGTAAGGGGAAAGAGCTTCCGAGAGGGATGCCTCAGCCTTCACGATAGCAGTGCCAATGCTTTACTATTAGAGGAAAATAAAAATTATGACTTGTTGACTAGACTTTTTTGTTCCAATAATTTCCAGGACCAAAGTGGTTTCTTAAGCACAAAATGCTCAGCCATTTTAAGTTCTTTTCAACTGGGTTTGATACTTTGGTGTTTGTGTACTAACACTTAAAGAGGCCCATTATGCAGACAGCAGCGTTAGGGCCAAGTTGACACGGACATCTGCTAGCCTCTTAGGCATTCCTGGAGGACAGATGAGGCGGCTGGTGCCGCTGGATGCCTCGCAGGATGATCAGCAGCTGGTGCTGTGTTGAGCATGTCACGTGTTTTAACTTAGTCTTCATGATGACCTTTTGTTATCCTCAATTTGCAGATGAGAAGACTGAGACAAGCACACACCAAAGCTAGATGATTTGTCCAAGTCTCAAAGAATCACTAAGAAGTCTGGCCCCAGATTTATTCAATTTTCATCAGTACAGAAGTAAAGGATTATGAGAGGTTTTGGGGAATGTGTGATGAGTCTCTGTAAAAGAGACTTTTATAAAAATAACCACTTTCTAAACATGCTGCAGAAAGTCAGTAATTTGACGTGAAGGATGTGGCGTGATATCAAGAATTGTTTTGAATTAATTATACCAACGAGAACCGTTCCAACACTTACTGAGATGTAACTCTGTGGTAGAGGGCTTGCCTAGAATGCATGACTTTGAGCCCTAGCACCACAGAGAGGGGCAAGGAGAAACTAACACTTGATAGCTATTTGTTCATTCTGAGAGCACTAGGCTGTAGGATGTGCAGTGCTCTCTGCATTGTCCAGTCCAATGACCACTGACCTCATTGCCTGCACACTTGAGGTTTTGCCAGGAGGACTACAGACTGACTATTGAAACTTCTTTTATTTTTATTTTCTGTCTTTTCAAGACAGGACTTCACTAGGCAGTTCAGGCTGGCCCTGAGCTCACTTTGTAGCCCAGTCTGGCCTCGAACTCACAGTGATCCTCCTGCCTCAGCTTCCTGAATAGGCATGTGCCACTATACCTGGTCTTAAAGTCTTAACTAGTTTAAACTGAAGTAGTGACATGGCATGACTGCTCAGTTTGACAGTGTGTGGTTTCAACCTGACTTGAGGTAATTGAGTACTAAAGAAGCATGTTTTGTCATTTTAGTCTTAGTTTTAAAGACGAAGTCCTAAGTGAAGTTTTTTGTCAGTATTGAGATGATGACCCCAATTGAAGTGAATTTGTTTGGTAATCTTTCTAATGCCAATTCTGCTTGCCTAAGTTGGTTAGTATCATTACTTTATGATTTGTTTCTGTACACTTCCAGGATGAATTAGAACCAGCTTAGAGGAAAGCACAGGTTCATCCAGTCCTAAAGCAGGGTTTTCCTCGAAGATTCTGGAAATTGTACGGTGTAGAACCCTAGCCCAGTGGTGGTGAACCCTTGGCACATGTGCTGCAGCAGACTGTTCGTGTCATTGAAAGCTCTAAAAGGTTCACCATCGGTGTCCCTAGGTTCAGATTTTTAAAGCAAAAGTTAATGAGCCAGTGCAGGGTGGGTGAGCAGTCACCCGAGAAGGAGGTGAGGGGAGCCAGCCATGAGCACGCCTGTTCTGAGTGTCCTGATGGGCAAGGTGAAGAAGGAAACAAGCAGACCAACTTGAACATTGCTTGCAGACTTTTATACTTTTTATTTGTTACTTCTTTCAGGTGATGCTGAAGGCCATTCCATCTTTTGTGAACTGTTTCAATAGACTGGTATTTTCTGTGATGCATGAAGGTCGGCAGAAGGACAAAGGTAAGGCAGAGTCACACTATCAGATGCACAGTTTGAATGTGTTGATCATGCAGTGTCTTTGAATATGTCACAAATATCAATGAAGATAAAGCTAATCAGTTAACATAAGAAAAATGTTCACATCAAATGAATACTGAAGATCATTTTTCAAAAAATTTCAAACTGTCATATTTTACTATATCTGAAATAGTGGCTGCATTTGACATCTCTAATTTAAACCTTTTTGGGGAAAAAAAGTCAAGATTTAGGGAGTTTTTGTTGAGCATAGTATATATAGCGATATAAAGATGACTATAACCATATTCTCACCTTTAACAAGTTTGTAGATTAGTAGGGGACAAAAGGAAGAGGTATTACAGAGCTTTTCATTTTACAGAGGATATGACCCTGTACCTTGTTATCAGCAAGGTCATAACCTTGGGAGAGTTGTATTTGTTTACCAGAGACACACACAGATTGCCATTTGGCAGAAGCAGATTACTGTGTACATGAACAGTTCTGCTTTGAAGTCTGGTGACTCTTGCTGTGTTTTAAATTTTTTTTGTTTTGTTTTGTTTTTTTCCCCTGGTACTGGGAATCAAACTCACGACCTTGCACTTGCCAGGCAGGCGCTGTGCTGCTGAGCTAAATCCCCAGTCCCCTGTGTTTTTAATTTTTAAGATTCTCATTATTTAAGCATGTTATATGAAAGTGAGACTTCTCCATTGCTCACTTTCGTAATTATGTTGTGCCACTCATGTGCCAAGCATGAGGGCAAGTTGCCTGTGGGATACTGTGGGCTCACAGATGAAGTTGTGAGTTGACTTGGAGTGTGTCAGAGAAGACTTCTGATAGCAGTCAGCATGACCAGGAATATATGAGTCAGCCTGCACTTCTTCCTGTCCTGTGCTTTTTGCTGTGGGACTGGCATGATTCGTTTAACCAGGCATCTTGGCAAAAGCAAGGAGAGACCTGTGAGCATGGACTGCAGTTCCCCAGTTACTCTGCCTGGCTGGGGACCAGGCAGTGGCACAGTGACATGTGTTGCCTTCTCCCAGTCATGGCGAGAACATGTGTTGACTCAGTACTTTCAGCATGTGTTAACCCAGCGTGTGTTGACTCAGTGTGCATCTGATGAGGACCAAGTCTGCGAAATAAGTCCTCTCTCTTGGGCCAGCCTTAGCCTGGTTGAGGTCTTTGATCTCACCCTTGTTGAGGTCTTTGATCTCACCCAACCTGAAGAACATGGTTCTGACAGACCTATCAACCTGGACAGGAAGTGGACAGGTCCAGCTTCAGCCTTACTGAGCAGTGGGAGGTGCCTCGCTATGTGCTGCCTCAGGCTTGTCCCCTGTCATCTGTCCTGAGGCCCTATTTCCCTGTGCTGTGCTTATTTGACCTGCCTGGTCATTTCTGTCTGCCAAGACTACTCTGGTGGACTCACTAGCAGGACTTTCCACTGTTTTGTTCTTTGTTTATTTTTTTAACTTATTCCCTTTTTTTTGGCATCTAATGCCAACAATGATTATATATTTTAAAATGATATATTTTAATGATTATATGTGAAGTTGGTGGCTACAGGAGCTAGTGCTGGTTACTCATTTGTGAACAGGGTGGATGTTGAGTGGCCTGAGAAGAGAAGGAACAGCATGCCTTAGACAAGGAAGTGCATTCCTTCATGGCAGGGAGTGGCCTTCAAAATGCTTCACAGGTGTTAACCACTCACACTGTGTCATAGAGATTGCACTGATGTAGGACAACTACATCCATGAAGGTCTGCTAAAAATGTAGCATTTCTCAAATATCATGAGATTTACTTAAGTATAACATAGGTATAGCAAGTGATGCCTGTTGGGAGTATACAGTTTAATGTGTAGAGTATACAGTTTAATGATTTCTGGCAGCTAAGAGCACATGTGAAGCAACACTACAGTTGTAGCACAGGACATTTCTGTCATGAGATCCCCTGGCCTCTTTGCAGTCTGTTCACTCCTTGGGCCCAACCCTAGGCAGCCCTAGCCTTTTCATCACTGGGTTTGCTTGTGTCTTCTAGACTAACAAAAGTGGCCCTGCCGCGGTGCTGAGTGAAGGAGAGAAGACACTTTGGCCTGGGCAGGAGTCCCCAGCTCTCCCATCTGAGGTCAAGCTCTCCAAGTTCTTAGGAGGCCCCTCACAAATCCTTTCTGAAATTTCCTTTCTTTCTTTCTTTTTTTTTTTTTTTTTTTTTTTTCGGTACCGGGAATCAAACTCATGACCTTGCGCTTGCCAGTCGGGCACTGGGCCGCTGAGCTAAATCTCCAGGCCCCCTTTCTGAAATTTTCTAAGACAGACATAATTTGAGTGTCTTAACTGATGTCAGTAAACCATTTTTAGCCAGATGTGTTGGTGGACTCTTGTAATCCCAGCACTTGGGAGGCTGAAGCAGGAGGATTGCTGTGAGTTTGAGGTCAGCCTAGGCTACATGGTGAGCTCAAGGCCAGCCTGAACTGTATAGCGAGACCTGAACTGAACCAAACCATTGTTTTCCTTTTAAGTAATTTTCCATTTTAAGCTGCCTTATAGAAATCTTGTCTGTCTCTCGTTTTTTTTTTTTTTTTTTAAAGAAAACCATCTTCTTTTAAGATAAAATAGCAGGACTTGCTTAGCATGTACCATATTGCATCCTCAGCACTGTAAAAACAAGCAATAACAACTAAAAACCCAGTAGTACCACTAGATTTTTTTATCCTGAAAATCTTGATTTTTCTAGTTGGACCCCTAAGTCTTATTGACTCTTGAGTACTTTAAGTGTTCTTCCCTTTTCTATGTAGGCAAATATCTGGACATGATGTTTTTCTCATTTTGTCTACAAAACAATTAAGGGTCTAGGAAAAGTGGAAGGCTTAAGTGTCTAATTACATTACAGGTGTAAGATGAGAGGGACACTGCAGTGTTTGTGAGCTAACCATTTGGGAACCTTTGCCCTCTGCAGGGAGCACGGATGACCTGCCAGTGGTCCTTGAATGTGCACGCCTGGTGGAGAGGATGTACAGTCACATCACTGCACGAGCTGAGGAGTTTGCTGTGTTTTCTCCATTTATGGTGGCCCAGTATGTAACGGAGGCACAGAAGGTACAATCCAGGGTTTTCTGTCAGGCTTTGAGCATGGCTTTGCATCAAAATGGCAAGCAACCTCAGACCTATAGCCCTCACTCCTGCGCTTGGCACAGTGTGGGAACAGTGTCTATGGGGCTGTGGTCAGGACTGAGGGAGGCTGTGCAAAGCAGAGCCCCATGAATGAGGAGCTCAGGATTTCTTAGTTTTCTCTGACTCCAGAACCAGCTCCTCTCATTAATAATCTTCTGGGGAGGTAATATGTCATTCAGGGCCAAGAACAAGAGGTCTCCTGGACCAGGCTAATGGAGGCACAAAAGGGACCTGGGTTTTGGTCTGGGTCCCCTTGCAAGTAGGAGCACATGGAGCACTATTGTTCTTGAAACTCAGTGGCTTTCACATACTCAAAGCAGGAGGCAAGTGGAGACGTGGGTGACTTGTGCACATTGAATTTTGTCCGAATTACTCTAGCTTTTTGTCTTGAAAACGTGGGTTATAAATTCATTTAAGAGTTTTCTCACTTTGGGATGTCCATGCCTATTTTCAAAATTTTGTAAGCCACTGGTGCTGCTCTAGGGCTCAACATTTGAACTATATGAACCTTGACTTTGTTTTTTTTTTTTTTTTTTTTGGTTTTTCTCCGGTACCAGGAACCGAACTCACGACCTTGCGCTTGCCAGGCAGGCGCTTTGCCGCTGAGCTAAATCCCCAGCCCCCGAACCTTGACTTTGTTTAATGTGAACATCAGTGTGGAAGACTGAGTGTGTTCAGAGAGGAACCACGGGTAGACAGTGTGTTTGCATGTGTCTGTTGATATTTTCTGCTTATCTGTGAAAGAGCCTTTCTCCTGCTATAATCCTGGTAGACATAGTGGTGAGGCCTCTAGTGAGCCTATCTGGGTAGAGGTGCCTTTCTCTAGGGACATTTGGCTAAATGAACTTCCTCAGAACACCCCCTCCCTGTTTTAGGCTATACTGTAACTGCGGACTACTTTTCCAGCCCACTGGCCCTGCTGACCTTGCCAGTGGAGTCATCTGTCTTGGGTGTGTGACTGGCCATGCAGGGAATAAATAGCCTGGACATATAAGTGCACAGCTGGGTTATCAACTGCCACAGCGGTGAGAGACAGGGAGCACAAGACCCTTCAAATTGTCCACTGGATGACATGTGGACTTGGAGTTTGGTTTCCTTGCATTTGTTCAGCATTTTTATAGACTCTTGTTCTGTTGAGACAAGGTCTCACTTTGCACTGCAGACTGATTTGATCTCACTATGTTCCCCAAGCTGCTCACAGTGATCCTCCTGTCTCTGCCTCCCAAGTGCTGTGATTACCGGCATACCCCACCAGGCCCAGCTGTGTTTTTATAAAATCTTGACATTTCCCAAGCACTTGATTTATTACTATGTAAGCATTTGATGAAAGAAAAGCTAGTGTTACTTTCTTACTAAAGAAACATAGTAAGATCACTTTGCTAAGGGCCAAAAAGTGAAGCAATAATTGCAAGCTTTAAGTCACTATTGTTCTGAGATTTACTTTGTGAACAGTCTTGTTGCCTAGCCTCATTATTCAAGTCTAATTTATGCTTATCTTTTACATTATTATGTTTAATCCTGAAAGCCAAAGGCCTTGAGAATTATCTAAGGCTGTAGCATCCCAGAATTTATTGGCAACAGAGTTTTATGTCTTATCTTTCGTTTTTAAATTCAGGAATGAAGAAAATACTCCAAGATGCATTAGAAACATCTACTGAGAGAACCATAAATCTTTCCAGACCAGCATGTTCAGGTTTAATTAAATGCTAGGTAGCAAGGGCTGCTAAGTAGATCCCGCCTGCATCCCCTGTGCTTCTGAGAACGAATATTGGTGGGAGGTGATGTAATAGTGTCAGTTGGGATCAGCTGAAGTCCAGGAGCCCTTCCACTGGTGATGAGTCCCAGTGGAAATGTGTGAAGTCATCTCTTTGACCCCCCAGGTCAAATTTCGGATTTATTACTACTTTAAGGAAAGTAGTTTATATTGCTCATCTGTCCAAGGAGATTTTAAGGTGCTTCCAGGTGTTTTTATTCATTGGCCAGTGATCTTTGTGTTGTGGGAATAGACCTTTTCTTGTCTTAGAAATAAGCACCTGAAACCAGGAGATTCGGAGTGGTCATACTGTCTTCATGCTATTGGCCTTCTACGCAAGGCATGCCATTCAGTCTGCCCCAGCTTGTTCTCACAGGGTTCTGCCTTCTTTCCCAGGTGACCCTGTACCCAGCTGTGAGAGACTTGCTGCAGGAGGGCATTTACCTCATCCTGGATCTGTGCACTGAGTCTGATATCCAGTTCCTGCGGGCCTCACTGCAGCCCGGAGCTAGAGACGTCTTTAAGGAGCTGCACAGTGACTACCTCAAGTACCACAAGGCCAAGCAGGAAGGAGAGAAAAGATACACTGCCTAGCTGGGAGCATTGCCAATGAGGAGTTAAACAGCATCTACCCAACATACCACAAGGCTGAGCAGGCTAAGAGGGAAGACAGCACCTAGCCAGGCCGTAGAAACACCTCAGGGCCCCTTTGCCAAGACTTTGGCGCATTGGTCTGAGAGCCTTGGAGGGAGAAGACCTCAGATGCTCTGATGCGCAGAGCTGACATGTGAAAAGCCTTTTGGGGCTTGAATATTTTTATAGCTTGTTCTCCTCACTATTTTTTAATACATCTTTTTTATAATCATTTGTTTTTTATGGTGCTAGGGATTTGTCCAAGGTTCTTGTGCCTGCTAAGCATGTGTTTTACCGCTTGAGCTACACTCCTAGCCCTAGTATATCTTTTTATAAGTAATTATATATTAGAATTCTGAAACTGGGCCCTGGAATGGGAATTGTTAGCTCTTATAACCATGCCCTGCAGAGCTCTTGGCCTGGGTTGGTGTTGCTTTTCCCCTCTCCTGGCCAGGAATGATAGAGAATTTGGCATTTTGCTTCCAGTCTGCAATTAAATGCTATTTAAATACATCTGACCTTTAAATTCTCAAGTAGCATGGGAGGCATTCTCAAGATGCCACTTTTTTGCCTTTACTGTGAGATCCTCTGATGGCACTGGGGATAGCTGCCTAGCTCTAGGTCAGGTGGATCCTCCTAGCAGAGGTGCCTGTGCTCCTGCCTGCTCTTCCTGCTTCAGTCTGTGAAGCTTATTTTGGAATTTTTTTCTCTTCAGTTGAAGAAATCATTTTAATTATTTAATCTTACCACCTAAGCAATATATTTTCACTGTAGCAACCTAAGAAAATAAAAATAAAAGGGAAAACTTTCAAAAACTGCTCATGTTGTCCCCTTCTCAGATGACCTTTGCTGTCACTCCGAGTGTCTTGTTTTGGATCATTTGCTGTGCAGGTATGTTGATGTATGGTGTATGTATGCATAATGAGCTGAATTGATCAAGATGCATTTTTAAAGTTATCTCACATTTTCCTGTGTAATACAGTATATCAACAACATCTTTGGGTCAATAAAGACACTTGGTATATATTTTTAATGCTGCACAGTAGTCCTCTGGGTAGACAGAACTGTTTGCTTTAGTAAGTACCCTATGGTTAGACATTGAGATCTTCCCCAATTCCCTTTTATAGCTGATGCCTATAGCTAAATTGTTTCCCTAAGATTAATTCCCATGAATTATATTGTCAGAAAACTGAATCTGTTTTAATAACTTAATATAAATACTGCCAGTTGCTCTCTAGAAAGTGCATTAATTTATTTTCCCCCAGTGAGTCAGCTTCAACATTGATTTTTGTTTTGTTTGTTTGATAGGTGAGAGATGCCATTTTGTTCTGAATTTCTTTAGTTTTATTAAATGATTACGTTTTTTAGATTCACCATTTTATTATGTAAATTATGTATTATCTATTTCTCATTTGAGATATTGGCCTTTTCTCATTTAGTGTCTTTGTGGGATTTATGTTGGAGTTCTTGATATCCCTTTTTCAGTCTTTTATTAGTACATGTTCAGAGTCCGTAATGATCCCATTCCTTGTAGGGGATTTGTACATGTACGTAACACATTTTTTTTTTTCTTTTTTTATGTAACACATCTTAATTCTTTTTTTTTTGTCCCCTTTCCCTTCCCCGCCTCCAACCCTTCTTACCTTTCCATGAAGACTTAAATTTTTTTTTTAGTGCTGTGGTTTGAACCCACAGCCTCACATACACACAGGTTAGGCAAGTGCTGTACCACTGAGCTACACACAGTCCCCATACTTTTTTTAAAAATATGATTTGGAAGATCCTTCTTAAGCCTCCCAGCCCTTTCTAGTTACATGTGGTTGGAGCAGACAGTGTATGATGGATCTTTTAACTACCTAAGACAAACAGCCCGTACCTCATGCCACAGTCTGATTTTATTTCCTGCACTGGCCCACTGCAGAGGAAACAGCCCTGCTTTGCCTGCAGGAAACTTGTCCTTCATTTCCATGGCACATATAGCTCCAGGAGTCAGGGATGGATCCAGGTGGGCTAGTGTCCTACTTTTTGCCCTGCATGGCACTGAATTCCCTGTGGGAATGTCCCAGAGAGGCTGGGGAAGGTTTTCTCTTATCCCTTTAGAAATGATATGTTGGGACGAGTGGGCAACCTTTGAAGGACAGACCATAACAGCAGCAACTAAACCTGATCTGTGTGAGGCAGTACTCCAGTGGAAGGGCTGTCCTGGAGACCCCTGGGCCTAGAGCTTGGGCATCCCTCTTCCCTGTGTAATGTGGGTAGGAACTGCAGATGTGCAGTTCCTTGGGTGTCCTGTCAGTGGCGCTGTGGGGCTATAGACAGTGCTGGGCACAGCAGATGAATTTGGCCTTGGAGGAGGGCCTGGTGGTCTCTGTCCGCCCATTGCGCATTGCTGCAGAATCCCATCCTGGAAGTGGTCAGCTCCCCACAGTCACTTCCACGTGAACTGAACCTTTCTCGGGAAAGAGGAAACAGGCTTCCAGGAGGCACTGAGAAGAGGTGATAGACTCGTTCCTGTTCTGTTAAGGGAAGACCCAGGGTAGCAGCTCAGCCCAGGCAAGGCAGCCTTCCAAGAGACTCCAGACCTGTGGCTCCAAACCACTTGCACCTTTTCACAGGTCCACTTAGTGCTCCATCCCACATCAAGAGGCTGAGCATGGAGACACAGCTGTGGTCCTTGTGTAGCTTGACGACAATCCAGTAACGCCATGGGCAAGATCCCCTGGGGGTTTACAGGGATAGAAGCACAGCAGGCATGTGCAGCCCAGACTTGCCAACTGTAATGCCTGTGCTGGAGTCACTTGTCCAGGCCGGGAATGGCTGTTTGTGTGTGTGTGGGGGGGGTATTGGGAATCAGGAAGGCCCCACATGGGGGACTTGCCTGGGGTATCCTCTACGGGCGCCACCTTGGGTATTCTGCACGGCAGTCCACGAGGGACACCAGGAGGATAGGCAGCAGTCAGGCCACCCCATTGGGCCCCCACCACTCTCCTAGCTAGGGGATCACTCCCTCAAAACCTCTCTGCAGCTGCTTGACTCATCTCTGCACCTTTATTGTCCCCCCTCCCCCCACTTATGTGTCTACAGAAACTGCCTGATGCCAAGGACCAAGATGAAAGTTCCAGGAGAAAGGTGTGTCCTGTCCTTATCATTTGTTCTCTGGGGCTTCCATATCCCCAGTGCCTACCCTAGCATCCCCACACCTGGCACTCCTTTCTTTGCTGTTATTTTGTTTAGATCTGGCTCCCCTGACTGTCCTGCTCATCCCCACTCGAGGGGCAACATTGTTGCTGGGGAAAGAAATGAAGCCTTGGCAGTCAGTTCTCATAAAGTCCTCTCCTTCCCCTCAGCAAGGTGGCCCATCAGGAGGAACCATGCTCCATTGCACAGTGACTGGGTTGTCGTGGTTAGTGTGAAGTTGTGGTTGGTTGTAGAATAAATGTTACGGGATGGGACAGTCATATACAAATGAACACAAACCCTTAACAGGCAGTGGGCCAGGTCCCAGAGGTGGGGAGCACTCAGAGGGGTGAGACCAGTGAAGGGCAGTGTCTGGCATGAGCCCCAGGCAGGCAGCACACATCTCAGTGTCTTCATACTCTGGAAGACTAGCTATTTCCAGGACTGATGCTGGTTCTGTGGATGCGTGGGGTGCCATGGCCCCTGTGCCTGGCATTCTTTGCCTCCTTATGTAATCTGCCCCGGCGTCTCTTCCGAGCCCCTGAGATTTATCACAGGTGTTAGGCCGGCAGTCCCTAGTCCAGCTACAGCCAGTGTCTCCCATCACTTTCCCTCCTGTTTATAGCCTCACCCATTTGCACTTGCCTATTGCCTTGCTCATTCCAGGGCCCTCAGAGTGGCCGCTATCCACATGCAGGAGCAGCCCAGTCTTACTGCATATTCACTGCCCCTCTCTCAGTGCTGCTGCTGTCCCCCATCCCCACCAGATCTGGCTGTGTGGCAGGTCCCTGGGCATCCCCTCTAGTGCCCCTGGCATGCTAGGCCTCCCTGAGCTGCTGCTGTCCTCTCTAGGGTCCCCATGCTCTTTCTTCCCTGCATAGGCTCCTTTTCCTCTCCCTGTCCCTAAAATATGGGTGCTTTGAGCTCTCACCCAACATCTTCCCTCCACCCCTTCCACTCCCTGAGGTCACTGGTCACCTGGGCAGTTTCCAGACTTTCCCCTTCCGTCCATTGGTTTGCCACGCCATGGGTGAGTTGAGAGCCTGGAGGATGTAGCCTCACCCTGGTCTCTGAGTGTGGGCTATTCTCTCTCTGTGTCATCATTCCCTTCTCTTGTTGCTTCTGGTCCTCTGTCTAATATGCTGGCCCATGGTACCTGTAAAGACTCTCTCCTACAGACAAACTGGCCCCTGGAAAGCATTGGCTGACAACAGTCACCCATGCCTTCTCAGCTCTTCTGCTGCTGCCCAGCTGACCACACTGTTCCACCAGGCCTGCTGCCACCTTCACAGTGATGCACGTTCTTATCTCACCTTGAGAATTGGCCATGAGTTCTTTGATAGCAGGTCTCGAGTCAGTGTTTACTTCAATACAGTCTGACACAGGGACAGGATGGGACCCATTTGTCTGCCCATAGGGAATCTGCCTGTCTGGCCCCTAGGATCAAACATTGCACCAAGTGCTTATTCTTGGGGCCTTGTACAGAGCGCTGGGTGGTGTAGCCCAGTGTGTAAAGGCTACAGGTCCCTAGGCTGCAGGAGCCCTGGGGCTGCAACACTGTCTCGCTAGGAAGGAGCAGAGCACCATCTCACTCCAAGTTCTCTTCTCAGCCACAGACTTCTTTTCCTTTTTAACAGTGAGCCGCCTTTATAAATCCTGACCTAGAGCACCAGGGTTTGGAATAGACATAAACAAGGTGACGATGCTGAAGTAGATGGGAGCCCAGAACCTGCCCTGAGCATCCCTCTGCCCTGGGCTCTGTGGGACCTTCCATGGTCTCCCATTTTCTCAGGGCTGGGCTGGAAATCTATTAAAACTCCCACTCTCTCTGCCTTCACCACCACCACTACCCTGTTTGTATTTTCCTTAGTATTTGGGTGCCAAATCTACTATGTATCTGTCTTAGTCTGTTTTGTGTTCCTTTAATAGAATATCATGAACTGGGCAATTTATAAAGAACAGAATTCATTTCTCATCATTATGAAGGCTGGCAATGCAAGATCATGTGCCACATGAGGCTTTCTCACTATGACATCCCATGCAGGAGGTGGAGGACTGAGGGAGGGGGCCAAACTCATCCTGTTACCAGGAGCCCACTTCTCGCTTCTGAGATAACTATCTACCCTGAGATACTGACCACTCCTGGGATAACTACCCGCTCCTGTGATAGTTGACCCACTCCTGTGACATCAGCTGCCAATAACAGCTTCCTGCTCTCAATGCTGACTGGGGTTACCTTTCAGCAGAGGACTTTGGGGACACATTCAGACCACAGCATAGACTACTTATGCATTTTTGTCTGGTGACCAAGTGAAACACACACATGCAGGAACTGTGTTGTTTATGGCTATATCTTAGCACTTACAACACTGCATGGCACTCAGTAGGTGCTCAGTTAACATCTGTTAGATGAGACCCCAGGAGTGCTGGGCCTCCTGCAGAGCAGTTTGAGAGCTGTCTTCCATCCTGCTTCTGTAAATGTCAGTGAATGCAGTCTGTAGAACAAATATCTGCAGGACCAGTGAGTGTGTGTGGGAGAGCTTCATCCTCTGTGTAGCCATGGCCCAAATCTGCAGAGGCTGCCATTTACCCCACCAAGGAGGCTTGATGCCTGGCATTTGAACACCCACAGTTAACTTTCACATAGGGTCTGGACACATGACTCGAGCAGTGTAGGTTTCCAGCTTCCTGATCCCCACATGTCCAGATTGGTCATTCTGAGTCCCAAGTCCGGCAGAGGTCAGAGAGCTGACTTCAACACACTCTGGTCTTTGCTGGCAGGAGACAGCTCCACCAGGGTTGACACGGATGTGGCTCCCATGGCAGGACCATGGCTCCCTTTGTAGTATGACCCCTGGGGAGAGGGGGCATCCTAGAGGAGTAAGGGTACTGGGCAGACCTGAATGCCTGCATACTTCTGGGGTCCCTGGGTGAAGTCTGGATGCCAGTGAATGTCTCAGTTGGTAGGTGCCAAGATGACAGCATGGATGTCTGGGGCTGGTGCATAGCTGTGCCCTCAGCTGCTGCTATTGACCCCTCCAGCTTCTCAGCCTAGGGGCTCCTCCTCTCCCCTCTGAAAATGGTGGAGGACCAAGGCCTCCTTCCGATGTCTCCAAGGAGCAAACATTTTTCCCTTTGG
This sequence comes from Chinchilla lanigera, assembly GCF_000276665.1. Classification (NCBI taxonomy): domain Eukaryota; kingdom Metazoa; phylum Chordata; class Mammalia; order Rodentia; family Chinchillidae; genus Chinchilla; species Chinchilla lanigera. Next base: position 8,446,076 of record NW_004955492.1, on the reverse strand, counting down.
GATACTCAGACTTGAGTGCCTTACAGAACTTGGCTGGAGCCCTGGTGTCTCTCCTGTCCAGTGTGATGGGAGCAGGTAGAGCGATGTGAATGGCCACATGCAGGACAGGTACTCATGGATGCCAGTGTGGACTGTGTGAACATCTGTTCCCATCTGTGGGCTTGATCCCATATTTCTTGCTGAGATGGAAAGGGCTTTTGAGGGAAAGTTTATGGAGGCCAAGACTGGGGTATGGTGAGTCAAGAGCCATAGCACTGGCTAAAAATCTTACCTGTGCTTTAGTAGCTCCCAGACCCACACCATTTACCAGGCCTGCCCCTGGCACACATGGCAACTGAGTGTGAAATGTAGCTGATCTGAGTCAAGATCTGTGTAAGTACAAAACATGTACTAGTCTTAAAGGCTCAATATGAAGGAATAATGTAAAATATCTCCTTGGCAATGTCAGAAGATTGATTAAATGTTGAAATCTCAGTGTCTTGGATAGTGATGAAATCATAGTATTTGGTGTGTTAAATGGATTATTATAGGTATTAAAATTAGTTTCATCTGTTTTAAATTTCTTAAAATGTAGCTACTAGAAAATATAAGGTGACACATCTGGCTCACATCAACTTTTTATTGGCTGCTGCTCTGTGATGTGAGGGGGTTAGGGGAGAAAGAGACATCACAAGGAAACAGTATCAAACCAGAATTTGGGACATTCTGTGAAACTTGAAGAAGTCAATGTCATAAAAGAAACAAGCGAAGAGATTGTTCTAGGCCAAGCGATACATATAACCAGGAACATTTTCAAATCTTCGTTAGATCCCCAAACAAAAGCAACTGGACTCCTTCCTCCCCACCGCCACTGAATCAAAGCCACAAAGCATCCTTAGAGCTGTTCCTGCCAAGGGCAGGCAAGGGCCAGATGGCCATGGGGATGCTGTGTGGCCCAGGGGGACAGTGTGGGTGGCTGAAGGTGTTGTCACCAGATGTATTCTTGTGGTCAGAGAGCAGGATGCTGATACTGTCAGAGTTGGGGTAACAGTGACGGCAGGTGGCCAGACATGATCTTGGGCAGAGGTCCAGGATGTAGATGTCTATGTGGAGCCTTACAAAGCTGGGAAGTGGATTTGATGGGTTGTCTTGAACACTGAAGTCACTCTTAAAAAAACATCCAAGGTTCGATTTGTAACAGAACCAGTGACGATAAAATACGTAATGAAGTTTCAGAGAAATGTTGTCTGAAGGTGTTGTTACCAGATGTATTCTTAGGCATTACCTCTGTGGTTTCTGCCCCTGGTTATCAAGCTTGAGTTGCCATCCCTAGCTCTGGACAAGGGATGCCTTGGCACAAAAGGAAAGGCTTTTTGTGTTCCTAGTGTGAAATTACAGTACCGACTGTGCCTCAGGGCTTGCTGATACTGTGTGTGTTTTTCTGTCCACAGGATTCACAGGTGTTTCAAAACAGCGAGCTTCCCTGAGCTTTGAAATAGCTTCTGCTGTGTTTCATTTTAGAAACATCTGAAAATCAACTGGTAGAGATGAGGTTTATGCCAGCTCTGGGCTTCTCTCCATCTAAATTACATAGTCACTGAGAACAGCTATGCCTATAATTTCCACAGGAACAAGAGAAGATCATTTAATAAAAGTGATAGGCAGAGTGCTCTGCACCTTTTATTATACTTGTGGGGTATTTCCAATTGGGGTATTTTGTAAAGTTTCACTTTTTTATTTCTATTGTATAGGGTTGGCAAGAGAGTTCTCCCCATTTTCTCCCCCCCCGGTAAATAAATATCAAACCACAGATATTAAGTCAGAAATAGTGAAATGTAGTCCTACTTCTTTTTAGTATCCAAGGGAAGGACATTTGGGAATTTCTATGCTTATTTGTCCTGAAAGTTTCTGTGCTTCTTGGTGACTTCAGTAAAACTTCCTATCCTACCTGGAAAGCTGCATAATATTTCCCATGCAATCAGGGTTTTGTTCATGAAATCTTTGCCTACACTTATGTGTTATTATTATTATTATTATTATTTTTTTTTGGTACTGGAAATCGAACTCATGACCTCAGGTTTGCCAGGCAAGTGCTTATGCTGCTGAGCTATATCTCCGGCCCTACACCTATGTCTTTAAGAGTTCTACCTAGTCTCTCTTCCAGCTGATTTAGTGTTTCTGTTTTACTATTTAGATCTTTGATCCATTTGGATTTTAGTGCATGGTGAGAGACATAGATATAGTTTTAGTCCTTGACATGTAGAAATCCAATTTTTCCAGAACCATTTACTAAAGAGGCTATCTTTCTTTCAGCAATGTGCTTGGTCCCTTTGTCAAAGATAAAGTGGCTTAGTGTGTTTGGAGTTGTTTCTGCATCTTCTAATCTGTTCCACTGATCCACGGATCTGTTTTTTGTTTTTTTTTTTTTTGCCAGTACCATGCTGTTCTCAATCACAGTAGCTCTGTAGTATAATTTCAAGTCCAGGATTGTGATGCCCCTTGCCTTACCTTTGTTACCCAGAATTGCTTTTGCTATTCTGGGTCCCTTCCTGTTCCAAGTGAATTTTAGGAATGTTTTCTCTAGTTCCATGAGGTATGATAATGGTATTTTGATTAGGATTGTGTTAAATCTGTATAACAATTTTGGGAGAATGGCTATTTTCACTCTTTGTTGTTCCTACCCGAGAACAAGGGATATCTTTCCATTTTCTGATAGCCTCTTCAATCTTCTTTTTCAGAATACTGTAGTTTTCAACCTAAAGATCTTTTACTTCCTTTGTTAGATCTATTCCTAAATATTTCATTGTTTTGATGCTATTGTGAAGGGTGTTGTTTCCCTGCAACTGGACTCTTAGGGCTAAGTCAGGATATTGCCAAAAGAAAAGGTCTACCACAGACAGGGTTTGCAGGCAGACAGTGTGCTTCAGCTCTTCACGAAGGCACCAGTGCTCCCCTCACCATTGTCATCTGGGGTTTGTTTGGTGGCACATGTGTGAGGGAGCACCATGGCCCTGCAGGAACTCCACACAGCCATACACCTTGTGTTCCCAGATGTGCTCTTCCCAGCCCTGCTCCTCCTCTAAAATGACATCAAAATGGAAAACAGTAATCAGCATATGAATTGTAAAAACTATTCACACACCTCAATGTTATAACTTTTGTTAGCACCAGAGTCTCTGGAAAACACCTTACAGATCATCCCATCACACCTGTCACCGATCCTGCATGCTGTTCCAGTATCTGTCTTTACCTTCTTCTGCAGGGACAGAAGCATTGGCTTGTGTGGCCACTGCCTAAGAAGGCACATTTCCTAACCCACCTTATAGTGAGGGCCTTGTGGCCAGTGGGGCAAGAGCCAGGGTGATGCACACATCCTTGGGGTCATTCCCTGGAAGGGAAGGTATGTGAACCCGTTTCCCAGGACAAACGTCTTGGGTGCTGCATCCCAAGTGCTGTACCCACTGGGACAGGGACATTGACCACACTTCCCCCAATGTCCCCCAATGTCCCAGAACTCCTACCCTCCTCTGGCATCAGGCAGAGTCACTGCTTGTGACATGTGAGCCCACTGGGTGGGAGCAACACATGATCGTCCAGCCTCTGTTCCCTCTGGTATAGTGTGACACAGGTGCAGGGAACAGTGTGTCATGTTTTAATTATTAGTTGGAGTCTCAAATCCTGCCCTCATGGAGACAGGTAACCATTTTGTCATTTTTTACAGATAGCTATTGTTTATGTTGTTGTTGTTACTGGGAATTGAACTCAGGACCTTGTGTTTGCCAGGCAGGCTCTTGTGCCACTGAGCTATATCCCCAGCCCCAGATAGCTATTATCTTTTAGTCTTATTCAACGTTAGTTCTCTGCTCAGATGGTAACATTATTTCCAAGTTCTGAGGATATTTTATTCTGTTTCTAAATGACATCTTCCTTAGAAAACTCACTCATTCTTTTAATAAATACCATTTGAGCAGCAATCACATGTTACACTGATCTAGGTGCTGAGACAGCAGGTGAAGCAGACAGATGTGCCTCCATTTGGCCCTGGGTGAGGTGATAGGGCTTGATGCGCCATTCAGCTGCAATTACAAAGGCTTTGTGTGGATGAGGCTGTAAGGAAAGAAAACGGTATTTTGACCAGTTTATGTCATTTCTAGGTAAAATTGAAGTTTAGAAATTTGCCTAGAATCAACACCGTAATTTAAACATCAGTACATAATTTGTTTATCATATTCACAGCAGTGTCAGCAGTGGAAATGCTGCTTAAAAAGTTGATACAGGTCCATGTTTTTTTCAGTAAAGTACATTTTCCGATATCTGTAATTAGTCTTATGCAGACATCAGCTCATTCTTGCCAAACATAATCCCACTTTCTTTCTCATTAAGATTTGCACATGCACATTCTACTTAGGCAGAGCCCTTGGAACTTAGCCACCATTAACTCCCATCTATATTATGAAAGCCATTTCATGAGCAAAAACTATCACAGATGATTCTCAAATGGATTTAATAGTTTTGCTTTTATATTGAAACCCATGAATCCTTTTTGATAAACCAAATTGTGAATTTTTCATTTTTGGCAGGAAGAATATGCCTTTTCATTTTATTTTCTGATTTAAGTAAAAGTATATGAATATTTTGTTCCATATTACAAGCTATATGATGAATATCCCTGGGTGACATTCCAAGTAATATATTACTTGATGTCTTCCTATACTTTGATGTATGTTCTACTAATAATTCTCCCTCACAAATCTCTCCTCATCCCAAATTCTTTTTATTCTTATTGCCTTCTTTCAATATCTAATAAAAAAATCTTCATTTATAAAGCAATTTATTTCCATTATAAAGAGAGAAAAAAGTCTTTCAATGCTATATTGCATGACCAAAGCTATGCCCTAAAGGGCTCCTCCTCATTTGCTTCTGTGATCCAGTTGCAAGCCTTGGTCATCATTTATCAGATTAAACTTTTTTCCATTTATAATTAAGCAGTAAAAATCACAGTTTTTACTCTCAAAACAATGTAAGGAATACAAAATAACACTGGAAGATGAACTTATATTTTACATATTATTCTTAAAGTAGGTTATAATAGTGCAGTGTTTTGGCTATGGTTTGGGTGTGTTCCCCAAGTTTCAGGAGCTGCAGATGTGGTCCTTAGTGTGGGAGAGTGGAGGTGGAGGAATGCTTAAGAGGTGGGGCCTGGGGAAAAGGGTTAGGTCCCAGGGGTGCTGTCTTTTATTTTTTAATTTTTATTTTTATTTTTATTTTTGGGGGGTTGCTGTCTTTGAAGGGTTAATGTTGGTCTCATGGGAAGCCCCATGTGAGTGGGTGTGAGTTCAGTCCCTCCTTGGAACCCCTTTTGCACCTTCCTGTTGCTCATGCACACCTATGATGTAACACAGCCAGGAAGTAATAACCAGAGCCAAACAGATACCTGTGCCTGGCCTTGGGACTTCCAGAACTGTAAATTCAATGACTTCTTTTTTTGTATAAAATACCCAGACTCAGATATCATATTATAGCAACAGACAACAGACTAAGACAAATGGGTTAGAATTTTGCTTATTGATATTTAAAAATAGGGGCTGGGGATTTAGCTCAG
>NW_004955492.1:8370216-8440395 GCF_000276665.1 Chinchilla lanigera | reverse complement strand
AAAAAAAAAAAAAAAAAAAAAAAAGATATTTAAAAATAATACTTGTGAAATACTGATTCATATTTATCAAAAGCAAATTATTCCACTTAGGTAGGTGACTCCCCCCATTCAAATAAATCTTTGTTAGTTCATTGATTTTGACCTCCATCCCTCTGTAGTGTTTTGTTCTTATCAGCAACACTTACTAGCTGTATGACTCTCCTAAGAGTTTTAAAGTTTTAGTTACTGAGTTTAGCTCTATGATTTATTTTGTTTTTTTTTCCTATGATTTATTTTGAAATAACTTTTATATGATGTGAGGTAGAGAGTCAGCTGTTTCTTTTGCATGTGAATATCCAGTTTTCTCAACACCATGTGTTGAAGTGACTAACCTTTCTTTGTTGCATACCCTTGACACCCTTGTCAAATATTACTTGATCATATTTGGAGGGTTTATTTCTGGGCTTCCTATTCTGCAAGACTGGTGCACATGTCTTTATGTCAGGTCCTTACTGTTTTGATTATTGTAACTTTATAATATATTTTGAAATCAGTGAATATGAGGCCCTCAGCTTTTTCTTTTTCAAGATTGATTTAGTTGTTCATGGTCCCTTGAGATTTCGTGTGGTTTTTTTACTTCTGCCAAAAAAAATACTGTATTTTCTAAGAATGTATTGAATCTGTAGCTTGCTTTGAGTATTGTAATCTAAGCAATCTCACATCTTCCAATCCATGAATATAGAATATCTTCTTTCCATTTATATTTTCTTTAATTTTCTTCAGCAATTCTCAGTGTACAAGTCTTCAACTCTTTGGTTACATTTATTCCTGCATCAGTTGAGATAATCATGAGTTGTTTCTTCCCTTAATATTGTAATGTGGTGTGTTACATTGATTGATTTTCATGTGTTGAACCACCCTTGCCGTCTAGGAATAAATCCCAGTTGCACAACCCTTTTAATGTGTTGCTGAATTGGACTTGGTAGTATTTTACTGAGGGTTCTGCATCATACTAAAAAATGTTATTAGCTTGTAATTTTCTTTTTTGTGTGATATCTTTATCTGCCTTTTTTTTCAGGGTAATGGCTGGGCCAGAATGAGTTAGGATATGTTACCTCTTCCTCTATTTCCTGCAAATGTTTTTGGTGTTAATTCTTCTTTAAGTATTTGGTAGAATTCACTAGTGAAGCCATCTGATTTTGATTTCTCTTTTTTGGGAGATTTTTGGCTGCTAATTCATCTCTATTCTTTTTACAGGGTTTATTCAGAGTTTCTACTTGAGATTGAGGTTATTTGCACATTTCTAGGAGTTTGTCTGCATTGTACAATTTGTTGGTGTACAATTGTTCATAATTATAATACTTTTTATTTCTGGAAAATCAGTGGCAATTTCCCCACTTACATTTTTTATTTTAGTAAATTGTATCTTCTCTGCTTTCTTCTTTGTCAGTCTAGGTATTAGCTTGTGGTTTTTTTGATTCTATTTTTTTTCTATCCTTTATTTCATTTCTCTCTCTCAACTTTCTAATCTCCATTCAGTTAGATGTCATTTTGTTCTGTTTGTCTTTTTCTAGTGAAGTTAGCTTAGGTAAAGATACCTGATCACAAGCATCAAGGCAACCAAGGCAAAACCTGATCTGTCTCATGAGGCTGACAGCAGATGCACTTGACTTTCCTCCCTTTAGTACAGTGGCCTCCCAGGAAGCAGGCAGAGTTTTTCCCAGAGTGGAGGACCAACTCGTCACTTTTCCACCAGCCAGGTGTATACTGTGGACAAGTACTTAATTGCCATGAGCTGGTTTGTCCTTGGTTAGTGGGGATGCAGTTTTTTGGTCACTGGGGATGCAGTAAGACTCCTGCTGGGCTTGTTAGGGTTAGTCACATCTAGCTAGAGCTGGACAGAGAACATGGAGCCCTAGCACTTGGACTGTGTCCTTCCACTACCTGAATAGTGACAGCACCAAACTGGCATAGCAAGAAGCACTTTGTGCGCCACAGGATGCGATGCTTGTTTCCCCTGTCCTTCTCCTTCCTGCTCCCCTGAGCGCTCTTCCGCCATCCTGGAGCCCTAGCTCTGTCCTCCAAATTCTTGTGTGCACAGACCCAAGTGACCTCAGACATTCTTCTCCCTGCTGGCTCAAGCACAGACCATGTCTCTCTGAGAGCTTCTGTGAGAATGTGCTACATAGTTTCTCAAGAGGCATAAATGCTGCAGAAACAAAAATTTCCACACCAGTGAGAAAGAAGCGTACATTGGTTTCTGGACAGTTGCCCCTGAGTGGGACTTGTAGATGAGGAGTGTTTAGCAGAGTTGGGACTTCCTCTCTGATTCTTGATGCCGTTTCTTTGATCCTTGGATTAATTCTACACTACCTCAGATGTTCTCAGAAGAAAAGTCCTCACCACAGAGAAATGACTTGAGACCATGAAATAACTAAAATTCTTTACAAAGGTTTCAGTTATTTCCATTAACTATGTGGAAAAATTTTAAAAGATGCTTTAGAAATGAATAAGTAGTTCTCACACATAGGTTCAGCGAGCCTCAAAGGAGGAACAAATTTGATTTATGTATCTATATATAAAAGGAACAGATTTCCCATGTGTATGGCACCGTTCCTCATCTTGATAGATACTCCACAATCTACCCTCTGCTGGCTTTGCCAGGTTGACGTGCCCCGTTTGGGCTCCTTCCAAATTCCAGCTTTGTGACAGAGACAAATCCTGCCCTTTAAAGCACTGGACTAGAAACTTAACATTTTATTTCCTTTTAGGGACAAGAATCAGGATCCAAGGGAGATGCCTTCTCTTTTTGACTTTAGGACAGATTTTGCTAGAGTCTGCCCTTTATTTTTAATGCTGGAGTTGCCTTACCCCCAACCCTGGGAGTGGGAGGGAGAAGGACACATCCTCCTTTGGTCCTGTTGTATGGATTATTGGTAACGGGTTGGCTGGGATAAGGGTGCTCCAGAGATCACGCATCTTGCTTACAAGATGTACCTAATAAGGCACTCTTTGAGAGGATGGGGAGGCTTTACCCAGGAATTACATCTTTGGATATTACATTTTGTTTTTATTCTCAAAGTAAAGCACAGTAATCACCACAGGTCTTATTGCTATGTTTGTGGATATTTTGTAGTTAACTTCTTGGTTAGATGTCCTGAAATTATCCTGGCTCATTCCTTTCTTTTTTTTTTTTTTTTTCCCAGTACCGGGAATCGAACTCATGACCTCACACTTGCCAGGCAGGTGCTGTGCCGCTGAGCTAAATCCCCAGCCCCTCATTCCTTTCTTTTGTTGCCAGTCAGTCTAGGCTTCTTGCGCTCGGTTCAGAGGGAAATCATTAGTCAGCAGACTACCTCTGCTAGCAATCCTGATGTCACCAGAAGACCAGGTAATGCTGGGTGCTCACAGGTGACACAGGTGGCTGCTGGCCACTGCTTCTGCTAGCTGTCACTGTCCAATGTGGGCTTGTGCCAGACACAGTAGATTGACTGTGCTGGTCTGTCCTCTACCAGTCACTGCCTTTTGGTGCTAGCATGTGCTGGATGCTGTAGGTTGACTCTACCAGCTGGTCTCTGCCACCAGTCTTCATTGGCTGCTGGTCTTTGGAGCTCTGAATGTTTATTACTCTTTGTTCTGACCATTCTGCCTACACCACTCGGCATAAAAGTCCCAAGTAGGTTTATAGGACTTTTTGGAGCCCACACTACCCAAGAAATAAATCATGAGCTGGCTTACAGGAACACCAAAGCAGGTCTATTTTAACAGGGCCTGTGCTATAGCACAGTCAGGGTCCATACACAGGAGGGAGTTCTGAGAACCATGAGAATTTACTGGGGAGTGCTGCTTATATAGCAGCTGCAGGCTTGTTTCAGTGAGGGGCAGAGCTGAAAAAGCTTGTTGTACGTGTTGGGTATGCAAATAAGGGGCCCAGATCCCTTGCTTCCTGATCTTAGCCACTCCATGATGCCCCTTCCCTTCTCAAAAAAGGCAACAGTATAGGCAGAAGTGGCTTGAGTTGGGAGGGGTACCTCATTGCTTGTCTGGCTGCACTCATGTTGGGAAGGAGAATAGTGCTTTGGTAACCATAAGGACACAAGCCAGTTGCCCCAGTCCATTGGAAGAGTTTGGGGGACTAAAGGGAGGTGAAGGCAGGGGCATGCTGGCTACGAAGTCCCCCTCCAGCCGGCATGGTGAAAATGACAGGCACTTTCGTAGAAAATGTCTATCTTGCTTTCTCTTTTTTCTTTTTAAAAAATGCTTTTATTAAATATTAGGTAAAATGTTCCCCACAGATTTGGGTGCAGAAACCTGTAAGAACATGCCATTCACTCCAACTCTGACAACAAGAAAAATCCAGATAATCCACAAAATTATCACTTTTTTAAGACCTTCATAGAACTAAGGTTGTACAGCAAGCAACCGGGTAGTTGAATTCCATATGTGCTGAACCAATGGTGTGTGTGTAAGCTTTGCTAACACTTTAGAAAAAACAAGAAGTCAAAGTAGTCAGTCTTGTGCAAATCTTTAGAGAGACTATGGCCTCAAGGTTATGGGTCTTGAGATGGGACACATCCTGGGTATCCACATAGATGGCGTAGTCGTGTGAGCCCTCAGGGTGCAGCTGTTTCCTTGTTGTGTTAAACAACAAAAAGAAGTACAGGAAAGACCTTACTGCTATGAGGTTTGGAAACAGAGGAAGGGATCATAAGCCAGGAATGTGGGTGACCCCATTTTAAATTAAAGACACATTTAGGATAACAGTACATGGCTGAAAATGGTAGACAGAGAGCAAGAGTTAATACATTAATAGCGAAGGAAATGTCTAGATCAGGGGTAAGGAAAGATTTCCTATAATGATAGAGAGGTTGATTCTCTAAGAAGATCCAACATTCTTCAAGGTGTATGTCTCTAAAGACACAGCTCGAAAACACATAAGACAAAAATGGCAGGACTGAGAGGAGAAATAGATACATCCACAATTATAGCTGGAAATGTCACCACTCCCTTTTAGTAGTTGACAGGACAAACAGAATCAGTAAGGAGCAGAGATTGTGCACAACATGAAAGCAGGAAATGGCTTGCTCAGTGGCCCACAGTTATCCTGCCTCCTGGTATTCACCCCAGCTTCCCTGGTACCTGTGATGGCCCTGCCTCCTGGTGCCTGGCCCAGTATGAACAGCCTCCCTGCAATGCATCTGAATTCCCAAATTACTCTCTTTTGCTTTATGGCTCCCTCTCCTTCCCCATGGTTTCTTCAGAGTCATCATCTATCCCATGTGTTCTCCCTGTATCTGTGCCTTGTATGTTGCTACACAGACAAGGCATAGATATTTTAATTTTTCCTAATCTTGGTCATATATAGTTTTTATTCTTTAACTATATTATATTTAGACTTTTATATGCTGCATCTGATTCAAATTTCAAAAGTATTTGTAGATTTGATTCTAATGCTTGTTTTTCCTGAACCTATCTCATGGAGATTTGTTTTTCTGATATTAAATACTTTTTTTTTTTCTAGTACCGGGAATCGAACTCACGATCTTGTGCTTGCCAGGCAGGCACTGTGCTGCTGAGCTAAATCCCCAGCCCTGATATTAAATACTTCTAAATCATTTATATTTGACTTCATATTTTTTGGAATTGTCTCCATGGTAAATCTTTATGCCCCTGTTAATGGTGATTTTCTCCAGGAAGGATTTGGAAATTGTGCACTATTAACTCAGTGCACTCTTAACTCAGGACCTAATCTTTTTCAAAAGGCAGGGTCCTACTGTGTTGTCCCGGCTGGCCCTGTACCACTGACCTCAGCCTCTTGGGGCAATAGGCAAGCAAGTATCCAGCAAAAGTCTTGAACAGGTAACTGTGACGATTTTGATACACACTCACATATGAAAATTACCCACTAAGTTTTCTGTGAAAATGGAATGATTTTCATGTAACCTCATTGCTGCATTGTGAAGATTAACTAGAGATATAAAGTTGCTTAAAGAGTGCTGCAAGTATGATTCCAGGATCACCAGTAAAAGGTTAATAAAACACACTGTTTTATTAAAGACCTATTAAAGCTCTGGATTTATTGAGGAAATTAATCAATAAGTTTTTTTTTTTTTTTTTTTTTGGTTTTTCTCCGGTACTGGGAACCGAACTCACGACCTTGCGCTTGCCAGGCAGGCGCTTTTGCCGCTGAGCTAAATCCCCAGCCCCTAGTCAATAAGTTTTAAGGCAGCAGAAATTCAGCTTGACTGAGCCAGGGGAGGGCTGAATGAAGGTGAACTACAGTTTTCACTCAATTGAATGGTAAGTGCTAGTTGTTTTTAAGAGGAGAAAATATGCCAGGCACTTGTCGAGTAACTGTGTATGAAGAAAACACACACCTCATCAGTGAGACAAAAATTCTTTAATGTCTTCTATTGGTGTCTGATTACATTTAATATTCTACAAGGTCTGAACAAAAAATATGGTGTGTGTTTAATTTAAAAGATGTAGTGCAGTAAAAGACCTGTTGTCATTAATCTCCCTCAAAATACTACTCCTATCTTCAAACATATTTATCTAATCAATCTTGCCACTTTTTGAGTGTCTTTATGAGATATGATGAAAATTACAGTGAATACTGTTGCTGAGCGCCAATAGAAAGGTGGGTTCGTAGAAACATCACAGTGTGTCCGCATCCACCTTATTCACTGGATCTGGCACTGTGTGACCATTGGCTCTTCTCCAAAGTAAAAATGACTATGAAAGGTGAACATTTTGAATTGATTCAGGACATTGAGAGAGCTGTGACAGTGCAACTAACGACACTCATAAAAGAGGACTTTCAGAACTGCTTCAGAAAGTGGCAAGGAAAAAAAAGAAAATGGCAAGAATGATGGGATAAATGTGTTTGAAGTAAGGGGAGCATTTTGAGGGAAATGAATGTAATGTGTCTTTTGCTATATATTTTTAAAAATTTAAACATTCACAAGTTTGATCATGCCTTGTATTTTTTTCATAGTTTTTTTTTTTCAAATATGCCTACAGCTCTGGACTACAGGCAGTCCAGGGACCACATCCTGGCACCCTCTGCTTGCAACAAATGACTGACCTGGAGTGGCCCTGCCATCCCGTTGTCAGGGGCCGAGCTCTGTCTCTCAGTCAGAACAGGGCACACCGCAGTTTCTGGGGAAGGCCGACCCAACCTCACTTCCTGTGGAAGAGCTGATGTGAACCAAGGCCAGCATTGGGGTAAAGTGCTTAATTCTGAGACTTTCGTTTTGTTCTTTGAACATACTGATAATAGCTCACTTATGATTTTTTTTTTTCTAAAAAAAAAAGATTTTTTTCTATTAAGTCCAACAGTAGGGCTCTCCAGCGAGATTTATATTGATTGCTTATTGTTCTTTTTCTTTTTTTTGGTACCGGGAATCAAACTCGGGACATTGCGCTTGCCAGGCAGGCGCTGTGCCACTGAGCTGTATCCCTGGCCTGCTTATTGTTCTTATATATGGCCATATTTTTCTATTGCTCTCTGTGTCTTATAATTTTTTATTGATGACTGGACATTTAAAACAATAGAATGTAGCAACTCTAACAAATCTGTGAAATCAGATCCCTCTAGTTTCCAAAGTTTGTTGTCGCTGCTGTTTGTTTTTTAATTAACTTGGACAAAACCTGTGAAATGTTTGCTCTTTGCTGTGTGAGGCCATTGAAGTCTCTGCCTGTTTAACACAGTGGTTAGCTAAGGATCCAGCCACTTGCTTCAGTCAGCACATCCCTAGTCTCAGCCACACGCCTGTGTGTGGGTGCAGAAGTGCCATGCAGGATTTACAATCCCCCCTGGACTTCACTTTCTTCCTTGCCACAGCCTCGAAGGTCAGCCAGAGAGGAGGAATGAGGGTCTTCTAGGCTTCCTGGGAGCAACACAGCCCGGCGCATGTGTATGAACATCTAGATTCCCAGGGCTATGTAGGGAGGTTTCCAATGCCCCTGTAGACATCTCCTTTCCTAGTTTTTCCTTTTAAGCTTTTTGTTCAGCCTTCTGTTAGCTCCAACTGGTAATGCCACCTCAGGCAGCTGATTGCTGTTGACAAATGTCCTGGGGGGTAAGGCTGCTTTCTCTGCATGAGCTCTGGATTGGGTCAGATGCAGACAAGTGCTGTGAATGAAGCCGCCAATCAGCTGCCAGACTGCTTAAAGTCACAGTTCTCTGGAGAGGGCACTGGGGAGCTCCACACTGCTGTGCCTCCCCCTCACCCCCATGGGCTGTTTTGCTGCTCCCAGAGTTATGAGGCTCTTGGTTTTCAAGGCTATTGTGGATCTGGGCCGGTGGCAGTAGGACAAGTTATAATCGCACAAAGCTTGTTGTTCTTGCTGTCAGCTGTTTTTTCTTGAATATACTCCTTGGATTTTGTAGCCCTTTAATTCTGAGTTCAGGAACATTGGTTTTGGTGAACTTTTCAGGCATTGCTCCAGTTACTTCTGTGGTGAGCATAGTTTAGGAGGTCCTGACGCCTGTGCTTCAGGAGTGTTGCCTCTCTTCCCATCGTCTTTAGAAAGCCATGTGGAAACCAGAGAAAGGAGTCATGAAACCAAAAGTTGACCTCTTACTGTAGGAGAGCTAACGGAGTTTTCATAGCCCAGTTCTTCCAGACTGGAAATTGTTTTTGGGATTTGGGGCTAAATGATATACAGTTCTGACTGTCTTTTGAAGAAGCCCTTAGGGATCCATGAAAGCAGTGGGTGGCATTCTGGGGTTCAGGACCCTGGGCTGACTAGTTGCAACCAGCAGGGTGAATGCTTTTGCCCCCACATCAAGGATTCCTTCCTTCTTCGAACATCCTATCTTCCAGCCAGGTGTGGTGTAATCCCAGCACTCAGGAGGCTGAGGCAGGAGGATTGCCGTTAGTTTGGGACCAGCGTGGACTAAATAGTAAGTTCAAGCCCAGCCTGAACTACATAGCAAGAACCTGTCTCAAAAAACAAACAAAACAAAACAACAAACATTCTATCTTCCAACCTTCTTTCTCATGTGTTTGTGACTCTGGCTCATTTACCCCTCCACAGTCCCTTTCTGGCTGTGTTGCATGGTCTTCTGGCTGTTATTGTCTCCTGTGGCCTGGGTGGCTGTAACTTGCTCCTCCTAAGGCTGAGACCTACATCATCTCTGGGAAACTCCAGCTGGGCCAGTCTGCCCCCTCTCTCTAGTCTCAATCACCCCACAGAGGAATCCAAGATCACAACCACAGATGTAAAGGAAAGGTACTGCAAGAAGGCAGAGCAGCTCTTTCGGAAAAAGTGCAAATAAAAAAGACAGTCATTTTGTTTGCAAATAGCCAGATCAATTCAGAAGTGTAGGTATAGGCCCTTAACACCAGCACCAGGATCTGTGCACACACCTGCAGGGGCCTCTCTCCTCACCTATGGAGCCTCAGGTCTCCCCATTAAAGCATGTGCTCCCTCGCCCTGCCAAATGGAAGCCACACTCATTTATACTGCCAGGACTTTCAGTGCCTCTGGGTTTCTTCTGGCATCTCTCAGGATGGCTCCTCGTGTTAGCTACACTGTGATATGCAGGAGCAGCTCCGCAGAAGCAGATGTTGGCACCCGGCCCCACAAGCTGCTCCTCTGATTTGCTCTCCAAATTTGCATTTGTGTTGCCAGTTGGGGGCTGCACAGAATGACAATTGGTGCTTTGGGTAAAGGAAGCTAAAAGAAGTGAGGGTTTGGGAGATGAACAGAATCAATAATTAGTGGCTCCAGGAGGGAAATGAGCTCTCAGCCCACACAAGCTTTTGAACTCAAGTAGGGTTAATTGTTTCCCATGCCAGCCCGATGGCCACTTTTATCTCAGGATATGGCAGTGAGTGAGTCATAATTAGCCAACCTGACCTAATCTCAGAGCCAGCTGCATACAGGACAGCACAAATTGTCCCCAGGACTCCTGGAACAGGTCAGAATACATGTGCATGCACCCGGACACGGGAGAGTGGCTAGGCGTCCTTTTTGAGAGGTGCAGGAGCAAGCGCTTGTATAGCTGCTCTGCAGCATGTGGCAGAGTGGGGGGGTGGTGAAGGCCTGTGGTTGCGGGGGCACCTTGCATGTTCACTGGGATGGCCTCAGATGATGCAAATGTGGTTTTCTTGGGGTGCAGCCTATCTTAAGTCCATCTCACCCTGCAACAGAGAATGACTACCTGGGGTTTGCTGGGCTCAGGAGAGCCAGAGTTCATCCCATTTCCTTCTCTGCAAGAACGAGAACAGTAGGGCCTATGATGATCCCACTGGTTTTTAAAGACATAGGCCCTGGACCCTCATGGGGTACCAAAACTATCCTTGGTGTCTCATGGTATTAGAGGGGAAGGAGTGATAGCAGGGCCTTCAGTGGGGACCTGGTCTCACCACAGTGACTCGGCATTCTACAGTTACTGCATTCAGAGGGGTAGTCGCAGTAATGGTGGGCAGGGTTGTATCCTCTTCAATCTTCTTACTATCTCCACAGTCTATCCTGTGGCACCTGCCACACCCCACATCCTCTCTACTTCTGGGGTTGGAGTTTGCTTCTGAGCATCAGAACCCATGATCCCGGGCTACCGGGCACAGTGGCTGCCTGGAGACACAGTGGTGGAAGTGTCTTGGTCCCAGAGGCTCCTGGGTCAGGCCCGAAGAGATGATGGGTCTCGAAACTCTTCCCTGTCTGCAGCCAGCTTGTAATTGCTCCTCTGATTGAGCCAATGTTTGCAGAACTTTCTTCCAAAACCGCAATAAATGATCCCTACACCATGCAAATGATTTACAGGTCACAGGCCCAGTTTGTATTCCCCTTCCCTATGAGTCCTTATGTGGCAGTGCCTACTCAGGAACACAGGGAAGGGTTGGGGTACCCATCCAGACCAGGGAACCTCATCTTCACAGAACAGGGCACTTGAATATAACAGCAGCACCTGTGACGTGTTTAGGGCCCGTGAAGGGTAAGGCAGCCAGGCTTCTGGCTCAGCTCTCAGTCTCGAGGCTCCTCCAAGATATACTATTTCTCCATCCTTTCCCACCACTGAGCCTGCGTAGGGAAGGTGGTGTGGCTGGCCTTGAAACTGCATCTGTATTTAAGAAACAAGTTCTTGGTCAACACTGCAAGCCTGGAGGTCAAGCTTTTCTCCATCAGTAGTAGGACTGGAGAACATGAGGTGGAGAAACACTGCCTGCACTGTCTTCTGTAGGGTTTCTTGTAAACAGGAAAGATACATAAATACAGGCATATGCATACATGCGAATATACACATGTGCACACAAAGTCACAGTGCACATATGCATAGCTTTTCACACATATGCACAGATACACACAGGCATTATGCCCAGAAAACATGAGTCCTTGGGAAGGAGCCAAACCCAACACCTGAGGCCGGGGCACACAGCACAGCCCTGGGCCTCTTGCTTGTCTTTTCTATTAACTTGCAGTGCTGACTCAAGCAAGTCAATTAACCTTTCTCCCTGTCACTCTCCAACCTCCTAAATGGAAAGGAACAGCCAGACCCAACTCATAGGGACCGGAGTTTAACCTACATCTTCCCAGGGCTCATCATCGTTAGAGCTGTGCAGGCTGGATGTGGTTATGTTATTAGAAGTTGGGTTACTATTTGTGAACTGTCTGCATCGCCACCTCTCCAGTGGGGATTCTGCTGGCGGAGAGTGAGGCTGCCTTGGGCAGTGCCCTGTGGAAAGGTCCGGGTCCTAGCACTCTAAGGTTCTGTAAATGTTCTTTGCAAATGGCACCCACTGGGGGTGACAAGGAGACACTTTGCAGTACTGATGTTGAAGGAGGGGATGGCATTTGGGTGTGAAACTAAATCAAACTGTCAAGGTGGTGGGGTGGGTGGGAGAAAGAGCTAACATTTAGTGAGTGCCAAGCAGTGTGACAATCTTCATCCAGCATGAAAAGAACTGGCATATTGGGCAGTTGAAGCGGAGAATTACTCAAAGTGATATATTCGTACCATAAATGTTTCATTTTACCTTAAAGCATGAGCCTGCATATTTCTTTGCCAATCTATTGATTGAAGGCCAAACTCCTTCTTGGAGGACAGGTCCCTGGCTGGCATTCCAAATCAGGACTCTTCATAAAGCACATCTGTAATCCGTTGCCTTATGAGTTTAAGGAATTCAGTTTAGGATTCCTTAAAGTGGGAGCAAAAGTTTAAGAGTATGTGTGTGCAGGCTGAGGGAGGGTCTATCTAGATTTTTACTATTTCTCTCAGTCTGGTAGAGCTGTTTCATGTGCACAGAATTTGACAGTAGTTTCTTTTTTAAAACAACTTGCCTTTATGGAAGCTCTCCAAAAAAGATATTATTCATAGAAACAAAAGTACTCTCTCTTTTTAGTGGGGCATGGCAGTGCATGTCCATCAACCCAGCAACTTAGAGGGTAGAGGCAGGAGAATTACTTGACCCCAGGAGGTCAAGACCAGGCTAAGCAACACAGTGAGATCCTGTCTCAAATAATTACCATTTCAACCATTTTTAAGTGAAATATTCAGTGACATTAATATATTTATAATGTTGTGTTACCACTGCCACTTTTCTTCCTCTTTCTCTCTTTCTTCGTTCCTTCCTTCCTTCCTTCTTTTCTTTCTTTCTTTCTTTCTTTCTTTCTTTCTTTCTTTCTTTCTTTCTTTCTTTCTTTTTCTCTTTTTTTGTGTCTTTTTTTTTTTTTCTCTCTCCCTCTCTCTCTCTCTCTCTCTCTCTCTCTCTCTCTCTCTCTCTTTTTCTCTCTCTCTCTTTCTTTCCTTCCTTCTTTTGACAGTATCTCCCTATTTAGTTCAAACTGGGCTTGAACTCACTATGAGGGCCAGGCTGGCCTTGAACTCATGGCAATCCTCCTGCTTGTGCAGCTCGAGTGCTGGGATTACAGGCAATACAGTATAGCAACTATTTATTTAACCACCCCACCTGGACCATCACCACTGTGAAACTTTCATCAAAGCAAATAGAAACCCTATACCGAGTAAGCAGTAATTCCCACATATCCCCATCCCACTTTCCCCAAGCCCAGGCTGCTGCCCTTCTACTTTGTACAGTGCTGGGGGCCACTGATGTCAGGGCAGAGCTGGTGTCTGTGAAAGTGTACTTCCTCCTGGACATTTTTCTCCTTATGTCTTCCCATGGTGGAAAGATCAGGGCAGCTCCCTTGGGCTTCTTCTATAAGGGTACAACCCATACAGGGGGCCCCATCCCCGTGACCTGAGCACTCCTCAATGGCCCTGCCTCCTAACATCATCGCCTCAGGAGTGAGAGGTCAACACTCTAAGTTGGGGGACACAAACATTCATACCCTCATAGATGTCTTTCCACTTATTTGTATCTTTTTAAAGTTTCTTCTAGCAGTATGTTCTTGCTTTCAGTAAACAAGTTTTCTGTCTCCTTGGTAAATATCCCCTAAGCCAGTCCCTCAGATGAGCCAAGTATGAATCAAAGACTCTGGAAAAAATTACATCTGTACAGAACATGTATAGGTCCTTCCCTTGTCATTGTTCCCTGAACAATACAGTATAGCAACTATTTATTTAACATTTAATACCTAAGACATTACAAGTAATAGAGAAATGACCTCGAGTACATTGCAAGAGGTGTGTAGGTGATGTGCAAACACTACATCATTTCATGTGCAGGTGTTGGGTATTGCAGAGTTTTGGTGTTTGTGGGAATTCTGTAACCAGTCTCCCTCAGATACTGCAGGAGGACTGTGTTTTATTCTTCTGATGCTATCATAAATGGAACTATTTCCTTTTTTTTAGAGATTCTGCAGATAGAACCTAAGGCCTCATGAATAGTAGGCAAGTACTTGACCATTAAGTTAAACCCCTAAACTTGGAAACTTCTTTCTTAATTTACTTTTCAGGATATTTGTTGCTATTTATGGGAATGCTACTATTTCTTTTTTTTTTTTAATTTTGTATCTTGAATTTTGCTGAGTACATTCAGTAGCTCAAACAGTTTTTTTCTTTTTTGAGGAATCTTCATGATTTTCTACATATATAGTCATGTTACTTATAGACAAAGATAATTTTACTTTTTCTTTTTTAACTTTGAAGTCTTTAATTTCTTTTTCTTGCCTACTTGTTCTTGCTAGAATTTCTGGTACAACACTGAATAGAAGGAGTGAAAGTGTTTCTGCTCTCAGGGGAAAAAAATTAGTCTTATCAGCACTGAGGATGATATTAGGTATTGTTTTTCATATATGGATTTTCACATGTTTAAGTTTCTGTCTATTCCTAGCTTACCAAGAGTTTTTATGTTGAAGGGTGTTGAATTTCCCAAATGCTTTTTATGCTGAGGTGAATGTGCATTTTTGCTCTCATTCTGTGATAGGTTCATTACATTGATTGGTTTTCATTTGTTGAGCAATTCTTGCATTCCCAAGCGAATCTCACATGGTCACAAGTTACAGTTCTTTTACTATTTGCTGCTGGAATCAGTTTGCTAGTATTTTGTTGAGGATTTATGTATCACTTTTTCCTTTTGTGTAGTGTCTTTGGCTTTAGTATCATGGCATTGATGGTCTCAGAATATATTAGAATTATTTACTGCAATTTATTGGACAAAATTGAGCAGATTAGTGTAAGTTTTCCCATGTTTGGTAGAATTTACCACTGAAGGTCTAGGTCTTCTTTTTTTTCTTTTTCTTTTTAAAAAAATGTTCATTTTAAAGAGTAAAAGGAAGATAACATAATAATAGGGGGGGCTTACCAAATTACAGACAAAGTGGTAGGAAATTATCAATGGTTACTGTTTTACATATTGTTATCTACAAAATAGTTTCTCAGGAAAACAGACAAATAATAGTGAGCTACAGACAAAAGGGGTAGAAGATTACCAATAATTGTTGTACTATACTTTGGTATCTTCAAAGTAGCTTCTAAAGAAAATAAATAGAGCTATACATGAGTGACCAATTGAATAATCACTAACTATTCACAATGGTTGTTGTAGGAAACACATAATAATAAACATACATAGATTTACAAAATAGGATAGGAACAATACAAACATTACAAAGTTATGGATAAATGAGTAGGAAAATATCAATGGGGGCTGTAATACTTGGTGGTATCTTCAAAGTGGTTTCTCAGGAAGACAGAGATATGCAAGAAGGATTTAACAAGTAGTTACAGCCTAAGGGTTGTCAAAAATAGCATATTACCTCCTCACCAGTGACTCCTTTCACTGAGGTATGATGGCTGGAAGGAAGGCCAGGATTGAAAAGAAGGACCAAGAGACTTGCACCTGTGTTTAGCAACAGGCTGTTTTCTTGTTCCTCCATAGTCATGATTACCCGGAGCTCCTCCATGGAGATGACAGTCTGGCCAGAGGGGGAAGGCAGAGTATGCCCTGGGCCCCCTCATTCCTGTCGGACTAACTGGTGGGATGGGTCTGAGCTCTGGGGCCTCCGCTTCAGAGGGCAGACCGATCTCCAGTGGTCACCTTTGCATTCAGGGAATGGCCCAGGGGGCCTCTTAGGGCAGTTCCTCTTGAGGTGGCCTGGCTTTTTAACAGTGGTAGCAGATGAATGCAGTCATCGAGTTCTTCTTGGGGCTCTGGGAATCAGACTTAGGGTCTGTTTCTCTTGGTGCTACAGCAAAAGCAGCTGCTTTTTCTCAGTCTCTTTGTTTTCTCTCCTTGGCCTCCTCCTCATCACAGCTATAGAATACTGAAGAGACAATTCTTACTAACATCTGAAGTGAGCCATCTGGGGCAAAAGCCATTTTTTGTAGCTTTTTCTCTCCATCCTCCCATCCTATTGGGACCCCGCAACCAGTTAGTATCCTCTCCCCACCCGTCAGCACAGGCAGCAGGAATCTTGCCGCAGACCTCTCCAGAGCTCCACGTGCTCCTCCACTGCAGCCTGTACTGTCAGGGGGAGAATGGCTTCCAGGGGATCTCCCCAGGTATTGTGCAAGGTCCTCCTCATTTACAGCTTCTGAATGGTTCTCGTGACCCCGGTCCACTAGACCTTCAACTCTTCGGGCTTAGGCTGTATTCTCATGTTCTCTGAGTCCTTGTTCAGCAGCTGCTCCTCTGCTGACTCTGGACCTTTCTGGTTTTCAATGGCAGGGTCAAGAGTGACCCATTGTGTGGCATGTATTCCCAGGCATTTCTCCATGTCAGAATGATTCACGCACATCTGCGGGCGGGCCTCCACAGCCGGTGTGTAGTGGGCCAATTGTGTCATTGCTTCTCTGTGCCATGATAATTCTCAATTGCGTGGTGGTGGCCGGCCTGAGGGCTGGCATGTGCCAGGGCGCGCCACTGCACGGCATCCCACGTGCCGCGTGCCTTCCTCCCAGGCACCTGTGAGGCCGAGGGCTGGCCCAAGGGCCAGCGCTCCCTGCCACGCGGCTTCCCAGGCACCATGGGCCCTCCTCCTGGGTGCCTGTGAGGCCGGGGGCTGGCCCCGGGGCCAGTGCTCCCTGCTGCGTGGCTTCCCAGGTGCTGGGGCCCCACCTCCCAGGCATCTTCAAGGCCGGGGGCCCTAGGTCTTATTTTCTTTAAAGATATTTTATCATTGATTTAGTCTCCCTACTAATGCAGTCCTCTTTATATTTTATGAGTCCATTTTGTTGGTTGTATGTTTCCAGTTATTTATTTCACTTAAATTACGAATTTATTGGTGCATAATTATTCATAGTTTTTGCTTATAAAACTTTCTATTTCTTTGAAGAAAGAGTAATGTTTCTTCTTTAATTTCAGAATCTAGCAACTTGAATCATTCTTCTTCTTTTTTGACACATCTAGTTAATTTCTAGTTGTCAATTTTGTGGATATTTTTACAAACCTATGTTTTGTTTCATTGATTTCCTCTACTGTTTTTTCTCTATTTCTATTATTCCCACTGTAATCCTTATTATTTCATCCCTCTGCAAGCTTTGAGTTTAATTTACTTTTTCTACTTTCTTCACAATGTATGTTTGGATTATTGATTTGAGATTTTTCTTTTTTAATGTTTGTAATTACAACCATAAGTTTTCCTGTCAGCACTGCTTTTGCTGTAGCCCATACATTTTACACTGTTTTCATTTTCACTGTGTCAAGGTTTTTCCCAAATTTCTTCTTCAGCCCATTGGTTTGTGCTTCTGAGTTCTCTTATATTTCTGAAATTTCCACTTTTATTGTTGATTTGTATATATATATAGCTTCATGTATATATAGCTTCATTCTATTGTGGCCAGAAAAGATATTGTTATAATTTGTCTTTTCAGTCTATTAAGACTTGTTCTGTGGCCTAGAACATGATCTCTCCTGGAGAATTCTCTGTGTGCACTTGAGGAGAATGTGAACATTTTTGTTGGGTCAACAGGTAAAGTTCTGGACATGTCTATCAGATCGTGTTGATTTATTGTGTTGTTCAAGTCCCCTGTCTTCTCTCCTTTTCTTTCTTTCTCTCCTTCTTTCCTTCTCTTCCTCCCTTCCTGTAGTGGATTGATAACTGGTGGTCAATGTACAACCCCCAGCTGAACTGAATAAGTGTGATGCTGGGTGTGGGAGGCCCACCTGAGTATTGTTGTCAGCAGCATAAAAGGCAGACCTGGAGAAGAAGGAGGCTGTTGGGAGCTGGTAGAAGCTGTGGGGAGCTATTGGTTGTTTTGTAGGAGCTCATCATCCTAGCTTTCCTGATGGACTTGGCTGTTTTCATCCCTGGAGGAGCTCGGGACCTCGTTAGCACTGAGAATGGCTTCGGTTCACTTTGGGGGAGCTCCGGTCCTCACTTTGAGCATCACTTCCTGGCTCTGGAGGGGAAGATGGTGCACTGCCGGCCTCCTGGAAAAGCTTGCTGCGTTGGCTTCCCTGATGGGAACTCAGCCATCTTGATCATCAAAGGAGCTTGGGACCTCACTGTTGCTGAGGATGGTTGTGGTACCTTTCGGGGGAGCTCTAGTTCTTCTGAGCATCACTTCCTGGCTCCAGTGCAGATCCCTCAGCCTGCTAGCACAGATCTTTCTAGATTCCACCACTGACCTTTGGGCCTTCCCAGTGCAGATCCATGAAACAAGCCTGTGTGAGATATTGTTATGGGCTCTAGGCCTCCAGCTGGATTCATGGGAGGGATCGTTATGGGCTCTATTCATCTGGCCCATGTAGGAAATTATTTCAGGATCCAGGCCCTCAGCTGGGTTCCTGGTCTATAGTATGTGGATAGATTTCCCTCATGCTCTTAGGTATATCATTCTTAGGGTAACTATTATAAATAATCTTATAAAATATGTGTCCTGTATTGTATTGGTCCCCTTGCAAAAATAACCCCCAAACCAACACACTTCCCCTTTTCTCTTGCCCTCCTTCCTCTCCCCCATCCTTTATGTACTGAGGACTGAGCCTAGGACCTTTTCAATGAGATACAAACAAACTTAGCCTTCTTTTTTTTTTTTTAGACAGGGGCTTGCTAAGTTGCCCAAACTGGGCTTGAAATTGTGCTCCTCCTGACTTGGCCTTCCAGAGTGCTGAGATTATAGGCACGCACCGCCATGCCTGGCTAAGTCCTCTGTTTTCTTACTGATTCCCTGTTTGGTTCTTTCCATTACTAAATGTGGGTGTTGAAGTATCCAACTGCTGTATAAAGCCTGATTTTATATGTTTACAATTCTTTATGTGCTCACTTTGGCAGCACATACACAATTCTTTCATCTTCTTGATGTATCAAAGCTTTTATCAATATATAATGACTTTCTTAGTGTCTTGCAGCTTTTTTTGGCTTAAAGTCTATTTTGTGTGAAAATAATAGAGCCATCCAGATGACTTTTTGCTGCTATTTGCCCAAAACACCTTTGCCCACTTTTTAACTTTAACCCATTTGTACCCTCCTGTCTCAAGTCAATCTCTTATAAACAGCAAATACCTGGATTTCTTTTAAAATTTTTAGCCGACTTGTCAATCTTTGGTCTTTAATCAGAGTTTAATCCACTTATATTTAACATGAATATATGACATAAAAGTGTTTTCTTTTGGCATTAATCTATTGGATTTTTGTATGACGTAAAGTTTTTGCTTCTCATTTCTTCTATTACTGATTTTTAAAATTTACTTGGTTTTTATAGTTTAGTATTTTGATTTCCTTCTTTACTCATTCTGTGTATTTTTTAGTTATTTCCTTAGTAGTTATGTTGGAGATTACATTGAATATCTTAAACTTATTTAAAAACCTACTTTGACTGGGATCAGCTCAGTTTCACTAGTACAAAAAATTCATCCCTGTACATCCCTGTCCCTCCCTTTTGTATTGTTGCCACGGATTACATCTTTATATACTGTGTGCCATAATTATTATTCATTGTACCTGCTTATAAAATCATATAGGTGAAAGGGGAAGTTAAAAACCAATCAAACATACAACTATCCTGCCTTCTGTATTCACCTTGCAGTCACCTTAGCCAGTGTTCTTTCTTTTTTATGGCTTTGAGTTGTGTCCTTTTCATTTAAGCCTGAAGGATTCCCTTTAGAATTTCTTGCCACGCAGATCTACTGGTGAGGAACTCCTGTAGCTTTTGTTTACCTGGAAGTGTTTTAATTTCTCTTTCATTCTTGAAAGGCAATTGTGCAGCTGTAGAGTTTTTGTGGAAAGTTTTTTTCTTCTGGAGTTTGAATATGTCATCCCACTGCCTTTGCCCACCATCATTTCTAAGGAAAAACCAGCTGGTAATCTTTTGAGGACTGCTTGTTTCTGTAAGGTGTTTTTTCTCTTGCTGTCCTTAAGATCCCCTCTTTGCCTCTGGGTCTCAGCGCTTGACTCAGTTGACCTGGTTTAAATCCCTCTTATCCTAGTGTTTTTCAAGATCAGCCAGCTGACACACCTTTTCTCTTCCCCGAGTATTCTACGTACTGTCTTGTTTTGAAGTTGTTTTTGTATGCTTCTTTCTCTATCCCAAGATTTTATTTTTTTTTTATTTTTTTGGTTTTTCTCCGGTACCGGGAACCGAACTCACGACCTTGCGCTTGCTAGGCAGGCGCTTTGCCGCTGAGCTAAATCCCCAGCCCCTATCCCAAGATTTTAAATATTGTTGCTTTATCTTTTCCTCTTGTAATCTACTTTGTAGCAGATAAGTAGGTTCTCAAGAAGTGCAAAAGTCATGGGATCAGTACTGGTCTTTACAAACCCATTCTGGGAAGACTTTGGCTTTCGTGTGCCTGATTTTCAAACAGCTTCTACTTCCTTTAAGGATTCCACTGGAAATCCCCTTGGTCTGTCCAGATGCTCCTGCTGCATTGGTGACTGGCATTCATTTCTGCAGCCAGTTCAGGGTGGCTGGCTGACAGAGCTGCTATTTCCAGCTATACAACAGTTTGTGTACCTAAAGATGGTGTTGCATTTGTCCCTTCTGACTTTATAAAAATGAAAGGAAAATGAAAACACCAATACTGGTGATAAAATGTAGGTCTTATGAACTTAATACGGTTGAAATAATGATGCAAATCATTAGGTATGCTGATAGCTGGGTGTTCTTTGGAATTAAGCCCTCTGGAAGTGAGTTCTATTGTGAAAGAAAAGAACAAAATTAAACAATTCTGAAAATATGTCATCTGATATGAAGTCACAAGCATGACTTTAGAAAAACGCCCAGAAAAACACCCTCTGCCCATTTTTTAATGGCTCATGCATATGGCTTATATGCTTTGGATGATTTCCTCTTACTGGTTTATGATTTATAAATAGTTTTTCCTATTCTATATGTTACCTTTTTATTTTGTTGATTATTTCCTTTGCTGTACAGAAATGTCTAGAAATAATTCATACAACTCAATAGCAAAACAAAACCCCAAACAAGCATATAACCTCATTGAGACTAGCCAAACGGCCTCTCAAT
Organism: Chinchilla lanigera; assembly: GCF_000276665.1. Lineage (NCBI taxonomy): Eukaryota > Metazoa > Chordata > Mammalia > Rodentia > Chinchillidae > Chinchilla > Chinchilla lanigera. The sequence goes on along the minus strand of NW_004955492.1, from coordinate 8,419,592 downwards.
ACTGTTAACATATTACTGACGCTACCTGTGTTGGGGCCCATGCCTGAAATCCTCGGATCACACACCAAAAATCAGAAAGTCAGAAGCATTAGCAAGGATGTGGGAAACCTGGAACACTTGAGCCCTGTTGGTGGGAGTGTAAAATGAAACAGCTGCCATGGAAAACAGGATCATGAACAGAAGCATATGCAGCCACATTCATAGCAGCATTCTCCAAAAGGCAGAAGCAGCCCAAGTGTCCATCAGCAGATGATGGATGAGCAAAACATGGCCTATCCAGATAATGGAACATAACTCAGTCTTAAAGAGGAAGGAAGCTCTGACTCACCCTTCCACCTGGGTGAGGGTTAACAAAATAAGCTAGTCCCAAAGGTCAAATACCGTGTGATTTCATGTATGTGAGTGTCTGGATTAGTCCAGCTCACAGATGAAAAGTAGAAAGGGGGCTGTCAGGGGAGGAGGAAGAGGAATGAGAGTTATTGTTTAATGGGTATAAAATTTCGGTTTAGCAAGATGGAAAAAGTTCTCAAGATTTGTTATACAATATACTTACCACTATTGAATGTAAAGTTAAAGTGCTGAATTTTAGGCTGTGTGTATTTTGCCACAATTAAAAAAATCCTCAGAGCCCAATCACTGTGAAAATTTACTAGAAGATGTAACTTGGAGGTTCATAAAACATTAACAAATGTATTTTTAAATATATAAGCAATATAATATTTTAGTATCTGGCAAATGATCAACTTTGTTAAAGACCAAATTTATATAAAAAAAACATTAACTAGACACCTATTGTATTATCAAAAGTGAGCAAGAACAATACAACTCAATGTTGATGTTATTTGAGGAAAATAGCTATTTTAGTATACAATACCATTGTACTATTGTTTACTACAATTCTGTTATAAAATACTACTTTTTCTAGAGAAGAATCTAGCAAAATGTAGAAAGGTCTTTAAACATATTTCAATCCTCAGACCTGGTCATTCTACTCTGGTGAGTTTATTCACTCAGTGAACAGTTGCTAAGTACTTCTGTGTGCTTAGCTTCTGGGCTTACTTACCATCTCCTCTGTGCACTGTACGTGCAACAGTGACCTTCACAGGGTCCCTGCCTTGATAGTTTTCAGTCCTGGTAGGAGAGAGACACGTGTGGGGGCAGCAAATACCCATGATTCATGCTCTCTCTTTGTGTTACCAGTACTCCGGATCTTCCTTAGGAATCGTCCCTTCCTCATTTCCGGCAGCATGGAAGGACCACCCACTCAAGCCTGCCACCCACTATGCCTGCTTCAAGTCTGTCATGGCACATGCCTACCTGCCTGTGGTTGATTCAGACGTGGCTCACAACTTGTTTGGAGCTAGTGAAATAAGTATGTTTGCTGGGGCGTGTGGCAGGGAGAGGTTTTCTTCTGCTGTGTTTTGTGAAAGTGTGAGGTGTGAAACTGCTCACTGCCTCCATCCCTGGGCCACATCAGGCTGAGGATGCAGTAGACCCTGGAGAGGCAGAGCAGAGTGACAGAGATGGCCAGGTATGTCCTCTGAGCCTTGGAGGAAGGGCCTGCAACCAGCCCACTCGGGCCCTGCAGCTGTGTGAGCTGCCTGGGCACAAGCTCATCTGAGTTGCATGTGGTTACCCACAGCAAGAGGAAACCACTTCCTGCGCTTGCTGTCCTGCTGGGATGTCAGGTGGAGTGACTGGCTTCAAGAGACCATTGTCACAGGATCACATGGAAACGTCTCGTCAGACCCCAGGGAATCAGCACTCTCCAAAAATGCCATTTTAGTTGAGAACTGAGGTACACACCTGAGGAAACAGCTGAGAAGAAAAATAGAGCAATTTATAGCAAGATGTTTATAGCAACCTTGTTCCTAAGAGAAAAGAAATCTGGAAATAACTCAAATGTTCAACAGTAGGTACATCACTAGGCGCAGTATTGCGTCTAATCAGTGTCACACATGCCTGTGTGGTGAGAGTCCGTGGCAAAGGTGGCAGGCCCTATTTGAGTAATACTCAGCCTGGGCTGTCCAGCACCCCAGTATGTGGGGTGTGAATAGAAAGTAGGTTAATGATTCCGGGTCACTGTGCTCTTTCAGCTTTTCCCTTTTCCTCTGCTTTAAAATGTTTTTGGCAGATCTAAAGTTTCCAGTTTCTTTCAGTTATTCAAACTCCAGACCCAGCTCTGACTCCAGAGCCAGGCCTCTGGATGGAGGGTGCACCGCTCTCTCACCAGGCTTGGGACCATTGGATCTGAGGGTTGTTATTCTCTCAGATCCGTCCAGTTCCTGTGATGGTAGAGACCAGAAGAGGAGGGGCCAGAGGTCCTGTGGTCCCTGAGGGTGATCTCTCCTGCCAGACATGTCCGGTGCCTCTCTGTGGCTCTGTCTCATCTCCTCTGTCCTTTGGGCTCCTTGTGTGTGGGTCCACAGGACCGAACCACCCCTCCTGACACCCAGTCCGTCTGGACTGGGAAGGGCTGCTGAGAAGCCTCTGTGACTGCGACTGCGTCTCTTCCTTCCTCTGCCTTTAGCCACCTCTGCAAGCTTTTCTTCTGTAAAACTTTCTAGAGAAGAAAGTGCTTTCTCTCATTTGGGTGCCACATAACTCCTGGGGTCACAGGCTAACCTCTCCAGTAATCCTTTAGTGCCCCTCAGCTCTGGGGCCTGTGTCAGGACCCAGCTGCTGGCCAGCCAGGGACACATGACCATCACCCTCCAGGTAGGCACCCTCTGGGTCCACCAGGGACTTTCTCCACCCTGTTCCACACTGGGTCTCATGCTAGGGAAGCCTCTTTTCCCATGGACCTTGGGCCACCGAGGTGGAAGACTTCCAACCGTAATCACCCAGTGGTTTCCTGACTGGGGTGGGGCGTGGTGCAGCAGGAGGTTGTGGAGTGATGGTGGGAGGGAGAGGGTGATTCAGTTGCCTCTTGTTGAGAGACTGCAGCCCCAATTTTGGGCCACTCTTTAGCAAGTGGGGCACTCGGGGCCTCTGGTGCAGCCTCTGGTGACAGTTCTAGTAGTCCCCAAAATACCAGACTTCATGGTTGTTTGTCTCACATGCTTGCTTGTCCATTTGTTAATTTGTAACTGAGAAAGAGGGAGGGTTGCCAGCCATGGCCATGCCTTTATCTGTACCTCCTTTCAGTCTTGTCTATTCTGACTTGTGTATTTTGCAGCTTTGTCTTCAGGTGCCTATGTATTTACAGTTGTTGGGTCTTTTTGACAAATTGACCCTGGTATCAGTATAGTGTGTACCTCTTTATTTATGGCAGTATTTCTGGTTCAGAGATCTATTTTTATGATAATGCAGCCACCCCCAACTTTTTCTTTTTAATGGGTTGTGTTTGCATTGCATGTCTTTTTTCATCCTTTTTCTTCTAATCTACCTGTGTTTTGATATCTAATGTGAATACTGGTAGACTGCATGTAATAATGTTTCATTTATCTAGTCTGGCAATATCTGACTTTTGATGATTTTGTTTAGATCCTTTAGTATAATTATTGCTGTGGTTGTAATCAATTCTGCTGTGTTGCTATTTATTTTCTATTTATCTCTATATCTTCTCTGTTGCTATTTTACTTTTCCTGATTTCTCTTAATTAATTGTTTTTTTTTTTTAGGATTCTACTTTATCATATAGACTTATATACTATTTATCTTTTATTTTTAGTTGTTGCCTTGACTTAAAATATGAATTTTTAATTCATTAAAATGTATTTTAAAATAATATTACATTACTGCAAGAATAGAGACTTACAACATAATAATCCCATTTTCCCTTTCTTTATGCTATTGTTTTAATAGATTTTACTTTTATATGATGTCATAATTCCCATAATACATTATTATTTTGCTTTACACAGTTATCTTTGAAGGAGATTGAAAATAAGAAAAAAAGTCTCATGCTGACCTAGGTGCTTATCATATATGGCAGTTTTCATTGCTTGCGTGGGTTCAGGTTATATCCGGGTTCCTACTGCTGGAAAAGACTCATGATGAAAAATGTTTCTTGTAGTGAAAGTCTGTGGTAGAGAAGTTTCTTCAGCTTTTGCTCATCTGAAAGCTTTCGCTTTTACACTGGAGAGTTTTAGGCTGACAGTTTTTCTTTTTCCTCCTAGCACTGAAGAGATATTGTCTGATTGTCAGAAGGTTTGCATAATTTCTGACAAGAAGTTTGTGGAAATTCTTATCTTTATTCCTCTGTAGTGTATTGTGCTTTTATCCTCTGGTGACTTCCAAGCCTTTTCTCCTTATCACGGGCATCCAGCAGTTGTGTGATATGCACATTGGTGTGGTTGTCATTGCTTATTCTGCTGGTTGGGGCTTGCTAAGTTTCCTGGATCTGGTTTCATCAATTTTGGAAAATCTTCAATCACTTTCTTTAAGTAGTCTTTAAGTAGTCTTCCTTTCTTCCTTCCCACTCGTGTTTTGGGTTCATGTCATGGTTCTTTTCCTCTGGGCTGTCTGACCTATAAACTCTGTTTAGTGCAGCCTTATTTTCAGATGTTAGACTTGTTTGCTTGTCTCGCCTCATTGTTCCTGTTTCTTTTAAATCTTTCAGCATATCAAACACACTTACAACATCTGAGTCAGTGTTTTTGATAACTCTTTATTATTTTGGGGTCTTATTATATTGACTGACTTTCCCACTGATTGTGTTACTTTTTTCTGTTTCTTAGAAGTCTAGCAAACTTTTTACTGGGTAGGACCTTGACGTGTTCCTTCACTGTTGAATGCAAGATATTATTTTAAGTGTGTTGGAGTTTGTTCTGACAGGCAATTAAATTACTTGTGGGTTTGTTTCTTTCAAAGCTGGTCTTCAAGCTCTTCTAGAGTAGATTGAGGGTGCCCTTTGCTCCAGGGCTAATTATCTCCGTTTCTGGGGGTCTATTTGGTGACATTCCTCTACCCTGGTGGGACCTGAATGGTTGTACTTCCATGTAACCTTTTTGGCTTAAAGGTGCTAGTATAGGACTCACTGCCCTTCAGCTAGCTGTGTGGACTATCTGGAAGATGCACCTTGGTTAGGTGCTGAAGGCCTCCAGCAGGGAAGGATTTGGCTGGAACAAACCTGCCCTAAGAAAGACAGCTGGCTGGCATCAAGGCCTGGTGGAAGGCTTGATTTGTGGTGGACACAGCCCTAGCTGCAAATGACACAGCCAAACTCTCATCCTCCTCAGTGACCTGGCTTCCCCAGGAGATCTTGTTCCTGGCTCAGTGAGCTTTCCAGAACACAGATGGCTTGGTGGAGAGAGCCACAGTGGTGGTTACATAGGCCAAGTTGTCTGATTGATGCATCGAGATCTCAGCAAATACAGAGAGCTGGTGCCTGTCTTCCCCAGAGCTCCCAGAATCCCCCTCAGCAAGAACTGAGGTCCACCAGTGCTGCTTAGACCCTTTCTGCCTTCCTCTTGGTCTCCTTGTTCTGCCTAAGCCCACTCACTGCCTGCAGTGCTGTGAGCTGCAAGAGAAGCTTTTGTGATAGAGAAGGGTTAACCAAGAGCCTTTGGAGATGATGAATCACAGTGTCCTCCCCTTCTGAGCAGGACCCATTAGGAAGGAGAGAGCTCAGCGCACTGAGTGAGTTAATGAGGAGGCACTGTCCTGCTGAGGAGGGAAAAAGTAGGGAAATGGATGGGGAAAGGTCTTCTAGAGCTGTTACAGGTTTTAGTGATGAGCACAGCCTACAATGCCAGCAAGGGACCGTGTTCAGAGGGGACAGATGCTAAAGAGAGAAAATCTCGTTAAGAACCAACCCAGTGTATGGGTGCCTAGCAATCTTGGTGGCACAAATGTCTCCAGTTCTGTGGTGGGATGTTCTCAGAGAATTGCCCATTGAAGGAGGAGAACTTATTACATAAAAGCAGAGGCCTGTTCAAAGAAACCTTGTTTTTGGTTAAAGTGTACTTACTGAGCATCCGTAGATGTTTTCTTCTCCCTACAAGTTGCAGCCACTTTTCCTGAATGGTTACAACCAACACTTACCCCTTGGGATGATGCTTCCTAGGAAAGGAGCATCATGGTCAAATTTCCACTTGACGTATTTACCGTATCATGGTCAAATTTCCACTTGACGCACTTACCGTATCTTCTGTGGATAGTCACTATGCACAAAGGCACATCAACGTCCCAAGAATCCTTGTTGTGCAGAATTTACTTACAAACACTCCTGTGTCCTACTCTTGAGAATGGCGTGCCTCTCTTGGGTATCACCTAAGGTCATGCTCAAGTGCTGGCGTGCTCCAGGCTACCCAAGAACTATTAGCAAACCCAACAGGAGAAGGACTAGATGCATTAGTGCTTGATCACAGAATTGTTTGGCTGACACAATGAGGTATTATTGCATACCTGTTGAAAGAACTAAAATTTAAAACATTGATAACACTCAGTGTTGGAAAACATGCAGAGCAGTAAGAACTGTAATAAGTTTCTGGTGGGAGTGAAAAATGACACAGCTATTTAGAAACAGACTGGTGATTGAACACAATATCACACATATACCCATATATACATGTACATATATTATCCGGCAAATCTATGGTAGGGCATTTTTTTCTACAAAAATGAAAATTTAAGTTTGTTCAAAAACATGGATGTTTATAACATCTTTGCTTACAGTTGCTGAGAATATGCATGCTGACTGGTATTTTGTGGGACTGCAGTAGCTCAGATTCTCTCTTCCTTTTCAACTGAAAATGATCATAGGTGCTTAACAATGCTTGGTGAATGAATGAATGAATGAATGAATGGATGGATGAATGAATGGATGAATGAATGGATGAATGAATAAATGAGCAGACTCATCTGTGATATGTAGTTCAATCCAGGGTGGTTTGACCAAAAAATCTTCTGACAGAATTTACTCAAAAGCAGCAGGCTTGCTTCATGTTTTAGGTCTGCATGTCATAAATCTTCATTAAGGCCACTAAAATGCCTTTGCCCAGTCCTCAGAGGCAAATGTTCTTTTTGGTTTTCTTAAACGTTTCTGTACAGATACCTTCTTGGTCTTGGTAGAGCACAGGTAAGAAGGATCCTTTGCTCCTCCTCCAAATGCCTGGCCATGGTGACAGATGGAAGCACAATGAAGGAATCTAAAGCTATTGAGTAATAACAACTCTTAGAAAATAAATGCACACTGAGAAGTAAGCCCTTTGAGAGTAGTCCTTTCCATCACACTTTCCTGACAGCTTGCCTAATGTGTGATGGCAGTTCTGAGACAATTTCTTTTAATTTCCTATTATAGGTAATTTATTTCCCCTCCAGAGCATGCCATCTGAAAATTATTTTTGCACATTCAAGGGAAGTGAAACCTCAGATGCCGAGTGGATGGCACAAGTCTTGGGATACCCTTGGGGTGTCAGCTTTTGTGAAAGTTAATCTGGCAGAAGGCAGGTTTACAGCAGGAGAGTTTGGATTAGAACCCCTATTTAAAACTCAAGAACAAAGAAAGGTGTTTATTGTCACAAGATGAAAAACACTGGGGAAAGACCCCCACCACCGCATGGATTCATATCCTTTCAGCCAGACCTGAAATTGCCAACTTTTCTGTCCATTCCTACTCTTGGTTGAGGGTCCAGTTGCTCACTGAGTTGACCCAAACTCTGTTGGGAGAGCTAGCAACAGGGCTACACGTGGAACTGAGGGAGACTCAGAGACAGCTGAGGGCCCAGGGCCCACAAAGATGGCCCCAAACTGGCCGGCCTGTGGATGCCCGCTTCAGGGAAAGAAGGCCATTGGGAGAGGGGCTGTTATGGCCTGGGACACCCCCAGGTGGACAGCAGGTGAGACCCAGTTTCAGGATTATGAAGTTGTGCACTGAGCATAGCTGGGCTCTACCTACTCTTATTTTTTAATAGTAACTTTTAAATATTTTTCATTTTTATGAGTACATGTTTGCAGTACATTATGATTACATTCACCACAGGGAGTTGGTACATGTACATCACACATCTTAATTCTTTTTACTTCCTCTTTCCTCCCCCTCCCTCCCTTATCCCTCCATTTCCATTCCTTTTCCCCTTCCCATTTGCAAAAGTTTGTTTCTTATTATTTATCTTTTATTTTGCTCTTTAAATTATGTATACTGGGGGTTTCTCATATAAGAGAAACCATGCACTATTTAAGCTTGTGTGTCTGATTTATTTCACTTATGCTCACTCTGACTGATACATGTAGAGTCCAAACACCTAACCACCTGTCAGAAAAGCCTGGGACTTTTCTTCTCCCAAAAGGTATGAAGAATGACTATTATTTTTTTTTGTTTGTTTGTTTGTTTTGTTTTGTTTTGTTTTGGTTTTGGTTTTTCTCCAGTACCGGGAACCAAACTCACGACTATGTGCTTGCCAGGCAGGCGCTTTTGCCGCTGAGCTAAATCCCCAGCCCCTTGTTTTTGTTTTTTTGAGACAGGGTTTCACTATGTAGTGCAGGCTGGCCTTGAGTTCACTTTTTAGCCCAGGCTGGCCTCAAACTCTGAGCAATTCTCCTGCAGCAGTCTCCCCAGTGCTGGGATTACAGGTGTACCGCAGTATGTCCGGGCTGAAGAATGACTATTTAAACCTGTAAGTGGGACCGCAGATATAGCTCAGCAGCACAGCTCCTGCCTCTCAAGCATGAGGTCGTGAGTTCAATTCCTGGTACCAAACAAACAAACAAACAAAAACCTGTAAGTGATCTTTGCAATATGGGGTGGTAGAAAGGACCCAGACTTTAGGGCTAAAGACTTAGATTTCAATGCCAGGAGTGTGATTTTCCATTCATTAGTGAGCTTTGGTCTTCCCATTTGCGAGACAGATCAATTGTCATCACACATGATTTGGTATTGGTCTGTGCCTGTGCTTGTTCTCTCTCCTGAGCCAGTCCTGTTCCCCTTGGAGAGAAGGCCCCTGTGTGTGTGTCAGTACAGTGGTGGAGATACTTAATGGTGAGGGATAAGACCTTCATTTCCACCCCCACAAAGTACCTTTTATTGATCTCAGACATCTGGTAACGGCCACTGTGGTCCCTAGGACAGCACAGACCCTGGGGTTTTCCCAGGCTCCACTCAGAAGGTATGAACTGGGGCCCATACACCAATGTTAGCTGAGAGGGACTTCCTCTTAGTTCAGACTGTCTTTAATGAGTTCAAGTTTGTAGGCTTCAAGTCATTCTAAGGTGATGCTGATGGATTGTAGGGCAGTAATTTTAATGTAGCCATAAGTGTAATGTTTGAATTACAAAAACTGTAATTGCTTTATGTGCTGCAGTTTCCCAGGAGCTGGGACCTAGCCAGCTGCCAACTGCTGCTGCTAAGAGAGGCTGCCCCTCACCTCTGTGTAAGGGGGCTGTTATGGTTTATGTCTGCGTGTCCCCCCAAAGCCTCTTGCGGCCCTGGGGCAGGCTATTAGAGTTTGAATATGGGTGTGAGAGCTGTACCTGCCCTGGAGTGGATAGTTTGCATATGTAAGGGACAGGAAAAGAGTGCTTGGGGCATTCCTCCCTCATTCTGCCCCGGTGTAAGTTAGTTGTTGCTTAGCTGTGTGCTGCCGCCCAGAGATTCAGCTGTCTGCAATGTGCCACTCTGCCTTATAATCCTGCCAAGTACAGATTAAAACTTCCACGAACTGTAAGTGAAATAAACCTTTCCTTCCTTAATTTTGGGCGTCAGGTATTTTGTCCCAGCAGTGAGAAAAAAGTAACCAAGACAGGGGCTCATGTCACACCTCAAATGGAAATGATGCTTCTCCTGCTGAGCTGAGACAGAGCTGCAAACTTCCAGAAGCCCTGCTGTGTAGTGGGCTGTGCCCTATAATCTCTCCAGCTGGAAAGCAGCTCGTTCTTTCTCTGTTGAAGGCGCCAGTTTATGGTTTTTACTGCTTTTTTTATTTACTGGGGCCCATGTTCTCTGATGAGGGTCTCTCAGAGGAAAATGCCTCCTCCTGGTGCCACCGTTAGAACTTAGAACTCTGTCTTCATCCAGACTGAGAGGCTGAATGTGACTTTTGCACAAGGTAGAGGAGGAGGAGGAGGTGACAGAAAGGTAGCCATCATGGCTGGACAGAGCAGGAGCGTGGGAGTGCAGTTGCTTGTGGGCTGGGCTTGTGACAGAACAGGCATTTGTTTGTCCATCTTATTATGGGATAGTTCCTTTTGTTCTTGCCTTGAACAAAGAATTGGATGAGACAGGCCAAGACAGTGCCAAAAGTTTATTTGAAAAGTTCAGGTTGAGTGATTATGGGAGAAATGAGCTCTGCAGAACCAACTTGGGCAGAACAAGAGAAAAGGAAGATAAAAGCAGAAATAAAAGTACATGTGGTGTCTGAGAAATGCTGTAAGGACTATTGTAGGAACTCAAGATAGCAAACTTCTCGTGATGGCCAGTCTTCTTTTATGCCATCCACATCTTGTGAGAGCCTGAAAGCAGTCCTATGTCCGGGGTCCTAGCATTGCCTTGGAATTTCGTGATCGACTGGTCCCGCTGATTTCCCTAGCCAGCTTTGCCACACCCTATCTCCCATGTCAGTCTGACACACAAAAACACATTCACTCATACAATCACACTCTCACACGTCATACATTCACATACACTCACTCACATACATCACACTCTCATAGTCCATGTGCCAGGACAGCTGGCAGAGTGGGCTAGTGGTTCACTCAACTCCCTCTTTCTTGAGTTTTATCAGAAACACAGAACCACTAAGCAGCCTGGCCACATAATTCCTGGACCTGGTGTGAAATGAAAGCACAGGCTCCTTTCTTCCCATGTGGCTAGCTGGGTGGCATGACTGTGAGGCCATGGTGTCATCCAAGGGTAATGGGGGATCAGTAAGCCATGGAACAGCTGCTACTGCACTGCCTCAGGCCTCCCAAGAAGCTGGACCCCTGCACAAGCTGTAGGAAAGGCAGCTGCTGATGAGACAGATCCAAAAGAGCCAGACTAGGGGGCGTGCTTTGATAGACAGCTATCGTGCCCTGAACACTCCACATCTGCTCCAGGAGATGTCTGCCCTGACCACAGCCGGCTTGAATTTAGACCAATCAGTCACCTGGAATTTGGGCCAATTAGCAGGTTCAAATTTGGATTAGTGATCAGCCTCAAATATGAATCAACAGCAACCTGGAAACTGGACCAATCCCAAATGATTCTGCCCCCCTGTTGTTCTGTATAAGCAGCACGCTCCTCACACTTCTTGGTCTAGGACGTTTTCCCTCTTTACTAAGATTTCCTTAAATCTTCCTGTAAATCGGCTCCTATTTCATTTGACAGGTAGCGTGGGCTTGGAAGCTCTTGTGAATCTACTTATGTTCTTATCTCGGATAGGGTGGGCAGAGCGGTGCACATTAAAACAAGCTATAAATACTAGGGCTGCTCGTCCTAAAAGCTCCCGAAACCTACATGAAGATCAGTGGAGACCAGCAGTGATCAGCAGAGACTGGCAGAGGGTTTGGCAGAGACCCATGATGTCCAGCATTGAACGACATTGATAGAGGCTGAGGACCTTTGCAGAGCAGGAGCCTGGGAGTGCAGTTCCTTGTGGGCTGGGCTTGTGACAGAACAGGCATTTGTTTGTCCATCTTATTATGGGATAGTTCCTTTAGAAATGGCTTGTTCTTGCCTTGAACAAAGAATTGGATGAGACAGGCAGGGTACTCACAATCCAGAGCTACTAACAGAGCTGCACTTTGCCAATTTTTAGTCTGCATCCAAAATGAGCAAAAAACCCACTGTACTGATTAGCAACACTGATATCTGAGCTCTTTCCACCTACAGCTGGATCTCAGGTGTAGCTGGCAGGTATTGAGCTTAGGACATTGCCCTCTCATTGACAGGGATTTCTTACTGTCTAGGATTCAGTTGCTTGGCCACACTTGGTTACTGGGAGTTGGAAAACATCTTTTTCTGTGCTGAAGAAGAAGAGAATACATATGGGGAGGCAGCTAGAGCTCAGTCTAGAGCATATAGCCAGGGTCTCTCTGTCTATGAGCTGGACTCTCTCAGGAGAGGGACCCCATGGCCAGGCTGCTGAGACCTGGCTCCACATGGCCCATGGCCAGGACCCTCTACTGCTTGCCTTTCCGAGAGGGACTCTCCTGGAAGTGGCCTTGCCTTGAAGTCCTGTGGGTCTATGCACTGTCCATGGCTGCTCCTGCTAGAATAACAAGAGCTGCTGCAGGGATGCAGAGAACAGCTTTTCCACTGAGGAGCATGTCCTCAACTGCATTCTAACCATGAAGCTCACTATGAGGAAGGTTTATAAAAAGAAGGGTTAAGGGTTGGAGGCTGGCACCCACCTGCTCCTCTGTCTGCAGCTCCAATTCCTCCTCAGACTCCTGGCTCTCTGGGGCCTGTTGGGGTCCACTCTTCCAGCCTAGCATATCGTTTCAGTGAGGTTGGGGCAGAATCTGGGCAGAAGCTGGCAGAGGTCTGTTTTCGCCTAGGAGGAGCGTGTGTGGAACTAAAGTCAATGTGGTTGATGGGCAGAGATCTGGGGCCGATCTAATGGCCCATAGCACAGACTGTCAGCGCATACCATTTGCCACCAGACCTTTCTGTGTGTCACAAAAGTCATCATTTTTATCTGTGGACTGTGGGGGCTGGGCTCCTGTCCCTACTACAACTCAACAAAACTAAAAAAATTCCAATTGAAAAATGAACAGAAGACTTGAATGAGCATTTCTCCAAAGAAGATATATAAGTGGACAATAAGCACATGAAAATGCTCAATGTCTCTGTTATCAAGGAAACACAAGTGAAAAACCACATGGAGACACCACCCAGCACCCATTAGAAAAAAACTTACTCCCAAAATAACAAGTGTTGACAAGGATGTGGGGAATGAGAACCTTTGTGCTTCGGTGTTGGGAATGTAAAATGGTGCCCTGCTGTAGAACACAGTTTGGTGGTTTTCAGAAAGTTAAACATGATCCAGTAGTCCCTGCCTGGCATATACTTAAAATTGGTGAAAGTGGGGACTTGAATAGATATTTATACATGCAGTTCATAGCAGTGTTATTCACACCAGCCAAAAGATGGAAGCAACACATGTTCCCACTAAAAAAATGTCCTGTACACATGCGATTGCATGATATTTAGCTTTAAAAGGAAGGAAATTCTGACATGTGCTACAATGTGGATAAAAGTTAAGTATGTTGTGCTAAGTAAAATAACCTAGTTGCAGAAGGACAAACTCTGTATGATAAGACCCGTAGTGTGGTCAAATTCAGAGACAGATACAGAGTGGAGGTTGCTGGAATCTGGGGCAAGGGGATCCAAAGCAATAGTTTAATGAGTACAGAGTCATCAGTTTGGGATGATGAAACAGTTCTTAGAATAGTAATGACAGATAATATTGTGAATGGACTTACTACAAATGAATCATACACTTAAAATGGTAAATGTATGTGCATGCCTTCATCTGTTCTGTGTGCTGTAACTGAGCACCACCACCTGGTAATTCACAAAGAAGAAATGCTTATTTAGCTCTTAGTGCTGGAGGTTGAAAGTCCAGGAGCAGGGTTCAGTATCTGCTCAAGATCTGACTACGTCTCATCACTTCCCAAAGTCATCTTCAAATACCACTAATATGTGACTTTGGGGATGAAGTTTTTAGCACATGAATTTTGGGGTTCAAATACTCAAACTATAACAGTATATCTTATACAATTAAAAAAGTAAAAGCAAAATGAAATATTTGGGTGTAAAGCTAACAAAATGAGTACAGGTGCTCCTCAAATTACAGTGGGGTTAAGTCTTCATAAACTCATTGTAAGTAGAAAATATTGTTAAGTCAAAAAATGTATTTAGGGCCGGACATGGTGATGCACACCTGTAATCCCAGCACGCAGGAGGCTGAGGAAGGAAGATCACTGAGAGTTGTAGGCCAGCCTGGGCTACAGAGTGAGTTCAAGGCCAGCCTAAACTGAATAGAAATGCTGTTTCAAAAAAATGTCTTTAACACACCCAACCTACCAAACTTCCTAGCTTAGCAACACAGCACATCATAGAGTGTCAGTCATTTCCCCTTGTGACTATGTGGCTGCTCAGAATCTCGAGATAGTGTCCTACTACATATTGCTAGCCTGGGATCAAAATTCAAAGGATGGTTCCCACTGAAGGCATATGGCTTTCACATCATCATAAAGTTGAAAAATCTTAAGTGGAATCACTGTAAGTTGGGAGCCATTGATGTAGAGCTAGTGCTAAGAATTAAAATGCTATGGAAGAAACAAGAGAACTCCAAATAAATAGAGAGATGGGTTGTGTCCATGGATTGCCATTCCCAGTGACAGCATTTCTTTAGGCTGGCCGTCCATCATGCCTGATCACCAAGAGGAGCTGATTCCATCCAATTACACTTCAAGAAGCAACTAGCAGAGAGCGTAAACACCAAAACGTCACTGTGACGAAGGAGGCCAGGCTGGGTAGGAATGGGTCACAAGGGAGCCACAGTTCCTGTCCTGCGGACTAAGAGACCAAGCAAGAGAAGCAATCATGTTTTTTCATTCTATTGTCTGTGTCCTTGGTGCAGTTTTAAATTTTGACATAGTCTCGTTCATCTATTATTTTTTGTTGACCTTGTTTTTCAGTATCAGAACTTAGAAATCATTATCAAGACCAAGGCCATAAAACTTTCCCCCTATGTTGTTTTCTAAGAGTTTTAGGTCTTTGACCTATGAAGAGTTAATTTTTATATACGAGGTAAGGTACTGGTCAAGCTGCATTTATTTCCCTTTCAATATCCAGTTTCCCAACACCATTTGTTGAAAAAAAAAAAAAAACAAAAACCACTATGAGGGGTCTTGGTACTCTTGTTGAAGATAGTTTGACCATGTACTGGAGGTTTTATTCCTTGGATCTCATTACAGCCTGTTGATTTTGAAGTCTTTCTGCCAGTACTGCACTGCTTGGTTCCTGTAGCTTTGTAGGAAGTTTTGAGATCAGGAAGCATAAGACTTCGAACTGTTTTTTTTTTTTTTTTTTTTCTTTGCATCTGTTCTGACTAGTCAGGGTACCTTGAGATTTAATATGAGTTTTAGGACCTGGTCTAGGTGACAGAAAGCATGTCCCCAAGGTATAGGCTTGACCAGTGGTGAAAGGGAAAAGGTTTCTGGCCAGGTCTCAGTTGAGGAGGGAACTCCTTGATAGCCAGGTGGAAGGAGGCACATGATCAGAGGAACTGAAGGATTCTAGTGTACCTGCATGGCAGAGTGTGGGAGCTGTTTGAGTTGGGGCTAGAAAGAGAATCTGGCCCCAAGAACTGGACTCCCCAGGCCAGCAAGTGATCCTTGTCCTGTGGAATACTAAAACACCACTGTCATCAGAGTTTTATATTTCTGCAAAAAAAAAAAGGTCATTATAATTTTGATAGGGATCATATTGACTCTGAAGTTATCTCTGGATAATATTAACATCTTACCAGTATCAGCTTCCAATCCATGAATACTTGATATCTGTTATGGTTTGTGTCTGGGTGTCCCCCCAAAGCCTCATGTGGTCATGGGGCAGGCTTTTAGAGTTTGATTGATTATGGGTGTGAGAGCTATACCTGCCCTGGGGTGGATAGTTTGCATATGTAAGGGAGAGCAAAGGCTGCTTGAGGCTATTCCTGGCTTTTGTGTTTGTTGCTCTGTTGTATTCTGCCGCTGTGAGCTGTAGCTCTCTGCCATGTGCCAGTCTGCCTTGTAATCTGCCAAGTATGGACTGAAACCTCCACAAACTGTAAGCAAAATAAACCTTTCCTTCCTTAATTTTGGGCACCAGGTACTTTGTCCCAGCAACAAGAGAAAAGTAACCAAGACAATATCTTTGCATTTGCTTATATTTTCACTTATGTCAATAACATCTTGTAGTTCTCAGAATATGTGCATTTTGCCTCCTTGGTTAAATTTATTTCTAAGTATTTTATTCTTTTTGTTGTAAATGGAATTGTTTCCTTGGCATCCTGTTCAGATTGCTTATCATTCACATTAAGGAACCCAGCTGATTTTGTGTGGTGATTTTGTGTCTTGCTGCCTTGCTGAATTTATTTATTACTTCTAACAATTTTTTTCCCTTGTGCAATCTTTAGAGTTTTCTACATTATAAGAGGCTGTCTGCAGAGATAATTTTACTTCTTCCCTTCATGCTTAATGCTTTTCATTTCTTTTTCCTGCCTAACTGCTCTGGAAGAAAGTAATTTTCAGCTTAAATAATGGTCATGTATTAAGTCACCCATGCTCTGTAGAAGTCCCTGGTCTGATGGTGCAACCCTGCATGTCCAAGGACTTCTCCAAAAGGTACTGTTGCTTTCAAAGTGATCTTCCCCCTGACATTTTTACTTCCATGTAGCTGGACATCAGTGCCAGAGCAAGGAGTGGGACTGTCTGTCAAGTGTTGCTATCAGTCCACCTACGATACGAGTGCTTTGGAGGAGACATCTGGTGCCAAGAAGTGTTTTCCTAAGAGAGAAGGACTGAGTGCTGCATCTGGGGTTCTCTGCCTAGGAGGGTTTGGCTTCACTCTTCTCAGAAGAGCATTTTTCTTCAGCTTCTGACCTCCTCTTACAGGAATATCTTCTCAGGTCTGTCTCCTGCAGACCCTAGGCTTAGCTCTCCCTGTGCTCTCCCTTTCATTCTGATCTATTCTTTGAATCAGGTGGAAAAATTCTCCCAGGAACCATCTTCCTCCAGCTTTGTTCCCTATTCCTGAGGCCTAGCTGGGGAGAGCCTTCTTCAGCTCCACAGTTTGTGTCAGCACTGGAGTCAGGTCAGCACTGGAGTAGGTGAGCAGGGTGCCCTCCAGAGAAAACCTGGGATCCCTGTGAGAGAGTGGGCCTTGCTAGTCAGTCCCTTCCTCACCTTTAAATCCATGCTATGTTTCATCTGCACATTCCATGCTTAATTAATTTGGCCATTTGTTTATAACTTAAAAACTCTGGAGGGATCATTTGTTATTAATAGCTATGAATATTAATGTCATCACTTGTTAGATAACTATTTGGTCCAGTGCCATTCTAGACACTTGATTTATGTTTAATATTTACACGTGTGGTTATTATTCTTGCTCTACTCAGGAGCAAAGTGGCTTGTTTGAGTTTCTTACTCTAATCCCCAGGGTTGACTGTAGGTAAGAATTATGTCTAGCTGACTCTAAGTTAATCCCATTATCCTGTGTTATGGTTTATATTTAGATGTCCCCTCAAAGCTTTTGGGAGGTGACTAGCTTATGGGGGCTGAGAGACTGATAGGAATACTTGACAGACAATCCCACCCCTTGCTCTGGCACTGATGGCTAGCTAAATGGAAGTAAAAATGTTAGGGGGCAGATCGCTTTGAAAGCATAGTACCATTTGGAGGAGCCCTTGGACATGTGGAAATTACATGGGCATTATCATAGGGGACTTGAAGTTAAGAGGTAGGATTTGCTCAGAAGAGTTGAGTCACTAGGACCATGGCCTGGAAGGGTTTGTCTTCCTCCCTGGCTCCTACTTTTGCTCTCTTTGCTTCCTGTCCACCATGCCACAAACTGCTTTCCTCTACAAGACACTCTACCACGCTACTTCTGCCTGGAGCTGGTCAACCATGCAAGGTCTAAAACCTCTATAAACTGAGACAAATTGAACCCCTCTTCCTTTAAATTTCTTGTGTTGGGTATTTTGTCCCAGCAAGAAGGGAAGTAACTAAGACACCCTGAATCTATAACTCTGGCTAAACTTGGGGAGCAGAAAGTAGAGATTCAGCCAGGAGCATCCCAACCCAAGTCATTCACTCTTCCCTGGACCCTCAGAGATCCTGTGCTTCTCCTGTGGTATGATGCTCAGTGTGACCCTTCATCCAGTATAGTTGCATGGCTATGAAATTAGCTACCAATGTTTAAAAATTCACCACCAATAGGAATTAACACTTGGGTGCCTCACAGCATTATGCAATGATGAGTTACTTTGTTCATTGCTAAGAGATTTGGGTTTTTCTGTAGGTATGTAAGTTCACAAATGCAAATGGTCATGGTAATCATCCCACTCTGCTTCCGGCTCTACATTCTTTGGAAAGTTGTCCATGTCCACTTGCTCCCAGTTCTCTACCTATGAAGTGGAGGCAAAAGCCACTGCTCACCCAGATCAGATGTCAAAATGAAATATTGGCAAGGCCAGAAACACAGTCAAGACATTGAATGGCAAAATCAAAAACGGAATATTTAATTGAAATTTTTTGTAGGTGAACATTAACCATAGACCCTACCTCCCTCAGAATCACAGCCTCCTGGAAACTGTCACAACCTCCCTTGTAAAAGGAAGAGCTCTCCTCTAGTCCAACAGCTCCAGGTGTCTTCCCAGAGGCCAGGTAACTCCTCTGGCAACACTTGCCGTTTCTATAGCAGAGGGGCAGCCCTGTGCTGAGTGCTAGGAATACAGGGCAGAGAATGGAAAGGAGGGTTGAGCAGCTTCCCTCTATCACTGTCTTTGTTGAGTTCATGCTAATGGGAGAATGGATGTCAATTAGAGACATTCCAACAAAATACAGAAATTACCAGTGAAAATATGGGTGCTGGCAGAACACAGAATGAGATGATTGACCTGGTCTAGGTGACAGAAAGCATGTCCCCAAGATATAGGTTTGACCTGCGGTGAAAGGGAAAAGGTTTCTGGCCAGGTCTCGGTTGAGGAGGGAACCCCTTGATAGCCAGGTGGAAGGAGGCACATGATCAGAGGAACTGAAGGGTTCTAGTGTACCTGCATGGCAGAGTGTGGGAGCTGTTTGAGTTGGGGCCAGGAAGAGAATCTGGCCCCAAGAACTGGACTCCCCAGGCCAGCAAGTGATCCTTGTCCTGTGGAATACTAAGACACTACTGTCATCAGAGTAAAGGTTTGTAGAGTTGTGCAAGTAAAACGTGATCAGACTTGTGTTCTGTAGATTACTCTGGCTATGGTGTTCACCATGGATAGGAGCCCCACTGGGTCCAGAAAGAGAAGTAGGGATAGTTGGGAGGGTTGAGTGGTGGAGAAATTTCCACTTGTCACAGGGCAGAGACTGGGGATGCATTTAAGATGAGGATGCATTTAAGAGCTCTTTTGGCAACAAACTGACCAGAACTTGGTTTGGGTTGAACGTGCTTCCTGTGCAAAGTGGGAGAGAAGTCCAAAGTCCTTGCACATTTCTGGCCTTACAGTCTGATGATTAAGAATGGGAACCTAGAGGGAGGAGTGGGTTTGGGGTGAAAGAATTTAAATGTGACTCTGTTGGTTAATCTTGCTTGTCATATTGACTGGATTAAGAGACTTCTGGAGAATGATTAGATTGTGAGGGTACAAACCTCACCAATGGTTAACTCACTGGTGAGTTCATAGCTGAATGGGCTGTGGACCTTGGGGACTATATCAGGTTCCCAACCCCTTCCTCTGGGCGCTTCCCCTGCTCCCTGCTTTCTAGATGCCATGAGTTGAGCAGCTTTCCTCTACCACTCTCTTCTGCCATGATGTTTCTGCCTTGGCACCAGCTGACCAAGGTCTGAACCTCTGAAACTGTGAGACAAAATAAACCTCTCTTCTTTAATTTGTGGGTTTCAGGTATTTTTTTCCAGAGATGGGGAAACTGGCCAATAACTTCCAGCCTGTTCATTTGGAGATGTGGAGATGCCAAGCAGCAGTGGGGGAGGCAGCTATAAGCTGAGAGAACCCGAAAGACTCATGAAGCCCCTCATCTTCCACTGAGCAGGTCAGATGGCATCAGTGGACTCCATTTGAGGAAGGAAAGGGCTGCCCAAACGGGGCGGCGGCCTCCAGGTGGGATGGGACTATGGTCCGAGAGTAGGCTCCCTGAGAGAACAGGTGTCTGCAGTTGAGCACACCTGTCCATGTGGGCTCCTGTCTCAGACAGGTGAGGCTTTCCTGGGACTGGGGAAGGTGTTGCACCCACCCCATGGGCCAGTAGTGGCTTCTCCTTTGGCTCTGGATTAAAGGAAAATGCATCAAGCATTAACTTTATTTATCTTTGAAGGTGTGTGTTACTCATTCCACAGACCTAGAAAAGAATGTTCAAATCAGAAGTCAGTATCCTATGAAAGGTTTGGAGGCTATTGGTGACACCATCATGTTTAATGTCTTTACACAGGCTCACATGCTCAGGGTCTCCTCACACAAGAAATGGCTGCTTGAGCTGTTTCCTACTGTAAAATTTTTGTGATTAAAATCTAGAGAAAACACTGATGTACTTGTAGTCCCCTGTAGCCCTTGCTAGGTATGGTTTCAGATGGTGCCCTCACTCCTGGCGGCCACCATGTTTAAGGTTTACCTGGGCTTTCTCACAGCAATGAAGCAAAGGGGCAGTAAGTAGGAAAGATGACCAGAGCTCCCTGACCAGAGCCTGGGCCAGGGTGGGAGAGTTTACACATCTGGAATTCCTGTGCTTTCCACAACCCTATGGGAGATGTACAGTCACCCTCATCCCAAAGATGAGAAAGTTGGGGCATCAGGGTCCTCAGCCACCAGGGGCTGGCAGGGTCCACCTGCCAGGATTCCAGCCCAATCCTGGAATCTGTCCCAGAATCCAGTGACCTCTCCATCTCCTTCTGGTCTATTTATTAATTATTGATCCCTGGCCTTTGTTATTTAAAAGTGTCTGAGTCAAAAGCCAAACACATTTCTTAAACTTAATGAGCTAGAGCGTCTTACTTTTTCCTTCCCAAATGAGGAAAGAGAGGTGGGTTCCTGAGGCAGCACCATGCCAGCACAACCTCCCCTCCCCCCACCGCTCATCTTCCATATGTGCCTCGGATCCTAATACCCATCTTCTCCTCACCCCAGATGGGATGCTCCACAGAGAGCAGGAAAGAAGTCCACCTGCACAGAGATCTGCGGAGGCCATGTACCCTTTAGGCCACCCTCTGCCAGCACTATGGGGCATGTTTGCCACATCCTTTGTCCAGTGTGATGCAGGAGTCTTTATAGACATAACAAAGGCAGAGACCACCAGTCTCCGATTCCCTCCCTCTTCGAGGCACATGCACCTTTACTCCAAGCAGTGAGGCAGCGGGCTTGGGCACATTGCCAAATGGTCAAGGGTGTTCCTGGGACTGCAGACATTGACCTTCCTGCTCCATCTCCTCCTTCCATCACCCTAATTGCTTATCATTTCATTTAGATCTTTTCAGCTTCTTTTTCTTCTATTTCCTCTTTTTCCTCTGCTAATCACAGGTTTAGTTTTCATATTCATCTAATTTACATAATTTAAAATCAAATCTTTATACATTTTAACATTCTACATTTCAACCCAAGCCTAAGCCAGAATATATAAGTAGAATAAAGCCTGTCCCTACAGGGTGATGCACACCCTTTTGATTAGCAGCCACATTTCCTTATTAACATCTGAGTAATTTTCAGCATTCCTGTAAGGAAAACACATTTCCTCACTTTGCAGGTGAGAAAAGAAGAACAGGCTGATCATCCAGGCAACAGGGAGCAGATATTATCCAGAAATGTGAGGTAAAAACCATTGTCTTCTGAAAGAGGCCTTTTGGAAGCACAAGAGGCTTTTTGGATTCATGTGGCTGGCGTCCAGTGGGTCTGTGTGCCATTTTAAGGCAGTGGTGAGACTCGATCCATCTGTGGGTAGTAGGTGAGCCCTGAATAGAGTTCAGCATGCACTGTGCTCAGGGGTCTGGGCTTCCTGGAGTGCGCCAGCGTGAGCCTGTGTGTAACCTGTACAGAGCTCTGCTGGTGCCATGTCCCCTTTAGCACTTCGCTCTCAGCATCTCCTGAATGTCTGTGGAGTGTACCTTGGAGGCATCCTTGTCTGCTGACATCAGTGTTTTGCACCATCACCAGTGCACAAAAGCAGCTTTTAAAAGCCCACACTTTGGGAAAGCATGAGTTACCCAGGAGTAACCTCTGATGTGGCCATACCTGGGGGTCAGCTTGATCTGCCACCGGGTGAATGAGGAAACGGGGGTACTCCTGTCTGAGGTTGCACTGACCTCATCTGCCCAGTTCTTCTCTTCCTAGGCCAAGGGTAAGAAGGGAAAGATACTGAGTAGAGCCCAGGAGGGAAGCCTGTAGGATCCTTGGCAGGGCTACTTTTCATGTGTTGAGGGCAGAACTTGGCTGTCCTGTGTCATCCAGGAAACAGGTTGCCATTGTTTATAGTGTTAAACCAGTAAGTCTCCAACCCACAGAGCACAGCCACAGTGACAAGAGCTTCTGAGGCAGGGGTCTGGGTTCCAGGGCACCTGAGGAGGGTGTATGTATGGTCCAGGGCAAACATATGGACATTTTATCTGTAGATTTAATGTTATATATGTTTATATGACACCAAACATGAAACCTACAAGGAAAGACTCATGAATTTTCAAGATTAAATATAAGAATTCAAGGATCTTTGTGGGCTATAGTTGGCTTTGTCTTCAAAGTGGGAATGGGGAAAGTAGAAGGCCATCACCTACCATCTGGGGCTCTTAAAAACTTTTGGAATTTTTATAGGTAGTTTAATATTCATTTTGTAACTCAAGGAACTGCGGCACAGAAAGGTTAAATATCTGATCTTAGCTTGGCGGATGATGTCAGCTGTGTCTCCCATTCCCATTCCACTAGCCTCTTGGTTTTTTTTTTTAAAGTACAAAACTCTAGTTATGCTCAGAACACCAATATGACCAGCTATCTCAGAATGCTTTGTAGTTAGTATAGAGAGCCCTTCCCGGTCCTCATCACTGCCCAGAAAGTTTATATTTGTAATCCCATGAAAAGTTATTGTAATTCTAGTGACTTAATTCCAATCTACCACTTCCAGTGCAACCCATGGGGAGAATAAAGACACTAAGGCATATTTGTAGTTATGGGGAGCCAAGGGGTCCTAAGTCCAGCCGTGATGATAGGCCATCCAGAACAAAGGCCTTGACCCAAGGCCAAACCCAGGTTTTTTTCCGGTACCAGAAATCTAACTCACGACTTCGAGCTTGCCAGGCAGGCGCTGTGCTGCTGAGCTAAATCCCCAGCCTCTGAACCCAGGTTTTACTCATTCATGACGAAGGGAGTGGCTTGAGAATGAGTGACTGTGAGAACCCTGGGAAGTAGGTGAGTGCCATGAGCTGCGCTAGGTAGAAGGCCTGAAATCATCTCTGCCATATGGACAGAGAAGGACGTGCGGAAAGAGTAATCTGCATAACACAATTGAGATAGTATCTAATGTTTTGGGGTTGGTGCTTCAGCTCTGATGTGTAATCTATGAAGCCCCAGGAAGTTATAGCCTCTGTCTCAAGGCTCAGTCCCAGGCAACAGCGTGGAGCATTGGCTCACACATCCTGTCTCATCCCAGCTCACTCGTAGGAACAACAGGGACCCAGGGTCCAAAGACTACCATCAGCACCTTAGCTAGACCAATATGCATCACTTAAAGCCAATTGAAGGGATGAGGAAAAGTCCCAGCCAGCTCAGTATGTATCAATACATGGAGGTAGGGTCAGGCTCAACCAGAATGGAGGCAATTGCTCCTCTTTCAAGGAGAGTTGCCTTGGTGGTCCTCCACAATTAGGAAGAGCCTCATGATACAGCTCTGCCCAATAGCACAGATACTGAAGTTTTTTTTTTTTTAGGGGGATGCTTGCTTTCCTAATTCTGATGTTCCTCTTTTATTTTTTTTCTTTGGTGTCTTTCTGCCTGAAACACGGGTGTGAGGTATGAAAGTGCAGTGGGCACACTGTACTAAGAGGCAACAAGCTGTGTGCCAGCAGGGGATGGTGAGGCAGGAAGGTGGGATGATCTTGGTCTCCAACACTTGTTCCCACCCTATGTGGCCTAAACCAAATACTCTGAGAATGAGAAACACTTGTTTTTCCTGAAGCCTCTTCCCATAGGTTCCCATTATAGGCAAACTAATCCCTGACTGATAAGCCCAGAATCCTCAGCCCATTCAGGCAGATAAAGTTTTGTAAAAAGATTTATAGTTAAGTAAATACACTACAAAGGAATTTGTTTATAGCGATGTCTAGTTTACAAACATATTGAAATAGTTAATCATACTGATAATGAGTTTCTAATTAGTGTATCCTTTCATTCCAATGTGTTAAATTACAATTCAATATTATTTCAAAGAAAACCACCAGCAACTGTGGAAGGTGTGATACCTTTTAAATATTCTAGTGTGTGGGGGTGTCTTTCTTCATGGTTTCATTCTCCCACTGGAATAAGCCTCAAATTTCTTAGTTGTGAGGGTGGGACCATAATAAAAGAAAGCCATAAATCAATAATTTACCAGGTGCATTGGTGGGGTTCCAGGCAGGCGGCTATAACAAGGCGGGAAAATCTTCTTTATAGGTTCAGGTGTTATCTTAAGCATTCTTGTCTTTAGAGTTGGTGGAGGCTGGAGGGTTGCTAAGCTTAGGGATGCATTCCAAGAAACCTGTTAGTCAAAAGAATGTGAGGTCAGATACTGAATGAAGGGACCTAAACCAGCCCATGATGATTTTGGCTGTCAACCCACAGTGCTCCGTCTCTCCATAGTCACCATGTGCTAGTCAGCTGAGGTCAAACAGTCTGAAGAGCCTTCAGTGTACATGTGGCACCCTCAGAGGGCTTTGGTCACATGCTCATGTGTTCACTTAGGTTATGGTACTGGGAATAATGTGTCTCTCTTGAGCACTATCTGTTTTTATCCCAGGGCTGCTGAGATTGGTGGTATCAAGCACGGCCACTGTGCACTGGCCCATCCTGCGGTTCACCCTCAAGCCTGGGCTTGGGTCAGAGCACATGTTTTGTATCATGCTCTTGGTTTTTCTATTTTTTTGTGTTTATTTTCTCTCCCTCCTCAACTAGAGTCCTTAAGTCTTCTTAAGATGCATGTACCCTTGTGAATGACTTCAGGTCCTCCTTTGAGGAGGGTAGAGTGATTGATAACCAAATGGATTTGTGCCAGCTGACAGCCTGGCAGGAGGATGCTGGAGAGAGAGATGACTCTGCTCTTACTGGAGACAGGGGAATCTCAGGCTGTGATCTGAGTTCACTCTGAAAATAAGTTCCATTTAGGATGGAGCATCTTGCCAGCCCTCACAGCCACAACACTGCCTCTTGGTTGGAACCAGGCCCTTCCAGGTTGGGTACTCCTCAGAAGCCTGTTCCTGCTGCTGTCCCCAGGGCTCTGGGTGGACACAGCTTGCAGACTCTGAGTGGCTCCTTCCACTTACGTAAAGCCCACAACCATGCTGCACTCTGCTGAGGGCTTTCTGCTGGTCCCTTTTTCCAAGCTGTATTTTGCTTCAGGTGTTCTCTATTTTATCTGAATGACTGTCCCTACTTCCTGACCTAGATGGGCCATACCTGATGTGCCATGTCAGACTTTCTGGGCAACAAGCCCTGGTCTGGATCAAACTGTGTTTTCTGTGCGGTGTTGATGGTAGAGGATCCCTGAGAGGCCTGTCTATGAGTCTGGCTACCCCAGCCCTCCTCCTTGGTTACTAGGGGAGGTTCCTGTCTTCACCTTCTTCTAGAAGAAGCTCCTGGTATGCCCTGGGACCAAGCTGAATGTCCTAAGTATGTGTCACAAAGTTTATCCAGGTGGTTAGGAAAGGCCAGGCGGTTAGGAAAGAGGAGGTCATGCAGAATAGAGAGAGAAAATGGTATTGATTAGCAAGATGCCCGGCAAAGAGGTCAGCTGTGGACAAAGGGAAGAATTAAGTGACCCAAAGACTAATAGGGTAAGAAGTGAAGGGGGCAAGGAGGTGATTTTGGAGATGGCATCTCTGGCAGGGAGACAGAAAATACAGGCTGAGCATTCTTATCTGAAACACTGGGGACCAGAATGTTTTGGATTCAGATTTTAGAATGTGGATATAGATAGATATAGATATGGATATGGATATGGTTATGGATATAGATATCTTGGGGACAGGACTTAAGTCTAAATATTAAATTCACTTCTGTTTCAGACATATCTTATCCACATACCCTAAATGGCAGTTTTGTATAGTATTTTTAGTGCACCAGCATTTTGACTATGACTGGTGATGTGAGGTCAGGCAGGGAATTTTCCACTTGTGACAAGATGTCAACAAGAAAAATATTTTGGACTCTGGAGCATTTTGGATTCAGGAGTTTGGAATAGGGATGCCTAACATGTAGCCATAGTTGGTGGGATCCAGAAGAGGAGCTGGTGGATACAGGACAGGAGGCTTCAGGAGGAAGGCAGGAATGGTGGCATGCATTAGAGGAGCCCAGGCCTTACTGGACATGATGGCCATTGGCACAGTGAGCTGTGGACATAGATCAATGTCATGGGCAAAAGTCTGGCTGGATAGAATTCAAACACAGGAGGTATCAAGAAAGTAGAGGACTTGGGAAAGCCTGCATTTTATATAATGCTTTGAAGGGAGAGAGAGAACACTGGGGAGAAGGATGCTGGAGAAGCACGGTGCCAGGGAGCTTTCATTATTGGTTGGTTTAACGGTGATCAAAACCTGTCCTGATGGTGAACCCCAAATTTTTATATTTGTCCTATAGGGGAAAAGAAGCAGAGCAGTATTTCCCCTCTCAATAAACCGACATGGAGGAGGCGTGCTCTTCCTAGGACTCTTGCACAACCATGCAACTCCTGGTGACCTTGAGTGCCCTGCCAGGGACCAGCAAGCGGGCTTTGGTTTCTGACGCAGAAGATGGCTTTCAGCTGATTGGGTGACAACATAATTCCTGTTTTTTTTTTTTTTTTTTTTTTAGTCTGTTTTTTGGGGTTTTTAAAAAGAATTTGCAACTCAAGACCTGGATAGAATCATTTAAATATTTTCCATATTCCTAGGCCAAAAATATTTATGTGGACAATGGGCAGGATATTGGGGAAATCTGTGGCATATGGTCATCAAAGTAGAGACCACATCCTGGAATTAGAAATGAGCCATTTTTGAACAACTATATGGGAAGAGAATTTGACAATTTAAATTCCTATCCAAAAATATATGTAGTTACATCCACTTGAGAGTACATTACTTTTACAATGATAGAAGGTTAGCTGTGGAAGCCCTGTCTAAACACTAAGTCTCATCTATTTCGGTTTAATACCTGGAGGTATTAAGTCATGGGGAAATTGGGTTTTGACGCCAATGAATGGTCTCTCTGATAGAACTGCAAAGCAAATTTAATTCCTGGAGTATTAGCAATACGTTTGCATTTGGAGGTTACCTCTTCAAAAAGAGGCCCAGGAGTTTTTCATTGTTGAGAATCTCCACTGACTTCCTCCTGCTGCTTTAAATCCAAACTCTGGCAGCCAAGGCTCCTTCTCACCTGGCCTTGCCTTCACACCATGAGTGGCGCCGTGCCTCAGCTGCCATTCTGTCTCTGCCAGGCCGTTTTAGTCTCCATGTCTTGTCTCTGTTGGATTCACCCTGTGTCCACCTGCAGGCCCAGGACAGTCCACTCCTTATTTTCTCCATGATGCACTGCTGCCCTCATATCTTTGCTCAATTTTACCCCTGCTACACCAGGCTTCTCAGCTCTCACTTTGGCTTTTTGTTTCTGGTTTTCTTCCCTGGCCTGGTGCATGCATGTTGGCCTTCTTAACTGACTGGGCCCTCCCCAGCATATTAATACTCTCTAGGAATTAACACTCTGGTTCATTTGAGCTGATCCTCTCCTGAAGAATGCTATGTTCACTTTAGACTCAAGGGCTCCAAATGGGGCCTGTGTGTTGTGCATTTGTGTGTGCATGCTTGTGTGGTGTATATGTGTGTTGTGTGTTGTGTGGTGTGGATCTATGTGTGTGTTTGTGGGAGGTATGGTACAGGGTGGGTACAGTGCTCATCAGGAAGGACCACCCTTCTCTCTTAGCTGGCTACACCCTCTTCTGGGAAAGCTAGGTAACCTCTAGGAGCCTCAAAATCCATCTCTCTGTGTCTTTCTCTCCAACATTTAAATTTTTGTGTGTGTTATTAGGGATTGAAACCAGAGACCTTGTCCTAAGCTATGTCACCAACCCTTTAAAAATTTTTTTTGGTCCTTTTTTTTTTTTTTTTTTCTCCGGTACCAGGAACCGAACTCACGACCTTGCGCTTGCCAGGCAGGCGCTTTGCCGCTGAGCTAAATCCCCAGCCCTTTTTTGGTCCTTTTTGAGACAGGGTCTCTGTATGTAGTTCAGGCTGGCCTTGAGCTCACTTCGTAGCCCAGGCTGGTCTCGAACTTGCAACGATCCTCCTCCCTCAGCCTCCTGAGTGCTGGGATTACAGGCATGTGCCACCACGTCTGGCCCCTTTTTAAATTTTGAGGCAAGGTCTTGTTATGTTGCCCAGCTGGGCTTAAACTTGCAATACCCCCCTGCCTTAGCCTCTCAAGGAGCTAGAATTAAGGCATGTGCCACCACACCTGGGTCAATATTCAATCTCTTTAATATTAGGATTGGGCCACACATTGTAGTGCCCATGTATGATCCTAGCTCTTGGGAGGCTGAGGCAGGAGGATCACCATGAGTTTGAGGCCAGGCAGGGCTACACAGTGAGTTCTGGGTAGGGTTAAACTACATAACAAGAATCTTCCTCAAACAAAACAAATAAAACAAAATAAATGAAAATAAAATTAGGATCAGAATACTGTGAGAAAATGAGGAAGTATGAAATGCATGTTTAGTGGTGCTTAAGCCTGAGTGCAGCAGATAGTTTCTCAGCCGAGGTCCCATCTGCTCATGGGGTCCCACCTGTGTGTGAGCTCCTCTGCCAATAATCTGGTGTACATCTTCCACACCAAACATTTCACTTCCCTGCCTCTCTTTCCTGCTTCCCATAGACCCTGGGTTTCAGACATTGCAGTATTTCCTCAAAGATACTGGGTGGGTGGATTGAGAATGCTGTCAGTGCCCTATGTGCTGCAGTTTGTCATCCTGAGGCCAAGAGTGATATAGACACCCATCTAGTCTTGGCTGTAGCAAGATTCCAGCAATCACTCTCTTCCCTTTACACAAACATCCTTTCTCCTTTACTTGAATCAGGCAGGGCATTTCTGCTCCAACGCTAGAACTCCTAGGAAGATCAACCCACACTCAAAAAGCACACAATTAAAAAGAAAGTGCACAATTAACACTGAGGTTTTAGAATCCACAAATTAGAGGAACACAGGTTCAGGGAGCTCTAAAGCAGAGCTCTGCAGAAGGGAGGGATTTGGGTGTATACACTGAGCAAATGGTGTAGGTCTGTTACAGGGCAGTAAACGTTTTTGTGGAGAGACTTCTACTGGAATTGGAATGGTGCTGTGTGATAGGAACATGTGACAATAAACATAAAGAAAGGAAAGTATATTCTTAGCAAAACTGTCCAAACATAAGAGCTTGGTCAAAGAAGAGCCTCTTGCTCTGCATCATGAACCTCTGGGCACAGTATGACCATCTGTCCTTACTGCCCACACTCACAAATGACCAGAGTTCACATCCAGGGGACAGTTGCAACCCCCAAAACTCACATGCAGTCAAACAAATACTCTTCTCCTTCCTCCTACCCTATTTGTTGCTAAAAATGATATTTTGCAAGACGTTACCGCTGGCAGTGGCAGAAGGAAGGTGTGTGCAGGAAGCTTCTGTCAGTGGCTCCAGGGTGGGGCTTGGTTGTCACAGAGGGGCCTCACATGTAGGATTTTTCAGCACTCAAAGGCATGAGGAAACTATTGACTGGCTTTGAAAAAGCCAAGCGAACTCACTACCAGCTGTCCCAACTCAGCTCGTGTGCTTTGGTTTTCTTGCTTTCTGTCAATCAATAATTACCACTAGCATATTAATTGGCACAGCTTTACACACACACACACACACACACCACACACTATCACACTTTCATGGAAAGCCAGAGGGGCAGAGCTAAAGCCACATTGCCAGCAGGAGGAGCGCCTTGCTCTCTGTCTTGCCCCTGTGTGTTGCGACGGCTACAGCACTGAGGCCTTAGCCTCCTCTTTTGCAGTCCTAGAACCTGCTACTAGTGATTGGGTAAGAAAAAACTCATTTTCTTTTTGTAACTCCATTTTAAGAGAAGTTCACTTAATCTGTAGTTAAACCCCTCCCCTTGGTTAGTCATAAACCAGAACAAAGTTATAAAATGGGGACAGAACAAACAGGACAAATTGAGAAGCAGACTAAATGTTAAACCACAAGGTCATCTGGAATCCGACTGACCAACAGCTTCTGGGAAAGGTAAACCTTGTGATAATTGTGTGACATTCTTGTAAAATTCCCAAAAATGAGGTCATGGTTACTATAGAAACCTAAAAATGCTCTTAAACAGAAGGTGAGACCCAGATTGGCGCTGACTTCTCTGGCTCCTGGTCAGAGCAGCCGGCTCTCCAATAAAGCTTTTTTCGTTCCTGCCTTTTCAGTCTCTTGTGAGTGCCTGTCTCATTGGACTCGCTTGCCGTATCACTAGGCACTCATCAGGAATTTGCCATGGGAAAGGTTTGTCCATTTTCTTGCTCTACAGGAGAGCCAGATTCTGTTGCTTTGCCTAAAGCAACTGTGCCTCTAGCCATCTTCAGGGTCCGTCCCTGGCCATGGAGACCAACACCAGCGCACATAGGACTGGCCTGAGCAGTGTCGGGTTAGGTGAGTGGTGACTGAGTGGAGCCACCCTCAGCAAACTAGCCTGCCCACAAATGCTGTGCTGGGACCCTTTGGGCCCCAAGACACTGACCTTGCTGCATTCATCTTCTGTTCCCAGCGTAGTTCCTGTGAGCTCAGAGCTGTGCCCTGCCTTGCAGACCCCAGATCACAGCGCTGTAGAGGGCTCTGTATGCTGCTTGTGTGAGAGACATGGGACTGCATGCTGTATTCCAGTGTCACAAGAACATTGCCTTGCATACTTGAGAGCACTGTTTAAAGCTGGACCTGCACCTGGACACATAGCTGGCGCCCAGCAGCACTCAACAGCTGAGCTTCCCCCATCCCACCCTAGTGGCCAGTGCCCACCTCAGGCTAATGCCTGAGCATCCAGCCCACCACCATGGCCTCAGCGTGGCAGCTTCCTAAGGTTTCTCATGTGGGCTGTGAGCTTGGGGAAATTGTGGTGAAGAGGTTACATTTTTTTTCCCTTAGAAAATAGTGCAGTATATTTTTACTTAACAACATAATACATATTTTACATTTTGTGACTATATATTCTTGGCATCATGATAATACAATAATATTGCCATGTAATTGTCTGAAGAGAGAATAAAAGGTAAGTCTTTTGTGCAAGTCTACAAATAGGAATATAATTCCTTATTATTACTGATTGTTTAAAGATTTTCTTTCTATATTGCAACACATTAAAGGCAATGTGAAATTGTGGTATGGGTGTCAAATTTCCTTTCATATGAAAATTGGAAGTCTGGATTTTCCAGTGATGAGCTGCTGATTTTATGCCTAAGCTTATTTTTCTTCCACAAATACATCTCTTAATCCTTTGGCCCTTTGCATTGCTATCACAATGCCAGGTAATTTGTCATGGAAGCTTGTATTCCTAGAAACTTCCTCATTCCAAGATAGCTACCAATATGTTAATGATGCGAAGTGACTACAGATTACATAAATATATTCATTCAACTATATGCATTTCTAAATGCATTTCTAAACTATATGCATAAATATATTCATTCAACTATATGCATTTCTAAATGCATTTCTAAACTATATGCATTTCTACTGTGTCAGCTGCTATCCAACACCAATGAGCACAACAAATACAAAGAATCAAAGGATAAGATTAAGGACACAGTTATTTTAATTGTGGTTAAAATACAACGCTTTTGTAAATTTTGCAAGGATATACCTATCTGAATACATTGTAAGTGAAGGGCTTGAAATTTTGTTTCATTAGCTTGAAGGTAAAATCAGATGTGGGGAGGCCAGAAAAGGCTGTACCCCTGTCCGCACCCACTCATCTTGTCCTTATTTGTCCCCACTATTTACAAACTCATAACATAAAGTGGGACTGGCGAGAAACTTAGTTTTGTAGTTTCTTCTGTGAAATTTGTATTGTTAGAGTGACTGTATTAATTGTAAAAGGAAGAAACTATGTAGATTTTAGCATATAATCATCAACACTTGATCTCAGGTACAAGGAAAACAGATGACAGATGCAGAATAGCTGAAGAAATAAGTACACAGAGACGGAAGAAATAAGTACACAGAGACAGTTTAATTCTGTATACATTCATTAACTACAGGCATTGCGTACTGTTGGTCCAAGTACTATACTCAATATTAGTGATGTACATGCTGGACTTTGACTTATGAGGGGTCCTCATCAAGAAGATAATGTGTGAATTCAAATTTACATATGCAAAAGAAATGTGTTTCTACCCAGGCGTGGTGGTGCACATCTGTGGAGGATTGTTGTAAGTTTAAAGCCAGCCTGGGCTACACAGTAAGTTCAAGGCCAGCTCAAGGCCCTGTATCAAAGAGAAAGAGAGTGAAAGCAAGGGGGGAGTGAGAAAGAGAGAGAGAAGAGAGCGAGAGAAATGTGTTACTTCTGATAATACATTTTATTCTTGTGTCCACAGTTAAAGAAAGAGAATTGTGACCACATTTCCACATCATAGCTGTTCTCTGGGGTTATCTTCCTCACCTGGAGCGTGTAGTGCAAGGCCTTAAGCCTTCCACATGTCATTCAAGAAGATAATGGAAGGGACTCAAGTAGCAGCCACAGCCGCCATTCCCTGGTGCCCATGCCAGAGCTCCTGAAGACTGTATCTCCCAGTCACAGCAGGGTCGGCACTGTAGGAAGATGACATCACAGGCAACCTGGTTGTTGCCTATCAGGTAATGTCTGGGGCTGTGGGGAACTTACGGCTGCAGGCTGTCCTGGTTTTCATGCCTCTTGCTCAGGTGCGGTGCGGCCCCGGCCTAACCCTGTGAGGCTATGGCTGTGCGGAGTGCCACAAGTCTTACAATTGTAGAAGTCAAGGTTCTTGGGATGAGGAAGGTGAGGAAAAGGAAAGGGGTAGGCATCGAAGGAACAGAGAGAAGAACCTTCCCCCATGTCTACATGGATCTTTTCTCCCAGTAAATACTTCATACATGTTTGGAAAAGCATGAACATAAGGCCGCAAAAGTCTAGGGTGCATGTCTGTAATCCTGCATTCTCCTCCATGATTTGGGCTGAGGAGGAGGAAAGCATTGACTTGTAAGGGAACTGGGAGATGTGAGCCTCAGAGGGCGAGCAGAGTGCAGACTCCAGGAGCACCACTCCCTCCCCATGCCCTTGGGCTCAGAAGGAAGGGTGGAGCATAGAAGCCACAGGTTGGGGGGGGGGCAAACTGGTTCCTACATGGGGGGCATGTATCAAGGAAAAGTCACCCTTTGTGTGTGTGTGTGTGTGTGTGTGTGTGTGTGTGAAGAAAATAGAAGGTTTGGACAGAACTCTCCATGTTAAGTATGAATAAGATATAAAGAAATGTCCTGGCAACCATGCAAATTCCCTGCCCCTGGCACACACAGTGATAGGAGGAACATTACATGACATTCAAAATATAGAAGAATCCATTCTGGGAGAAGCTACAGCCTTAAACTAGAAGCACACGGTTTGAAACATGGCTAAAGTTAATATGAATACAAATTCATTTTTAAAAAGAGAAGCAGCAAGAGGAAATGGAGCAAGAGTCTCACGATTCTAAGAGAATAAGCTTCTTGAGAGTGCCATCATCACTGTCTCCAAAGTGCAGAGACAGCAGGTGGCATTCACAGACCCTGAACTCATACAAGGTAAGAGATTTCTGGTGCTAGAATTCAAGTTCTCAGGAGGTAAAAAGACAGGAATGGAAGAACCACACTAGAGAAACCTGAGCTGAGATTAAGCAATGGAGTTCAGAACTCCACAGTGGAACAGGAATATCAAGGTCCCAAGCGTAGTAATAACGGAGTGAGTGAGGATAGGACAGGCTGCTGGAGGACAGCTTATGAATCTCAGTGCCTTGATTCCCAGCATAGGTTATTAACAACACCTGGATATTGAAAAAAAACATATGTAGTTTGAAGAACTGATTCTAACTTTGTAATTGTTTTTGTAATCTTTTTTTTCAAATGTAATAGGATCATTAAAGAAAGAACATCTTGGGAACAACTTTTTTTTTGTCTTTTTGAGACAGGGTCTTGCTATGCAGTTCAGGCTGGCCTTTAGCTCACTTTGTAGCCCAGGCTGGCCTCGAACTTGCAATGATCCTCCTGCTTCAGCCTCCCGAGTGCTGGGATTACAGGTAAACGCCACCACGCCCGGCTGATAATCAACTTTAAAGAGAAAAGGTTTCTTTTGACTTAAAGTTTTGGTGGGTTCTGTCCATGGTTGGTTGGCTCTATTCCTTTGGGCCTGTGGCAGATGGAACATCGTGGTGGGTGTGTATGGTAGAGCAAAAATGCTCACATTATAACCAGGAAGCAAAAGAGAAAGGAAGGGGTTGGGATCCCCTTGAAGTTGTGCCTCTTTCAAGGGCACAACTCTAGTGACCTAAGGACATCCCACCAGACCACCTCCTAAAGGTTCCACCACCTCCCTGTAGTACTGCCCAGGGACCAAGCGTTTGACTCCTGAGCCACTGAAGACACTTAAGATCCAATCTGTAGCACCAGCCACCTAAACTTCTTTCCATACACATCACAGGCATAGAGATGCCTGAGGTTTGTCTCCAAATACTAACACTGATTATTTCTGGGTACTAGGATTTTGAGTGACTCGTTATTTATTTCTACTTTATTGCTTGAGTGCTTAATAATGATCCAATATTTGTTTTATATAAGCAATAAAGGCAAATTCTGATCATAAATGAGATGATCACATCCTTTTAAGATTCCTGCCACTCTACCTCATCAATTCATTTCCTCTTATTGGTTGAATTTTGTTCAGTTTCTCTGAGACACAAAATCAGAGCAAGAAGCAAAAAGGTCTTTCTTTTTTTTTTTTTTGGTTCTCCGGTACCGGGAACCGAACTCACGACCTTGCGCATGCCAGGCAGGCACTTTTGCCACTGAGCTAAATCCCCAGCCCCTTTCTTTTAAACTGATGGATTTTAATGACATTACCATACAAGACAGAATTTGGAGAAAAGTGAGGTGGATGTGAAAGGAGAGACAAGGAAATTCTTCCAGTGAAGGGTCTGGTGTGAATTTTGCAGGGTAGAGAGCTGGCAGGTCCTGTCCTGCTTGGGGCCAGGGGAACCAAGGGTCAGGCAGATCCAGGGGTTCAGTGTACCTTAGAGTCCAGTTCCCTGAGCCAGACTTCAAATATATGGTTCCTGAGAAGAAAGGAAAGGTCCAGAGGATGTGAGTAGTGGGTAGAGATCTGTGCAGGTGAGGAGGCTGTTGGGGTTGAGTGCTTACACCTCAGTGCAGATGAACTCCTTCAGTTTCTCTCCTCTCTGCATGGCCAGTGAAGATGAGGTGTGGAGTGCAGCACTAGACACAGAGGAGTTATGCAGTATAAATCTCTCCACCTCACGTGCACATATACATGCATCTCTAACTAGGGATCTGTTGGGGGAGATTCTGGAAAAGGAGGCCCTGCTTTCAGTCAAAGTCAGATCCCTACAAAACCCAGTTGGATCATCTCATCAGCCAGAAATTGCTCTGAGAGGCACCTTGAGCAGGTGAGATTTGTGCTCCATTCAGCTTCATTGATGTCCAAATACCTGAAGCTAAAAGTCTAGTTCCACTCTCTGCATCTGGGAAGATGAATCCAGTCCCAATAGAAGATGCAGCTCCATAGCAACACTGGCCAAATCTCATCTGAGCCCTAGGGCAGGAGGAGTCAGAGGAAGACCATGAGCGCAATTTTCAGCTCCATATGTATCTATGGTCACAATGGAAAGGCTGAGGTTGCTTCATTCAAAAGCCATTGGGCCAGGAATATAGCTCAGCAACACAGCACCTGCCTGGCAAGCATGGGGTCATGAGTTCAATTCCTGGTACCAAAAAAAAAAAAAAAAGCCATGCTGATGACTGTTCTACTGTTCTACTGGCCTTGGTATATCCCAGTGACCTCAGTTATTAACACACACACACACACACACACACACACACACACCCCTCACATTCAGAGCTTCCAAAATAATAATCATCCTGGATTGAGCCCTTGTCCGTGGTTGGAGACAGGGGGATATGAGCCAGGGGACTGTTTGCCAGTTCTGGTGGGGTTACCCTGGGTCAGGCCAGCTTCCAAGGCATCACTGGTCCTGTCCTGAGGTACATCTCCCACTGTGCAGCCTGCTTCATGAGACGGCCACTCCTGTAGGGAGACACAGCCTCTGCTCCTGGGAGCCCCTAGCCCTTTCCAGCCACATACTAGGGAGATGCTGGAAAAAGACGAACACTCACATGACAGCAAAATACTCTGGCTTTGGGACTGCGCTTTTCTTGGTCTGAAGCCGCCTCAGAGAAATATACAATTTGGACAGATGGTTTGAATTCTGACATGGCATGTCACTGCAGTGATTGTGGGAAATGAAGACTTCGCCCACCCTGTGGTTCTGATGGCCAGAGGGCTTTATGTGGCAGCTACCTGCCCATGTGATCCTGTGACATTATCCTTCTCTGCCCTGTCCCCAGGGCTGTGCCTTCAGAAAGGTCTACAGCAGCAGCTTCCTGAGGACTCTTGGTTTCATTTGTGGGATAGTATTTCTGAGCAGCTACCCCGGGAAGCATCTGAGATGTACATGTCACTTAATTGTTAATTCATTGTTCAGAACGGCAAGGGAGTTGATTCCTAATGTTCGTGTTCTGTTTTCGTCAATAATAATATTAGGGAAAAATTGACTTTTGTATTTAACTTTAAAGTTTGTAAACTGGTTTATTGAGATATAAATTCACACACTATAACAGTTCACTTGTTTGTCACAGTTAATGGTTTTGAGTATATTCCCAGAGTTGTGCAATCACTGCTGCAATAATTTTAGAGCATTTGTTTCACCACCAGAAAGAAACTCTGGACCTATTAGCAGTCACTTCTAACCACCCACCCCACTGGCATCCTGTCCTGGGGAAACCACAAATTTGCTTTCAGTCTCTACAGAACTGCCTGGATTCATTCTTTCTTTCTTTCTTTCTTTCTTTCTTTCTTTCTTTCTTTCTTTCTTTCTTTCTTTCTTTCTTTCTTTCTTTCTTCCTTTCTCTCTTTCTCTCTTCCTCTCTCTCTTTCTCTCTTTCTCTTTCTTTCTTTCTTTCTTTCTTTCCTTCCTTCCTTCCTTCCTTCCTTCCTTCCTTCCTTCCTTCCTTCCTTCCTTCCTTTCTTCTTTTCTTCCTTTCCTTCCTTCCTTCCTTCCTTTCTTCCTTCCTTCTTTCCTTCTTCCTTCCTTCCCTCTTCCCTTCTTCCCTTCTTCCATCCTCCTTCTCTTCCTCCTCCTTCTCCCCCTCCTCCTCTCCTCCCTCTCCCTCTCCATCTTTCTTTTCTAAGTCACTAAGTTGCCCAGGCTGGTCTTCAACTTGTGGTCCTCCTGCTTCAGCCTCACAGAGTGCTGGAATTATAGGTGTGCATTACCACACCCAGTTAGGACATTTCATATATAAACAAAATCCTATTATACTTGGCTTTGAAGTGGAATAGGAAAATTAAAGATAGGTAAAAAGGAGACTAAACATGGGTAATTTTTAAGTATTAATTTTGAGGAAAAATTGCAGCTTTAAGAAACAAGAGTTACCCTAGCCTTGAACTTCCAGGATGTGCACTGCAAAAAAATGCTTTCAAGGGGCCTTAAGGACACAATAAGCCTGTGAATTGGGCTCTGGGCTTTTCACATATAAATTGCCCTTCCTTCCACAGACCTGTATTCTCAAGGGAGCAGAATATTATTGGGCGGCATATCTCAGCTTCAAACATAGGTAAATGGTTTGCATTCTAACCCAGGCTGGCAGACACGAAGCCTGACAAATAGAGGGAATACACATCCTAGATCACTCATTTGGAGGACCTCACCAAAACCACATAAAAATCTCTAGCTTAGACTATAATGTGCTTTCCCATGAAAGCCCACACTCTAGTCTGAGTATATGCTTTTAAAATTCTGCCTAAAAAACATCTTTATGCCTCTCAAAAATTTTTTTCTGTGACAGAAATCCATGAACCTACAACCTACTCCATGGGTGGGATGAGTTGAGATCTCCATCTCCTCTTTGGGGACCTCCTTGGACTCTGTCTGGTGACAGACTTTTTGACTGTCTTCTTTCACTTAACTGCATAGTGTATTGGAGTTTTACTTACATTGTAGTGTGAAGCAATACCTCATTCCTTTTTATTGCTAAGTGACGCTCTGTTGACTTTGTATACCACATTTTATTTGTCATTCATGTGTTGAAGGTTTGGGCAGTTTCCACTGTTTGACTATCGTGAATAATGCTGTATGGACATTCATGTTCAAGTTTTTGTTTGGTTACATGCTTTTCTTTTTCTTGGTTATGCCTAGGAGAAGAATTTTGGGTCATATGGCAACTCTATACTTAAAGTCTAAGGAGCTGCCTGCACTTTTTTACATTCCCAACAGGGACAACAAGGGTCCCAATTTCCCCACATCCTTACCAGCACTTGTTATTGCCTGTCTTCCTGACTGCCACCGTTTTTGGGTGCTCCAGATACCCACCACCCACCAAATTTCCAGTTTTCTGACACTGCTGAAGCATATTCCAATTCAATTCAATTCTTTCTCTGACTACCCAGAATCAGGGTCAGGCTTCCTAGGTTAAGGGCTTAGTCTGTGATTGGTGGACTGCAAATGTGGAGGTTCCCACATCCTCCAGGTTCAGTCCTCTAGAAGGACTCACAGGATGTGCTGCACTTATGATGGCAGTTTAAAGGGTACATGTTGGAACCACTTGGAAGAGAGGGATCAGGCAGGAGTAGGGGACTCCAGGCATCCGCCATCCTCCACTGCAATGACATGCTCACTAACCTGCAGCACTCTTACTGGTTTGTTTTGGTGTTCTTAGTGACTCTCATTAAGCAGACATTATAGATGACACTGCTGGTCTTTCTGGAGCTAGGATCTGATGATTCTAGCTCTCTCATCACTTGTTTGGTTCCCTTTGCAACCAGTTGTTGCTCTGAACTTCCTAGAGCCCTGGAGTCATCTCACCAGCACACTCAGGATGGTTGAAAGGGGCAGCTTATGAACAAGACCCTCCTATTCTCAGCAAGTCACTAAGATTGTAGGAACTCTGTAACATAGCCAGGGACAAAGACCAAATGTGTACTTTTTACTTGGCCACAGCCACCCCCCAGGTGAGAAGGGATACTTCTTTGTGCTTTTGATTTATGTTTCCCTGATGACTGATAATATTGAGCATTTCTTTGTATTTATTGACCACTTCCATACCTTCCTTGGAGAATTATCTAGTCAGATCATTTGCCTCGTTTTTTTATTGGGCACCTGCCTTTTTATTATTGAGTTGTAAGGGTTCTGTCTGTATTCTGGATACATTCCCCT
Organism: Chinchilla lanigera; assembly: GCF_000276665.1. Classification (NCBI taxonomy): domain Eukaryota; kingdom Metazoa; phylum Chordata; class Mammalia; order Rodentia; family Chinchillidae; genus Chinchilla; species Chinchilla lanigera. Next base: position 8,380,261 of record NW_004955492.1, on the reverse strand, counting down.
TGACAGACTAGCAAACACATTTTTCCTTTCTGGGGTTGTCTTTTTACTTTCATTATTGTGTCCTAATACTAAAGTTTTTCATCAGGATGAAGACCAACTCGCCAATTTTTTTCCCTTTGATTGCTCATGCTTTGAGTGTCAGTGTAAAATAGTAACTCTGGTTTAAAGGAAATAAGAAAGAAGGTTATGCCTATATGTAAGCCCAACACTTAGGCAGCTGAGGCAAGAGGACCATGAGTTTGAGGCCAGCTTGTGTTACATAGGAAGACCCTGTCTCAAAGAACAAAAACAAACAAAAAAGATTATTCTGAATTAAATCTGAGTGCCCATGGGAACCATGGATAAAATTTACCCCAAAAGATACATTCCGCCACTGAAGAGGTGATGTGGACTTTTATAGCCAAGGAACAGGAAAGATCTTAAGTCAATTCAGTCAGCACATGTACTAGTGAGACATTAGGTGGACAGGCAACAGCAAAGTGGGGGAATCTTTTCTCTAGGCCCATATTTCTCTTTCAGCATTCCTAACTTCAGGGTTGGTGGAGGCTAGAGGTCTGCAAGCTTTTCAACACATTCCTAGATGCTAGGTCAGACATGCAGGTAGAAAGTAAAGGGCTATGAAAGAGACTAAGATAGCCCTGCTATTCTTCTCAGTGGAGGCCAAACAGCTTGAAAGACCTTTAATATCCACATGGCTTATTCAGACCTCAGCCCCCAAGAACAATTATTTAACCTCAACTCAGAGATTGGGTTCTATGTTTTCTTCTGAGAGTTTTATAGTTGCACTTCTTATGTTTAGGGCTATAATCCATTTTGAGTTAATTGACACATGCTGTATGAGAAAGATGTCACACTTTTCCCTTCCCAGCTGTCCCTGCACCAAAAGAGACTACATGTCCCTCCTTGAGTCATCTGGACACCCTCATCAAAAACCCAACTGGTCATTCGTGTACGAGCTGGTTTCTAGCCCCCCTTTCTGTCCTGTTAACATACACATCTATTGTCATGCTGGCTCCAGTCATGGTTACTATAGTTTTGCAGTAAAATTTGAAATCAGAAAGTGTGTCCTCCTACTTTGTTCTTTGTTTTTTGTTTTTTTTTAGCTATTGTGAACTCGTTTACATTTCTGTACAAATGTTAAGATCAGCTGGTTTATTTCCAGAAAAAAAGTATGTAGGGATTCCATAGGGGTTCTGTCGATGATGTAGCTACGGTCTTAACAATATCATCTTTTCCAATCCACGACCATAGAATGTCCTTTCATTTGTTTAGAATTTTTTCTTAATTTATTTCAACAATATTTTGTAGTTTAAATGTATAAATTTTGTACTTTTTAGATTAAATTTATCCATAAAAATCATCCTTTTTCATGCTATTATGAGTGAAATTGTTTTCTTAATTTTACTTTGGAGCTGCTTATTGCTCCTGTACTGTAGTATAGTTGATTTTTGTAGAGTGATCATCTATCCTGGATTCCTTTGAGAATTGTAAATATTTTTATATAAATTATTCAGTTCATCACCAGGAGAGGACGGTGGCCTGTGACAGACAGCAATTGTTTTCATAATTTCACAGATGAGGAAACTGAAACTGAGTGGTAAATAATTTCCCTAAAATTCCACTGTTAGTGAGTGGCAGACACTTGACTAATGCTAAGGAAAGTCAGAAAATACAGCAGTTTGACCACAGAGTAATTTTCTTTCCATTATAAAACTCTAAAGATAAAAAGTATTACCGACATAGAAAAAAAGAGGTTGAGAAAAGAGAAAATAGCTGACAGGAAGATTCAATGAGTTTTTTCAGGATAGAAAAAGAAGATGGTTAGTGACTTAGGGGGACAGAAGGTGCTTCTGACTTGGGTGTCAAAGGGGGCACATATGAAAAAATGAAATGGTTTGCTGAAGCCCACAGGCCTGGGAAGTGTGAGAGCCCACAGAAAACTGGGAAGTGGTGTGGGTGGGAGCAGTGAGGCGTGCACGGGTTGTGGTTCCTCCCACAGTTCTGCAGCCTGGAGGTTCTGCCTCCTCCTGGAGCAAGAGAGAGGTACTTGGGATATTGGCTACGGCACCTGGCAGTGTCCTGTAGGGTGCAGATTAAATGGTGGGACTTCACTCAGGTCCTTCTCAAGCCCGGAAGCTGGGCATAGCCTCTGTTCTCTCTGCTCCATGTCAGAGGCGAAGGGCAGGGGAGGCCTCTGTCTGCTCATGTGCTTCCTGATTGGGCCATCCCGCCTAGGAAAATGTGGCTTCTGCCCAGCCGCCTCACCTCGGGAGACCTGCTCCCCATCTGCTCCTCAGGCACACAGTTCACAAGCAGCTTTTGTCATCTGAATTTTTTATGTGAACAAATATTTGATGGAAATCTTCAATATCAAAGACAGATAAATGAAAATAAATAGAGAGAAAAGAATCTAGAGGAAACACAGATCATGCAGGATGCAGAAAATGAAAATAAAAAAACAAAAACACCCTCTTAACAGCTTCTGGGAATATGAAAGACAATTTAGAAATTAAAAATAGGATATTAGTGGGAAGAGAGGACCAAGCTAAGAAGGATTCCAAAGACTTTGAAATGAACAAGAAAAACAAATGCCTGGTAAGTGGGGTGAGGGATAAAGACCCCATCCAGGAACTTCAGGCTGGTGAAGAGAATGGAGAAAGAAAAAGAGGAGAGGAAAGGAGAAGGAGAGAGAAAGAGAGAGAGAGAGAGAGAGAGAGAGAGAGAGAGAGAGAGAGAGAGAGAGAGAGAGAGAACAAGTTGGTGGAGAGGAAATGATCAAAGCCATTACATGAGAGAAACATTATATTAAAGAAATCTCCCACAGCTGAAGGGCACACACTTTCCAGATGAAAGTGGCCAGAATGGCCATGATGATGAATTCTTCAGCAAGTCACACTGTCATTTCAGATGATTAATATTCAGATCCCCAGAAGAGAAAACATCTGAACGAGTCTGGTGTGGCAGGTGTGGGAGAGCATGGGTGCGTACAACATATAAAAGATTTGGAATCAGAGCAGCATTGAAATTCTTAATAGCGAGGCTGAGTGGTGGAAGATAATGACACAAAGCCTTCAGTGTTCTGAGGGATGATGGCTTTCAACTAGAGCTCTACCCTCAGGCACAATATTAATCAGGAGTAAGGGCAGGAAAAAGACATTTTCAGAAAACCAAAGACTCAGATTTTCTACCTCCTATGAACTTTCCATAGGAAGATATGTCTCAGGAAAGAAAGAAATTGATGGAGAAAGAGGAGGAGGGCAGGGCGCCGCTGAGGCAGGTGCTCAGCCCCAGTGGGCTGGGGGCTGGAAGTGTAGGAGGCAGAGCTGATGTGAATAAAAAGGACAGAACTGCTGTGCTGACTACATTAACACTGCTATTGATTTGGGATTATTTGGGGGAAAAGATAATCATTTAGACATAGAAAATATGACGTATATATAAAGAAAGAAAGTTATTATTACCTCCAAGGGAAAAGGCCGTCTTGCTGAAGAAAGGAGGTGTGTTCTCACTGGGTTTCTCCCTACACTGTGCAACCCTCTGACCCAGCTGGGGTCCTATAATTGTGCCCCATTCTGATTCTATGTACCCCCTGCAGCCAGTGCCACCCGTCCTAGGAAAGGAGCAGGTGTGGAGAAGGTGATCATACATGCAGGGTGAAGGGCTCCTGCTAAACTGACCCTGTGGGAGTCTTTACTAACACTAAACACGATGAAGTGTGCAGATGGTCCTGGGAGATATCCAGGCTGTGCACTGCAGACACCAGTCACAAGTCCCAGTCACTCATATTCTGACCAGCCAGCTCCTTGGGTTCAATTGTGCGTGAGCAGCTCACAGAACTTGAGAAGGCCCCGTACTTATGTTACTGGCTGACTTGTAAAGGCTGTTATGAAGGGTGCATATGGAGAGCCAAGTGAAGCCACATCCAAAAGCGTCCTGAGCACAGGAGCTTCATCCTTGTGGAGTTGGGGTCACCATCCTCCTGGCAGGGGATGTGCTCCTCAAGACCCTCACTCTGCTCCTGCCTCCATTTGCTGTTCAGGAGTTTCTGTGGGTCTGAGTCTCAAGCACCCCCATCATGAACCTCCAAAGGGCAACTGAGGTTCCACCAGCCCTATCCTGACCTGCTCAGGGTCCCCTGCCTTGGTTACCATAGGTCATGTTAATGTAAGTTTGTAGGAACAAGGATGCATTGTGAATAGCAAGAGACAGGGTTTGGGAGCTCTGTCCCAGGAACTAGGGACAAAGGCCAGATAGATCCTCACTATTATCATACCACAAAAGTTCCTCTGGCTTCTCTTTCTCCTAATTTATTCCAGTTGTCTCGAGCATCCCCATGTCCTCACAGCTGGCTACACCAGGCGTGGGGACCAATCCCCAGAGCTAGTGTGAATTCTTTCCTCTGCACTCCTGGGGCTTAGCCTTAAATATTTCTCTATCTCTGGAATCTGACAAGTCTTGCTGCCCATTTGGCTCAAGCCAGCTGCATGCACTCAAGGCAAAGTCTCCTGCTCTCCTGTGCTGGCTGAGTCCCAGGATGGGATTCCCTCCAGTACTCTGAAGGCTGCCCTAGTGCTCGCCTACATCCTTTCAGGCTCTCCCCACGGTGAGGTGGACAGGGTCTTGGGGGAGTGGCAGACAGCAGCACCCCTGGCATTCCCTAGAGCTGCCAGGTTGGGGCTCAGCTTTGTTTGAGGCCAAATGGAGGTTCTTGCTGTTGTCAACCCAAGTAATAACATGAGATTGTCCAAAGAATCATGGTATTGTTTTGGGACCTATATGCTGCAGTAAACTATGAGCACAGTCACGAAAGTTCTAATGATGAAATGAGGAGACTTGCATCAGAGACTCTGAAATGGTAATCCTCACCCACAAGAATTAATAACAAGATCAAAAAGAATTAATAACAGGGGTGCTGGCTGAGCTGACACTCGCTGGACAGAAGTCCTGGCAGAGTGTTTTCTGTGTAAGGTTGCAGTGGCCTTTGTGCAAGATGTGGCCACAGCGGTTTCTCCACCTTGGAGTTGAAGTCCTCCCTCAACTCCAGCCCAGGCAATGGCCCGCAGCCCCTGGCTTTGCTGCTGAAGGTGGCTGGGGTTTCACCCTGTGGATGGCACCCCTTGACCTTTGGCTCCTGCCCTAGTCCCTTCTCCTGGCTCTTCAGGGAACTCACTGCCATAATCCAGCCAATTGTGCTGTGGCTTCTCCCAGGGTTCTGCAGAGATTAAACTTCTCTTTCTCGTTTATGTCTCATTTCTTACTGTTTTGCTCTCTTAGGTTTCTTTTCAACCCCATGTGTCCTCCAGGGTCCCCAGAGTATCTGATGGTATCCTTAAAATAGCCCTGGGCTGAGGAGAGAGAGAAGAGGTTACCTGCAGAAGACGGGGCTATACTATGGCCTGCAGGCATTGGGTGCCCGATGTGGGTGAAACAAAGCATTTGGGAGCATGGAAGGAGATCTAGAAGATCTCTAAAGAGATGTTTCTCATAATATGTAGGCTGCTGGGATCCCATGGGGAGGACTTGGCCCCGGCTCATAGCCATGGTGCCCACAGCTCTACTGTGCTCCAAGGGTCCTCCTTTTCCTCAAGGTGGTCTCATAGGTCAAGATTTCCCAGGCACAGCTCTGCATGCTCCCTGCTTCTTTGCAGGTCTGTCCCACACTGGGCCTGCAGTTTACCTTTGGAGTTGGCAGCTACCTGAGTTATCTAACATAGGAAGCTTGGAGTGAAGCTGCCTTTGACATCAACCCCTCATGCTCCTGTCGAATGCATCTGTAGGCTGACACCCACAAAGCCCTGGAAAGTGGGGCACAATTGCCCTCTGAGCTCTGCCCTGGGGCAGCTTCTTCCTTGCCACTAACATTTCAAGGGCCACAGAGAGCATTCCTTCTTCCTGTGACTAAGCAAAGTTCATAAATCCAACCTGGGCACGTTACAAGGTTACTGTCTTTCATTCAGGATGGTCATTGTGTTCACCTGGGGTCATTCACACTGAACATGGCAGTGACCATGTTCTCTCCACCAAGCACCCCTTGGTTGTCCCAGGGAAACTGGAAGTGGATCAGAGGAGGTACAGGGTATGGTGTTTTGTAAGCTGTCAGTCAGCATACACACAAGGACTGTTGCAGTAAAGGATAGCCATTATCTTTTCGTGTTTGCCTCTTTCTTCTTGGATGGGGAAATGGATTTCTCTATAACAGTGCTGTGAGTGCTCTAAGGGCCTTTTCAGGCCCTTTCCAACTTCATGGAATAGATGGCAGGGTAGGAGGTCAGGACACGATGCAGACCATGCACAACTCAGGATACACACTCAATAATGTGTGGTAAATGAATGTGTGCAGAAAAACAGAGTGAAGGGTTTGATGATGGGTATGGACACGGGCCTGGAAGCCTGAACTTCTGCGTCTCCTCTAAGCAAGTGCCACCAGACATTTTGCGGGGAGGAAGATGTCAGAGAGGCTACTATACACACACAGCCTGGGCTGTGGGCTCAGAGCATGGCCTAGATCCGAGCTGTGGATCCTGGGCTTTACTGATTGAACAAGAAGCACTTTAATTGTAAGTCACTCAATACAAGAAGTTGACTGATACTCCAGTTTAAGTTAAAAAATAGAATGAAAAAAATTCATGATGATGGTTTAACAACTACAGTTGGGGCTCCATATCTGCAGATTCCACACCTGCAGAGTCAATTCCCTGCAGACTGCAAATGTTTTCAATTCCAGAAAGTTCTGAGAAGCAAACCACTTTGCTGCATGCTGAATACTACACCAAGTCCATATGAGTGATGTGATGTTCAGGGATTGTGCCAGGAGCTGTGAGTTCCCTAGGGGTAGTCTAATGTGCACAGGAAGGTGTGTGTCCATGGAGCCATCCCTGCTGGTTTGATGGGGACACCCATCCCATGCTGGCACTCACCTTGCTCACTAGCTCTGATAGCCTCATGCTGGAGCTTTTGGGAAGGAATTAAGTTTCCCAGGTAAAGGACTTCAATCCACTTCTCCAAACTCTCATTGAGATAGTTAGTTGTAGAAACAAATAAATCTGGAAAGAAAATTTAAAATAAGTCGCAACATTATTGTTACTATTATTTTAAAAGATAGCTTTCTCACTATGTTCCCCTGGCTGGTGTTGAACTCCAGGGTTAAAGTGATGCTCCTGCATCAGTCTCTCAAGTACTTGGAATTATAAGCTTAGCAAGCCCAGTCCACAGCATTGACAGCTAATATTTTCTGGCCATTAGGTTTTGAATTAAATGCATTATGTGAGTTGTTTTATTAATTCTCTCTAAACCTCCAAAGATGCATTATATTACACTTCTGTCACTTTTTTTCCACTGTTTATGACTATTTTAAAGATGAGAAAGCCGAAGCCTGGAGACAGGCCAGGGTCTTTCTGAGGCCCTGAAGCTTGTGACAGCCCAGTATGGACAGGGCCTGGCTCCTGAGTTACTATTGTAACTTGTCATATTGTCCCTGGGTACATCTCTGTTTTTTAAAGGAATTTTGGGTAAATGGGGTGCATTCATGGGCTATGGTGAGGGAAAACCAAGATGATGCATCAAATAACTATAGAGGTGCCGGGGTCTCCTCATAGCTGTTCCTCAACAGTGCTGTGCTGAATTTCTGGACTGTCACCTTGATTCCTGACCTGCCATGGTAACAAAATGCTCCAGGTTGCATTTGCTGCTGATGGTGCTGGAGGCTGGGATCCATGACCCACGTGCTGGTAGATCCAGCACTTGGTGAAGTCTAGGCCCCTGCTTCTGAGGGTGCCTTGAGGCAGCATCTCCCCACATGGCAGAGGAGAAGTGGCTCATCCTTTTAATTTGTCAGGTGTTTATCTCACTCATGAGAGCTCAGTCCTCTTAATACTGTGGCACTGGGGATTAAGTTCCCATAATGAATTTGGGGATGCAAACTTGAGACTATCCCACAGGATGCCCTTTTCCAGGGCTGTTCTGTGCAGGTGGGATGGTCGGGGCCCCTTGGCCCCACATTCCATGCCAGATGTACCCACCCTTAATGTGATGACCCAAAGTGCCTAAGATGTTGCTGAATGTCCTCTGTACAGCAAAGTTATCCCCTTCCACATGGGGCCTGTGACTTTCAGAAAAGAGAGCTCAGGAGAACACACTGTCACAAAATACTTAAAAAGCTGTTCAAAAACTCGTGGTCTTGACAAGGTCCCTGAACAGTCACTCCACCTCAGAGGAGTGAGGTCTCCTCTAGCGTCTGTGTGTGAGACAAGGTTGGCCACAAGGAAGTGGGGAGCCTAGCGGGGTGGGGGTTCCCAGGCAGAAGGGGGCTGGCCAGAGTGGACGACAGACCCCAGCTGCAGAATTTGTCAGATCCAATTCACCAGACACTTTATGCGAGATCTGGATTATCAATAACACTGTGGTTCATGTTCTGGTGTTCCTTCTGTCTTTCGGTATTTGAATGGACTAAGGTGAGTCTGTTTTCTTATTCCCTGCATTTATTCACCACACATATCTGGTGCTTATTGCACACATTGTTGTATTGAGCAGAGTACTTTCCATCCCAACCCTAGTGCACGAGGACACTTGGTGAGTGAGTGTTGACTGTGTTCCAAATAGATGAGGGGAAACTGCCAGTGAAGTGGAAATGAATCCACTGTTGCCTTTGGTCTTCCTGAGGTAGCACATGTCACAGTGGCTGATACCTGGATGCCTGTGATGGTCTAGTCATACATATACCGTGGGTCTATGAGGAAAGTGCAATACATTTCTGCTAACTAGCTTAACATCTTAAATGTCCAGCTTCTCCTGGGATTGCTCCTCAGAGGGGCAGGATTTAAAGGAAAGAAATCTGAGGAAGTTCTCCACGTTGACCCCGGAGGTCGGTGGGACCAGGAGCAAGCACAGTATGGTGCTGTGTGCATCCATCCCACAGGCACAGGAGTGGACGTGCTGCCTGCTTTCCTGCCCCTACCCCATGCTGCCCTTCCATTTGCCTGTTTCGGGCTTCTATTCTTTATAATAAAACTGTAAGCCTCAGTATAGCACTTTCTTGAGTTCTGTGAGTCATTCTTGTGAATTATCAGGCCTTAAAGGGGGTTATGGGACCCTTCCCCCCAAATTACAGCCATTGTCCAGGAGTGAGAGTGGCTCCTGGGACTTGCTGCTCGTGTCTGTAGGGTTAGGAGAGCAGCCTCCTTTAACCTGCAGGGTCTGTGCTGACTTCAAGCAGTTGATGACAGATTGAGCTGCCTTGCAGGCCATGGCTGGCCTCCAGGTCTTCTGTAGTCCATACAAGCCCATCAGGCTACCCCTTCTCGCTTTGATTCTTTTCTCTCAGTATGGCACAAGTGAGTCATGACCATGTTTTCTCAGCCTCTGGTGAGTCTTGCTGGGGTGTCATTGTGCCATCAGGTAGTGTGGGGCCATCTTAAAGCCAGGCAGCTCTGCCTCGTGTCTCCAACTGTCATTTTGAAAAGTACAGTGACTGAGTGCGTGACTGAGCAAACCCAGGATCCTCGGGAGTCTCTGTCTTGAGGATCTTTTCTCTGATTGGTAGGAAATAACTTTCTCTGCAGTCTCCCACCTGCAGCCCAATCAGCCAACCTGAGTTTTCAACGAGACCAAAGCTCAGACCAACTCTGCTGGTTCCTTGGGAATCTCTACCTCTGTCCTGTGTTGGAACACTTTCTTCAGAGATATATGAAGTCTCTGATTCTCAGGTTGCAATTTCTAAGACCCACAAGTAAAGCTAATCAAAAGCTTCATTATTAGCTGGGTATGGTGGTACATGCCTGTAATCCCTGCATTCTGCATAGCTGAGTGTGTTGGTTTCAGGGTTATTTTGCAGGGGGAGAACAATATAATATAGGATACATATTCTATATGATTATTTAGAACGATATACAAAAGAAGATATACAAAGAACGATATACAAAACAGTGCAGGAAATCTGGCCACAGACTATAGACCAAGAGTCCAACTGAGGGCCTGGATCCCACAGAAATGTCTGGCATGAGTCCAGCTGAGGACCTAGAGCTCATAACAATGCCTCCCACGAATCTAA
>NW_004955492.1:8245340-8369444 GCF_000276665.1 Chinchilla lanigera | reverse complement strand
GCTTTTGCCGCTGAGCTAAATCCCCAGCCCCTGGGGGTTATAAGTTGATCACCAGTTATCAATCCACTATACTGAGTCAGGATTGCAAATTCAGGCCCAACATGGGCAACTTAGTGTTTTAACAAGACACTCTTTCAAACTTCACAAAGTCTCAGAATGTAACTAAGTGCAAAGGTCCTAGGTTTAATCCCTAATAAACACACACACACACACACACACACACACACACACACACACACACACACACGGCTTCATGATGAACAACTCCTGGCTTGCTTGGGACACTCTTGGTTTAAAATCCAGAGATCCTGATTCAGGCTTCCCTTCCATCCTAGGCAGACAGGGACAGGAGCCTTCTGAGGGTGAAAGCTGATCCAGAATTTGGTTGCAGTTTTCTAGGCTGGCCGGGGGAAGGACCCACAGCTGACTGAGCCTGGAGAGGCTCACTATCTCCCCCAAGCACATGTGATCTCCAAGACTGGGAAGCAGCTCTGAGGCCATAGGCCAGGGATGGTGAACCTATGGCAATGTGTTATTTGTTTTTCTTTAAAGATAAAAGATGTTTGAGTTGTTTTTTCTAAACTGAAACCTCAGTATTCAAGTTTAATTGCAGCATTGGCACTTTGTAATAAATAAGTGGGTTTTGGGTTGCAGTTTGGGCTCTTGTCTCTAAAAAGTTTACCATCACTGCAACCTGTAGATAGTGAAGCTATTGCTAGAGAGAGGATCTAGCCCTGGAGCACGTCCAGGCCAGGAGTGGGTAGGCTCTTGCATGGTCTAGCACTGACTGGCCAACCAGATCATCTCTCAGCAGTAGGTGCAAAACTTCGTGAGCAGAACAATACAGGGCTCCTAGAAGTGAAGATTCCTGGGTGCTGTCTCTCTGTGTTCTGATTTTGTAGATGGGAGGGAGTGAAGCCAAGGACTTTACTTTCCCACTGCCAAGAATTCTACCTCTGTCACTGCTGGTGGTATGTGGCACATGGAGGGAGAGCTGTGGCCTTAAAAAAGCTAAAAAACTATACTTCTGTCTTTGTGTATATGTATTGCATATATGATCTAGAAATGGGTTTATTTAATCTAATTTAAGTACTCATAGCCATTAAACTCATAAGTGTGCCTTAATTTCTGTGCTTTTGCAAATTTGCAATGCATTCATAAACCAGATAACATTCTTTATCAGACTTTTCGGGTATATATATTTTTTCAGTTGGAGAAAACGATCAGTGACCTCCAAGGATAAATGGAAGCCTCAGAGAAGTGTCAGGGTTGCAACTCCTCCTGCCACACCAAAGCTTAGGAACTGAAAAATAACTTTCTTGGAACTGTCTTCCTGGGCCTCCCTGCTATTCAGACCCCTAACGCAGGGCCAGGAGAGCAGCTATTGAGCAAATTGCAGTCTGCTTTTGGCACACGATCTCCTGTGAGTGGTCCAAGCCTTCTCTCTATTAGTTCTGCATTTAGAATTCATTTCCATGGCATTAGCTGTCTCTGATTTCTTTTTTCCCCTAAGAAAAAGGTCGTTAGAAGCAGGGAAAGGCAGAATCATAATGAGTCCAGATCAGGCTGCTGCTGGGATTTCACGCACGAGAAGCATTTGATTGCCTCCTCAAATTTCCTTGAACTCTTCCCAGAACCTTTAGGCTGCTGCCTGTGCTTTGTGAACTCCTTGAGGCAGCTACTGAGCATTTGTTGAGGGAGCCATTATCAGAGCAAAACAAACAGTTCTTGTCTCTAGCACCTGCTTCAGTGCTTACGGGACGCTTGTGGGATTTCCTGGGCTCCAAAGGTGATTTCTGCCTCTCCATACCTGCTAAGCTTTTGCTCCAAAGGTAAATGATGTGTTTGTCCCAAGGCCTTGAAGATGCTCATTGACTACCTACAATGAGTTAGGTAGGTCACACCCATTTTCTCCATTTTACAGAAAATGACAATGAGCACCCCTGCCCTGAAGAAATGAGAACACTCTCTTGTCCCAGCTGCAGTCAGATGGGACCTCTCCTCTGAAGAAAGCACAGAAAGAATGCCACTTGGTGAGGCTGAGCTCCCAACACAGAGCTTTGTCCCTGCAGACCCCTCGCTCTCTGTACGTCCCCTCTCTGGAGAGAAGCTGGATTTGGGTTTGATGTCTTCTTCCTTTGGCCACATGTCCTGCTTCCTGATTGTCCCTTGGAGTTCCCTTTGACGGTCCTTTGGTGTCATCTTCGTGGGCCCTCGATGATGCAGTGGTGATGGGACCTGTCCACTGTGCCCTTCCATGGGCAGAATTCAGCAAAGATACCTTCCTGGAAACAACTCCACACCCAATGGTGTCTACATCTGGGCTTTTGGAATCAGGCAAGGATTTATCCCTTTAATTTAGGCAGTTGTCCCTATTGTCATTGTTCAGAGGACAAGCACTGCTCACCTGGGCTATTGGTGACCTGGGTTCCATCTGACTGGCTACTCCCTGGTTTCACAGGTCCTCAAACAGGGCCAAGAATGAGAAACTTAGGGAAGTGGGAACTGAGTGTAAAGAGACTATGGAAATGCAAAAATGGGGAGAAAAAAGGGGAGAGACCCAAGTAAGACCATGAATAAAGAGTTCCAAATTAAATTTTACTCCTTATGCCCTTGGTATGGGGAGCATGTTGTACAGACAGCCCTTATTTGTACATCCCTGATCTGTGGGGGTCTCAGCTCACAGCCAAGTTATGTGATGGCTGGCCCTCAACATGGCCCATGTCCAGTCACCACTGAGTTGGCTCTGAGTATTGCAGTCTCCACACCTGCTCCTAGAAAACTACAGATGAGCCGGGGATCATTGTCAACAGCACCAAGGCGTCCAAAGACAATGGTTGGTGCTGTGTCTCTGTGTCATGTAGTTGGCGAAGCATGTCATCTTCCATCTCTTGTGATTAAGCCACTTGCATGCCACTGAAATGGGTAAGCAAGAGGGAGTTGGTGAAAAAGTTGGGGGAGTAATAAAGAAGCAAAATGTGAATTTCACTGACCAGAGGCGGAAATGCAAGTGATTTAAAGATTGGAAAATAGCAACAGCAAAGTGAAGTTAGGAGTGACCCAGGCTACGTGGAAGTACTGAATAACTCATATGAGAAAAGTTCACTGAGTATAAAAACCAAGGATGTGACAGCAGAAAATGTTAATAAAAATCTCAGACGTATCCCACAACACTGAAAGCACAAAGGGCAAAATACTGGACCCTGACCCACACTGGAAAAGGAGCATGGTGCTTTGCTGTGGTTTAAGAAATATACTCTCTACATGCACGGAGACATGAGGCAAGACCAGGGCAGCCAATCTCCTCTTATGATGCTTTTTATAAAGAACTAAAAGCCTGTAATTGTTAATATTGCAAATGTTTTAAATTACAGTATGCCAGATAAATACCAGGTCTACATTTTTATATCACCTTATTTATAACAGATGGCAGAAGAGGTCCCCCGCCCCGCCACTTTGGAGAGTTTTTAAAAGTCATGAAACAGTCATGATTTTCCCATCAATAATTTGCAGGTTTCGGTTTATGTGATTGCTTCTCCAGTCCAGGCTGCTGTACACAGGCTGCAGGCGCATGAGTGAAGGAGACCGCCGTCACAGCTTCGAGTGTGTGTGAGCTATGAGTGATGTGCTTCTGGAGGAAGAGGTCTCTGTGTGGGTGAGCATGATTCCGAAGTTGCCAACTGGCCTCCTCAGTGCTGAGTGCTAATGGAGCCCCACCAGCCCCTGGTTTTGTCTAAGATTCTGCTAATTTCTGCAGTGCAGGCTGGAGCAAGGTCTCCCATGCTTTTGAACTTTGCTTCTGGGCTGTGTCTTCACCAACTGCTCAAACATCAGCTCTGCACCTCTTATTTCTATAACAAAGAAGTCCTAGCACCAGACTCTCTTCCCTTCCCCTCTCCTCCCCTTTCCTTGCCACCCTACTTACCTTCATTTTACTTTCTTTTCTGGCAGTGCCAAAAATGGAACCCAGGGCTTTGCCGTGCTAAACACACACTGTACCACTGAGCTACACTGTCAGCCACACCAAGAGTTTTTGAGTTCAGTCAACTGTAGCGAGAATTTGGGAGTCATGAAGAATCACACAGAAGGTGCAGTCTTGTGCCCTCTGTTCCTGCCCTCTCTCCCTCTCCCTTACCCCTCTTGGAACAATGGATCCCCTTCTCTGGGATATTCATTGTACCCCCTACACAACTTTCGGGTGTAGGGGAGCTGGGGATATTCCCAGCTTCCACTGACTCCTCACATTCCTCTGTCTTTCCTAACAAACCCAGTTGTCTTCCTAAGAGTGGTTCTAGTGTCAGCTGTTAGCTTAATAACATGATATATATATATATATATATATATATATATATATATATATATTTCACATAAGAAGGGAATTGTATGCATGCAAATGTTTGCCTTCAGTGGGTTTTGCAGGGTGGTGAAGATTATAGATAATTGTTTTTTTTCTTTTCCTTTTGTACCATGAACATATTTTATAAAATGTGCACAATTCACATGAATTAAATATTAATAAGAAAAATTGTTAGCATAGGCTGTGAGAAGTCCCAACAAAGGCAAGGCCATGCGGGGCACAATGAGGCCAGTACCTGGGGAGGTATCAGATCCCCATTTTAAGGTAACATGATTAGGCTCCACTGTGCTCCTGCATTAGGAGGCTGGCTCACAAGTGCAGTGATAATTATAACAGTTTTAGGCTCTTCTGTGCACTGTGGTTTCCTACTTCCCTGATGTGCTGTCCTGGCTTCCGATATCCTGCTACTGCGGAAGAAAAATTCTCCCTTCCGGTGCATCCTTGGCTTTAGCGATAACCTATACTTGGCCCTGACACAAAACCATTTCCAAATTGCCTGCATATGTTAGAATGGGAATTTTATGGACCACTTGGCAGTAATCCATTGAATGCTGTAGTGGCTTAGGAAAGACACATCAGTTGAGACCAAGAAGGCCACTGTGCCGGCCACCTGCCTCCTGCACTGCTCACCACTGCCCACCACTGCCCATCTTACTCTGGGGGTTTCCTTTCCTTGCAAATGGGAGCTATGGTTCTCTTGCTTTGAGGTGTGGACTCCAGTGTCAGCAGCGTGCCTCCCACAGTGGAACTTAGAGACAGCCAGGAGCTTGTGAAGGGAACAGGGCCACACTGGGGCACTGGGTTGTGGAGGACAAGTGAATAGGTTTGTATGTGCCTCTCAGCCCTGCAAGCACAGCCAAGTGAGGGCGCAGGGGCGGGAAGAGGTCTCCCATCTAAGGCCTGAGCTTATCATCACTCCATTTGTGACGCACAGGAAGGCCATGGACAGCAGCTGGTCCCGCCCTGCAGCCCCCATCCCTCATTACCATGTTTCTAAAAGGGAAGCCCACACTTACAGACTCAGTTCTGTCTTCAGTTCCTTCCTCAGTTCGTCCAGTCTGTGTTCAGCCCCACAGCTTTGTGTGCAAGTGAGGTTGTGCTTCTCAGGTTGGGGACCACGTCCCTTCCCCCAGAAATCGGTGTTCACATCCTGCCCTCCCCAGGTCAGTGCGTAGGTCCCACTTCCCAGCTTCTCCTGCTCTGACGCTTGGCTCAGCCTGTGCCCAGCAGCCAGAGCTATGAGCTTGGCCATGATCTTCACTTCTCCCGGGTCAACACTGCAGGCAAACCTGGCACATGCCCCCTAGCACCTCACCTGTCCTCTGCTCAGGCCACTGTAACTGCTTCTTACTATGGAGTTCTAGGGTAGCTGTAGAACTATAGTTCTTGTGGTCAGAACTATGGGCTGCTGACAGTTCTGTGGGATTTACCTCATGTGTCTTAATGGTCTAGTACATGAGCATTTTCATGAGAGGTCTATCTCCTATCTCCTGTCTGGGAGCAGGGTCTGTAATAAAGGGGGCTCTGGGCTCCGAGACCTGTCATGTTTTGCTCCATGGGCCAGGAGGTATGTGGAAGCTCCGCTTAGTCCTGGTCGTGGTGTGAAGACCCACAGAGCTCTGGCACTCACAGGGCAGGATGAAATCTGCTGAGGACAATACAGGGAGGGCTAGTACCCATGTGTGGGAAGGAATCTTAACTTGTTTCTTTTATGATATCCAGCTTCTCCGTGCCACTACTACTCAAAGCTATTCCTGGAAAAGTAGCCCCTGCTTTCCTCTGCACTTCTCACTGGAAAGAATAAAAGTGAGCCAGCTGAAGAGGTTTTTGTCTTTGCCATCCAGAGGCGCTGAACTCCCAGACCTCCTTTTGTGCATTTCTAAATTTGTCTCGTTTTTTGCTTCATCCTTCACCACACCTGTCATATACGCAGTTGGGGATCTTGGCCAGGTCCCCCGCAATCTCTGGCTCTGTGGGGATGGGTATCAGGGCCACAGGAGGACTGGACTCCCATGGGAAGAGCTGTGGACTCTGGAACTGATGGGTGCTGTGTCCTTGTGACCCCAGAAATTCACGCTTATTCCACCCTTACCAGCTTTATATCTACTAAGAGATGTGTTAAAGCCTCTCACAAGGATGTTGTGCTTGTTGGCTATTCTCTGTAGTTTTGTCCATTTTTACTCTGTGTCACCTGGTGTGTCCATGCCCTCCTCCCAGTGTTGGGCTCAGCACGGAGTCTCGGGAGAAACACTCATCTTGATGCCTCAGAGAGCAGTTCCCAAATTTATAGGTGCTGTTTGCTGAGAGGTACTTTGCAAATGAAACCCCCCAATGGGCCCCCATGATTGATTCCATTCTGGGCAGTAAAGCTCCATAAACACAGGGGATAGTGACCCCTGCTCTCCTGGAGCTGTGTCACAGCGGAGCAAAGCAAATGCCCAAAGCAGAAGTGGGTGAATACGTAGCAATAGATGATGGCTAGTGCTCAAGGAAAAACAAAGCAGGAAAAGTGTGAGTAGAAGAATGTATGGGGCTGGGAATGGGGGCTGAAGTGGAAGAGGCTGGTTTCCTTGGTGAGGTGGTTTCCAGGTGTGCAGCAGCAGAGCAGATGGCCCAGGTAGGGGACACTGCAATCTGCTAAACTCCTAACGACTCCTATTTTCACAATGTAGTTCGAACCCCAGCACTGCCTCTTCGAGGGGAGGAAGAAGACAGTCCCAGAACACACTGCTCCCAGATACTCTCTTCCTTTCAGTGTCTCTCCACAAAAGGGTTACATTCCCAGGCTCTGTGATCGTTTCACTCCCACAGGCGGTCTGGTGTCCTCAGGAGCTGTGTGTGGGGTCAAAACTATGCCTTCCATTATGGGTCCCTGGGCTCAGGGGCAGCCTCATGGCCAAGGCCAACCTGCCGGACACCCTTAGAGACAGAGCCGGGGTACAGCTGAGTGCACCTTAGGGAGCCGTAGGGGGTGTGCAGCCTGATGGGCATGGCCCTGACAGTGGAGAGCAGCAGCTTGGGATGCTCTGGGGAAGGGACATGGAGTCCTTCACTCACCCTTCTGAAGTCTTTGAACAGAAAAGGAGATACCTGTTTCCTGGTGCATGGGCTTCTGTTTTTAGGATGCTGTGGTCATGCTTGGATGCAGAATGGTGGAAGTAGTGCCCCTACAAATCTCTGGCAGAGTTGCCCTGACCAAACCTCTCCCCGCTGTGGCTGAGGCCCTAATGCTCCCAGGGCCTGCATATGGCCAAAGTTTATTTGTAGAACTTTATATTTTTTATGGTCTTGCTGTGTAGTTCAGGCTGGGTTTGAACTCCCTACACAGCCCAGATTGGCCTCGAATTCACAGTGATCCTCTGCGTAAGCCTCCCAAGTGCTGGGATTACAGGCATCCACCACCATGCCCAGCTATTTGTGGAACTTTGTGTCAGCTGTAAAGTCCATGAGATTCTCATTCTCCTCCATGAGAGAGCTCTTTGTGTTTTGCTGTCATTACAGAGACTTTCCTAAAACATATCAAGGAGAATCGATGCCCAGAAGGTGTGTTATAGGCAACCGTGGCTCTGTAGGGTTTGGGGTCACTGCCACATGGCCTGGGAATGGTGTCTCCTCTGAGAGGCGCAGGAGGCAGAGAGGACTCAGGCTGGAATCAGAAGGCCTGGCTGTTCCCCTGGCCCTGCTTCCCTGGGGCTGCAGGTCCCAGTGTAGCATTTTGTGTCTCTAGGCTGCAGCTTGCTCATCTGCCAACAGGAGATGTGGCACAGTGACCTCACCAGTGCCTTCCAGCTGGATCATCCAGACCCAGCACTCTGGCCACATGCAGCCCCTGCAGTATCTGTTGACTTGGAATTATCTTCCATCAGAGCCAAACACTTTGTTTTTAGCCTAGTAAGTTTTAATGAAGTTATCAGAGGGAAATATCTTCAATTAATTCTAAATGGCAAGAGGGACAAGTAACATTTTCTTCCTGTTTAAAAAGGTCTCCATTGTGGTGATGCCCTTTGTGCTGTGCCAAGCACAGGTGGGCCTAGATCCAGGGTCGAGCAGCCACAGCCCAGCCGACACACTTATTCAGCCTCTTTCCCCCTGGGGAATAGAAAGCGAGAGGCAGGCGTGTGTTTACAGAGGCACAAGATGGAAAAGACTTGCCAAAAGTTCGCAGAGAGCTCGTCTCAGAGGTAGAGCAGCTGGGCCCCTTGACTCCTTTTGAAACTCACTTGGCACAGGGATGGAAGTCATATGGTCAAAACCCTTGATGTAAGGGTTCATGTGTGGGCAAGCGCATGTGAGTTGCAGATTTCACGTATAGAGCAAAGGGTCTGTGCTGCCATCTCAGGAAGCCATAAAACATCTCCTGCCTTCTCTTGGTACCTATTCACCTTTGCTCTGTTTGCATTGGCACTTAGATTCCTCTCTCCACTTCAGATGAGTCGATTTAACCAGAAGCCTTACATTTAATTAAGTAGACATGCATTCGTGTCCTGCTGGAAGGAAAAACCAAAGCAGGGCACGTTGTTGGTCACACTGGTCCCTGAGGTTAATGGCCACTGTTGCTGCCAGGGAGCAGGTTAGGCTACGCTCCAGGGAACCCCACAAGTCATTTGACTCCTGAGTGTCTAGTGAAGGTGGGCCTGAAGGTTTGGTCTTTCTGAAACATTTAACTGAAAAAATGTTTTGCATCTTTGATAGAAGATGTGAACAATATGGGGTTCTCGTGCAGTCAGTCACCTCCATTTCCTGTAAGTGACTGTCACTGGGTATTACCTGGCAGGACTGAGCCATTAATCATGGCATACAGAGCAGCAGGGAATTAAGTGTCTAATTTTGAGCTGTTCATGGAAAATTCCATAGAAAGTGTGACATGAAGCTGGAGATCACGTAGTGAAGGGAGACCTGGTGTGAATGCAGTCTTTCACTGAGGCTCAATTCAAGCCAACTCTTGGATGCCACTAGTCCAGAGAGTGGAGTTTTTGAGTGAGCCAAGACTCATGTTCATGGGTGGCTTCTGATGAGGTAGGCGGTTACGTACCCTGTGGTTCTAAGGGGAGTCCAAGACTTAAGCAGAGGAGAGCAATGGGCTCTGCAGAAGGGAAGAAGTGACAGCCAAAGGGGCTAGGAATACCTGGTCAGAGGCTGCCCTGGCCTGGGCAGCAAGGAGAAGCAGGGTGGGAGTCAGAGTGAAGCCAGCCTGGTGCAGGGGGCTGTCAGTGGGAAGCCAGTGGTTATGTGAAGCCACTCTGCTCCTGCACTCAGGGTCTGGACGGCTGCAGTGGTTCTGGAGAGAGGAACAGGCCCTGAGGCATGCTGGGCTTGTCATGGAAGACATTTTGGAGGCAGCATCCACAGGCACAGCTGAGCAGACAGTCGGGGAGGTAGCAGGGCTGAAGCAGCCGAGCTTTTCAGGAAGCTGCTTCATGCCCATCACCTTCCCCAAGGAGGGGAGGGTGCAGGAGCGGTACAGCACAATCCACAGCTTTTGATGTGGAGTCAAAGCCACTAAACTGCACACTTCCATCAAATGTAGTTTACTATACATAAATCACACCTAATAAAGTTCTTTAGTTTTTAAATTAAAAAATCTCACCACAGTGACATTAAAAATGTCAGCATAGTTCTTGTTGTTATGTAACCCCTGTTCTACCCTGACCAGGTCTGCTCCAGGGTGCCTCAGACAAAAGCAGGGGGCAGACCGAGTCCCGGCATCATTTCGCATCCTGCATCTGGCACTTTACATCATTTCAGCTGCTCCAAAGGCCGCCCTCTGATGTGCTGTCCAGCCTGAGCACAGCCTGCTCCTCTCTGTGCCCGCCCTGGCATCCTTGTCTGCAGGTCCTGCACAGCTGGAGACCAGCCAGCTCCTCTTCTTTGTGAATTATCCCGAAAGACAATGGTCCAGATGCTGCCCATGTGTCTCAGGGCAACCTGGTCTGGCCAGGTCTCTGCAGAGAAACTGAGGCCTGTGGAAGCTGCAACAGGGAAGTGTGGGGAGCAGAGAGGAGTAGGCTCTGCGCCAGGCCCTGTCTCTCCCAAGTCCCCAGGAGAGGAAGTCAGGCCTGGGGGCCTCTGCTATCACTCTCCAGGGCCTCCATTAGCCAGGACTCTCCCTGGTGTCCTGGATCCCTAGCCTGAGAACAGAAGTGGCCCCGATGAGGTAGATATTCCTATCGACATTTTACAAGTGAGCAAGCTGAGACTTAGAGAGTTTTAAAGACCTGTTGGAGGTCACACAGCCAATGTGTACATACATCTGTCAGGCTCCAGGCCCTGTATTTATTGCCTTCTAGCTCACAGGGGGCCAAGTGAGTCCCAGCCAGAGCAGCTCCTGCAGAAGGTCTGTAAACTGCCCATAGTGGCTGCTGTCTTCCTGCATGTATTCTCACTGCTCAGATGCTCTTCTGACCCAGCGAAGATGAAATAATGCATGCAAAAAAGGACCCCTTATCTCATAGATTCCCTTGGAATATTTGAGTGAGAAAAAAATGAAAAAAGACAGAGATCATGAACTGAACAGCTGAACATGGTGATCGGAGGCCCGGACTCGCAGGAGTTGCTATAATTTAGCAGTGAAAGTGGCTGTTTTGCCACAAAAGCAAACACGGCTCTTCTGTTTTCATTGAGGATTGCACTGTTTATTCACAAAAGCTGTCCTGTTGTTTGCTGTGATAGGGGTGTGCAGTGCTGGCTCCTTTCAAGTGATTCTGAGCAGCATAGCGGATGGCGTCGGCAAAGCAAAGTAGACTGTATCTTGAAAGACACAGACCGGTTCCACGTCCATTTCTTACCCAGATCCTGGTAAGGGGTGGGGCTCTGTGGGAGCTACTCTTTCTTTAGAAGGACCTAAGTCCAAATTGGACAATGACTGCATGGCTATGTACGATGTGCCACCTTCCAGTGTGGTGGTTCCTCAGGACATTAGCACAGGGCCCTCAGCTGTGGAGGGAGTTCTCACATGCTGGGGTTTCCCCGGAAGGCAGTTCCAGGTCCTGACACCTGGGAGGTGGGCATCATTCAGTAGGAACCTCCAGTCACTGCCACTCACCTTCCCTGGGGAGAGATATAGCTGAGGTTTCTGAGATAGGCAGGTTAACATCCGGTTCTAAGCCTGTGGTCCCCAGGCTCACTTCTGAGGTTCTCACCATCACTGTCAGAGAGCTCCATCCTAAGGGACTGTGGGCAAGCACCATGGCACCATTCTGGGTTCCCAGGGGCCAGGAGACTTCAGTGCCGCCCCTTGAGACCTGCACAGAAGTTGGAGGTGCCACCTGCCCGTCTCCTGTAAAGCTGCAACCTGCACAGAGTAACAAGGAGCAGGAGAGTGAGGAGGAGAGTTGCAGAGTTGGAAATGATTTTTCTTCTCTCAGAAAAGGGATAAATGTGGCCACGGGTTCTTTTATTGCTTAGAAGGAAAAGGATACTATATTTACAGCATTTTTCCTTCCTTCCTTTCTTCCTTCCTTCCATACTTTCTTGGGCAATGCTAGGAATCAAACCCAGGGCTTGATATATGCCAGGCAAGTTCTTGAAGATTAAGGACAGTCCCAGCCCAGGATCATCATTTTATAACTAATTTTTTATTGGTGTAATACATGGATAACATGAAATTCCCCATCATAACCATGTTTAACAGTTCAGTGGCACTGAGTACACTCGCGTTGCTATAAGCCATCACCACTGTCCATCTTCAGATGAGTTCTCATCTTGCAAAGCTCAACTTCTGTTCCCATCAAGCTCTAAGTCCTCTCCCCTGGGTTCCTGGCAGTCACTATTCTAGACTATTTCTCTGTGACTGATTACGCTGGGTTCTCACATAGGTGGAGCACTGTCCTTTTGTAGCTAGCTTATTTCCCCAAGGACAATGTCCTTCATGTTCACCTCCTACTGCATGTGCATGTGTCAGGATGGTCTTCCTTTTTATGGCTGGTTCCACATCCATTTCTTACCCAGATCCTGGTAAGAGGCTGGGCTCTGTGGGAGCTACTCTTTCTTTAGAAGAACCTAAGTCCAAATTGGACAATGACTGCATGGCTATGTACGATGTGCCACTGTACATAACATTTTTCTATCTTCTGTTGTCCATTGATGGACACTTGAGTTACTTCCACCTTTGGCTATTGTGAATAATGTCATTGTGAACGTGAGTATGCAAATCTCTCCTGATGCGCTGGCTTCTGAGCATGTACCAAGGAAAGGATTTGTAGGGATCACAGGGTGGTCATAGCCTTAATCTTCTGAGGACCTGTCATACTGTTCCCCATAGCAGCTGCACCATTTTATATTCCCACCAGCAGTGCACAAGGGTTGAATTTTCTCCACATCCTCACCAGCATTTATTTTCTCTTTTATTTTTTATGATAGGCATTGGAATGGGTGTGAGGTTGTATTTCATCATTTTTGGGTCCCTGGGGTCCTTAGCACAGGATGTGGCTTATATTTATATGGTAGTTTGTTTTCAGATTACAAATTAATTACCTACAATTTCATTGCATTGTGTGCAAATTTGTAGGAGGATGTGATTCTCACCTCACAGGTAAGGAAACTCAGCTTCAGCGTGATTTAAGCATTTGTCCAGGACAAGAGGCCTTCCACAAGCCACTGGTGGGCAGTGCCCAGGCCCTTGGGCCACCTGGGTGGGCTGTGGGCAGGACGCCTCTGTGTCCTGCCTCAGAGACCAGGGATCAAAGTCCTCACCGCACCTGCAAGAGACAGACTGGAGGATGAGGGCCCAACACCTTCCCCAGGGAGGTATGTCAGCCTGGTCTCAGGAGCCTGCCCTCCTTCCTCCCTCCCTCAGAACCTGGCTGGCTAACACTGCAGAGGCAGCAGGGTGGCTGAGGTGAAGCAGCTGCTGATGTCAACCCACCCAAAAAGCAGCCATCCTGTCTCCTGCAGTCCTGGGCAGGTTGGGAGGAGAAGGGCCTTGGTGCTTGGGCCCTGAGAGAAGTGATTTAGAGGCCAGCAGAGGTGTCCTTGGGGTCACCTAGCTCACTACAGCCTCTCCCTATAAATCACCACCAGGGTGACACTGCAGAAGCATTTGCCGCAGACCCTCTGCAAGGACATTGGGAAGTATTTCTATTTTAGGCAAGGATAGAATATGAGCTATTGAAAATAAAGATTTTATGTATTTGTACAGATTATCCTATAAATAAAGTTTATCTCCACCCTCGGGGGTCCGATCCCCCCAGTTTGATCTGCGTCCCATCTGCATGTTGGTTGTTAACAGCATCTACAGCCACTGCTGGCCTCCTTGAAATATTATCCTCATCACCCGCGGGCCTTGTGCAGGCAAGACCTCCTTACTGTGGAATTATGGCGTTCATATTAGCACGCCTGCTAAGAAATTTTTATGCTGGCAACATGTACTTCCCTGAAGTGTTTCATGGAAATTAGATTTCAGGAGAACAAAATCACAGAGGGCTCAGAGGCTGCAGGAGGTGGGGAGCCCTCTTTGTTGCTCGTTTGCCCAGTAATTAATTCCTTCCCTAGCGCAATCTGAAGGAGAAGATTGTGTTCATTAATTTATCATCCACCTGTTCCCCAGGATTATTTTGATCACTTTTCAACAGCAGACTTAGCATCCGGGAGGGAGGTTTCATCCTCCCGAGAACTGGCAGCTGAGTGCAGCAAGCCATGCCTTCCCTGCAATGTTCGTCAGACACACATAGGACAACTCTGTGGCTGCTGCATCCACCCAATCAATGGAGTCCCTGTGCAGGGTCCCTGGGGCAATGCTGCGAGGCACCCGTCCTCCTCGCCCCCTCCATGGAGCCTAGGAAGGTGGCTTGGAGTCTCTGGACACCACCAGGCCTCTCCCTCTCATCCCAAAGCTCCTGCATTGTCAGTGTCTAGAGAGTGGCTGCAGAGGAACTGGCCAAAATGAAGCACGAGTTCAGCAAGCACACAGATGCTTTCTGTGCAAATCTGCTTATCTGCAGCAAATGTGGAGGGTTTGAAGCCACCAGGCCGAATCTCATCAGGGCCTCGCTTTCAACCATTTGTTATTTTTTATTTAGACACAGGAATTACAGCTCAATAATGTTTAGGAAATTATATTTAACCCTCATTTAGATTCCATTTGAATCAATTTAATGAAATGTAAATACTTCTCTAGATTTACAGAAAGAATAGAAAGAAAGCTAAACCAGAAAAAAAAAAAAAAGCATCTGATGGTTTTCCTATGCCCAGTAGATATGATGCCTGGCTCTTTTGCTAGGGATGGAGCTGTTTTCTCCCAGTGTAACAGAGGAAGTGCCAGGTGTGATGGCATGCGTCTGTAATCCCAACACTTGGGAGGCTGAGGCAGGAGGATCACTGTGAGTTCAAGGCCAGCCTGGACTACAAAGTGAGTTCAAGGCCAGACTGAACTGCATAGCGAGACCCTGTCTTAAAAAGAAAAGAAAAATGAACAACAGAGGAAGAAAGCTCAGTACTCCACAAAAGCGTGGGTTGGTCTGCCAGGCATGGTGCCAGCTGCTGGAGACTCATAGGCAAGCAGGCCGTGCCTTTCCCTCCTGTAGCTGGCAGTCCAGTGGGTCAAGCAGACATTGACTGAGTTACTACAAGTATTAAACCACAGTTGTGAGAGGAGCTTTGCCTAGAAAGGAAGGCTTTATTCAGCAGAAATTGGAAGGATGGATAGCCCAGACTGGAAGAAACAAGCTAGAGAAGACTCTCTGGGCTGAGAATAGCATGTTCACAGGCCCTGCAGAGAGCATTCAGGGACACAACGGTCAGTGTGGCTAAGATGGACAGTAGAGATGAGTTCAGTCTCAAAGACCTGAGGAGGCGGGGTGGCTACATGGTCAGGAGGGCAGGTGCTGGAGAAGGATCCCGAGGGTGAGGACACGTGGAGCCTGTGGTGTGGAGCTCACAGCAGCCCTATGCAAGCAGGAAGACATCCCCTTTTCAGGACTTTGTCATAGTTCCATGATGTCAGTGCCACCTGTCAGGACATCCTGTGGTAAGTAGACTCCTCTGCTGTGGCCCTCCCCCTTGGCACACTAGGACATAGGACCCTGCATACCTATCCCACTGAGGTGACCACTCAGCCGGCGACCTCTACCAAACTGCTTGTCTTATGTACTTTCTTGTCACTGAGAAAAGTCCCTGACACAACGTAAAGGGACAGAGGTTTATTTTGGCTCATGGTTTCCGTCACAGTCTGCTGGCTCCAAGGCAGAAGTGGCATGGTGGATGGGCCAGGTAGAGGATGGCTGTTCCACCCATGGCAGCCAGGTAGCAGACAGAAGGCCAGAGGCAGCGAGGCAGATAAAGCCTTCCCTGTCACAGCCCCAGTGACCTACCTCCAACCTGGCCCTGCCTCCTAACAGCAAGTCAGCTATGGTGCCTCCATGGGTGATTGATCACCCTCTATATACAGAGAACTTGGGGAGCCACTTTGGATCTAAACCACACATAACACTGCTTATGCCAGCTGCAGTGGGAGGTTAAAGAGGGAGCTGTGCACTGGGATCACCTTAGAAGACCAAACCCAGTGGCGCCCAAGGTGCAAAGCTGGGAGTCTTTTCAGTTTGCTCAGAGCCTGAACCACAGGGCCAGCGGGAAGGTGGAGGCTGGAGACCAGCACCCAGCAAGAACCTACCAATGAGGGCCAAGGCTGAAGGGACACCCAGCTAAGGCTCTCTCCACCCATGGAGCTGACTGGCTGGCAGGGGTTCTACAGGGTAACACTCCTTGTCCACCATCACTACAAATGCCAAGGATGCGACCAAGCAGTGGGATGGCCTGCAGCCTCCTGGGAAGAAGGCAAAGGCGTGGCCCCACAGATCCTATCATCAAAAAGTTCTGAGTGCTGGGGCTGCTATCCATGTGAGGCCCTGGGCCGTGTGTGCCAGTCTGCTGGCATACCAAGCAAATGTGGGCCTGGCCTGGACCACAGAGGAAGTGTCTGTGGCTCCTGGGTAATTCCCAGGCAGCCCACAATGGACACCCACTGCGCTCTGCCTGGGTCTGACCCTCAGTTGGGAAAACACTGATGACACCCAAAGAGAGAGAATGGGCCCATGTGTGGGGAAGTTCAGGGGTTTCTCAAGACACACCACTGTTCATGGGGAGCTCTAGAACTGGTCCACAGTGGCATCTAGAGGGCAGGGGGAGGAATCAGACAGCGCCTAGAGGGGTCAGGGGTCCAGAGGGCAGGGACAAGAGGGTGGGGACCAAAAGGCAGGGGGTCAGAGGGCTCAGGGGGCAGGGAGCAGGGGACAAGAGGGCCTGGGTGCAGTGGTGAAAACATGGCTTTGAGACCTGGTAGGGATCGTAGAGGGGCATGGAGAAGAGAAGGGGAGGGATCATGAGAAGAGAGTGAGAAAAGGGCTGGAGGTGACAGCAACTTGCTCTAGGAGTGCTACATTGCTGTACACTGTAAGACAGACGGTTTGTAGCAGAATCAAGGGGCAAGGATGGAAAACAACTTTATGCTAAATCATGAGGGACCTGATGGATAGAGGAGGGGGACCCAAGCTTTCTCGCTGCCACTGCAGATTTGACACTAGATCATAGCAGACGGATGGTTTCCAGGGATATGGCATGGTCAACAGCCTTCAAAAGGTCCTCATTTTGCCTGCAGGAAGGGACACTGAGTTTCTGACACCCTCTCTGCTAATTTCTGGGATACAAGGACAGACCTAGGAAAGCAGACTAAGAAAGAGAACTGGGTGAATTCCCCATGTGTCTCTAGATGACCTCAGCTCCCAGCACCCCAGAACTGCCGGGATGAGAGCCAGGGGCCAGACTAACTCAGCTGCGCAGAGCAGGGGCGGCGCTAGGTGCTGGGATTCGGAGCCCTGGGCTCTGGTCTTGGTTCCGATGCTCTCAGCCCACCCTGTGATCCTAGCTGGGCTTTCCGCTCCCCGGAGGCTCAGCTGGATGACCTTTCATGTCTGTCCCAAGTTGACTCATCTTTCACCCCTCCACATTGGCTGTCCCCTGCTGGACTTCAAGCTGCACAGTCACACCTTTCAAGGGAACCCAGCATCTGCGATGGTGTATGAAGGAACTTCAAGTCCCTCTTCTGTTGTCCCAAAAACCAAGAGACTGAGTTCTTGAAGGACTGAAGGAATCTAGAGCGTAATGATGGCAATGACAAGGGGCAAGTAGTGATGTGACTAAGCCCCATCACTACTTGGGTTGGGTTGACTCTATGTGCTAATAGCATGGAGAAGTAGGTGCCCTGGGGAAAACCTGGTGGTCACCCACCCATCTGCAGTGGCTACTCTTTACTGAGGTACTGACAGGCCCTGCGAACTGTGGAGTAAATCTGTCTGTTGTGTTAGGGACAAAGGTCACTATAAAAAAAGAAATCAAATTGATTCCTCCATTGGTTACTTTGACAAAGCACCATGATGTTCACCATTCACCATTCTTCTCCGCTTGCCTTATGGGAAGTTTTATTAGTCAGCTAGAGCTACAGTGACAAAGTACCCAGGTGAGATGGCTTAAAGAATAGAAACTTATTTGCTCATAGTTGGAGGCTAGAGGTCTGCAGTCAAGATGTCAGCAGGTCCTGAAGGCCCAGGGTCGAGGTGGTGAAAGGATCTGGAGGTCTGAGGTCAAGGGGTAGGTAGGATCTGAAGGTCTAAGTTTAAGTGTGGGCAGGTTCTGGAGGTCTGAGGTTGAGGTGTGGGCGGGCGGGTCCCTCAGAGGCTCCAGGTCTCCCTCCCTGGCTTGTGGGTGGCCACTCTCTCTCTATGTCTCTTCTTGAGGTCTCCCTTTGTGCGTGTTTGTCCATGTCCAAGTTTCCTGCTTTTTAAGGACACCAGTCATATTGGATGAAAGCCCCCCCTAAATAAGATCACATTTGGAGGTACTTGGAGTTGGGACTTCAACATATGGACTTTGGGGGCACAGCTCAGCCCATAGCAGAGGGTTACTTGAGAAGCATTTATAACAAGCTAATTGCAGCCCTGAATTCTGGCCCACCGGAGGTGGGGATGAATCTTTCGTGAGTGACCAATCATGGCAGGATGCTCTTCTAGAGAGGACCCTAAGGGTCACGGGCAGCACACAATCTCTGTGGAAGGAGGAGCTGGAGAAGAGAGGTGGACAGAGGGAGGATAAATGCTTTCCCTCTTCAGAATATTCCACTTCTATTTTCTTGGTTCAAAACAAATTGATACCAGCTTCTCCAGGCCTGGAAGCTGTCGCAGGCCCTGACACCCTACCAGCAAGTCTCCAAACCTCACCATCCTCCCTCTTCCTATTTATGTAAGGTCAGCCTACCACAGGGGCCCTATCAAAGTCCAAGTGGGCTTCTTGGATAGAAGACAAGCATATGCCCCATTCTAATCTCAGCATTGAAACCAGTGAGAAACAGAATCCAGGAGAAGTGGGAGAGTGTGGGGAGCCTCAGCTCAGGAGTAATGGTGCCTCCATCCCCAGGAGGGCCAAAGGACTGTGAATCCTTGGGGGCCAGAAGCGTACTGCAAATAGAAGTTGGCTTGGGTGAGTAGCTGGGGGTGTTTCTCCATAAATACCAGATTGTTCAAGGGGACCCTGCTTTGCTTTGCTTTCTCTTCCTAAGACACACAGGGTGTGTGGTGCACAGCACATAACAAACAGCATGCATATGTACGTACAGCACAATATATGCACATAACAAATACCACAAACAGCACTTATGACACACACAGCCAACACACATAATACAACCACATATGTGTAACATAAAACACACAATGCACGTACAATATACATAACACACAGACTCCCTCAGTGCACAATACACACACAAATAACCTACAGCACACCCCACCTTGCACCCTTGCAACCTGGCTCCTGGTTGGTTGGTTCACGGATTTGCAGGAAAAGGGTGGCTTGGTGCCTGAGCGGATTTCTGAGCTCACTCACTCCACTGGCCTGGACACCTGGGATGGCTCAGTCTCCCTCCTCTGGAGATGATGAGGGAATTTGGTCAGTGGTGTGTAGATGGTACAGCCATAGCCAGCTCTATGCCCCGGAGTCAGCAACTCCCTGGAAGGGTGCAATGTACCCCATGGACAGCCACCTGGGAGGCTTGTGGAGAAGGTGCTCACGCCAGCCCAGAGCCAGGACCCAGTGGTCTGATGGGAACATGTGATCTCCCAGCAGGGTGGCCCTCCTGGAGGCAAAGAAGCTTCAGATTTGGCTGACAGCCATAGGCGACTTTGTGGCAGCAGGAGACACAGGATGGAAGCCCTCTGGCTCACCAGAGCCAGTCTCACTGGGTCTTGTGCCATAGGAAGAGGTGACAGCTGGGCTGGCAACTTGAAACTCAGGTCCCTTTGGGGTGGAGGGTGCCCTCTCACCCTCTGCCCTGGAAACCCCAGCCCACCATATTACTGCAGCCAACAGGGGTGCTGCTGCCTTCTCAGTGTTCCTACTGAGTCCTGTTACCACGGCAACTGCTCCCCATGTGGTATCATGCTTCTCAAAGGGTGGACACGGAGACATCAAGCAGTTTTAAGGAAGAAGACTTCATGGGAAGTTGGAGAGAAGATCATTGCCTGAGAAAATTCATTTGTCCCATACCTAAGGATGTCTCTGAGCACTTGTTTAGATCTGGTTGATTGATGACCCGCTGCTCTAAAGGGCCCCTCTTCTAAATCTGTTGAACAGTTCCCTCCTCCAGGAAGTCCCTCCTGACTGACATGCCTGATGCCAGGCATTCCCTTCCCCAAGCCCCATAGGGCTGCCCCAGTGCCCTACCATGTATCCCGCCCTCGATGAAGTATTCCTGTAACTGAGCCTGATGCACATCACCCAGAAAGCAGGGACTCTGCTGGTTACTTTATTGTTTTGTTTGCACCCCGTGGAATGCTCCGCCATCCCAGCTCTGCTTCCTTTCTCTCCCCACACATGTGCACACAAGTGCACACACTGCACCACCACAGACGTTTAAAATTGTGGTGGGCTTTAAAACAGAAATGAGAATGGGAACAAGCGGAGAGGGAGAAGGGGCAAAAAAAAGAGTAGGAGGAGGAAATGAAAGAAACCAGACTTCTGCTTCATTAGAAAAAACCTGTGGGCAGCCAGGAAAGAGGCTGGGCTTTGGACCCACACTTGGAATAGCAGAGCAGGACCGGTCTAGCGTAGCCCCTCCTGAGACTCAAAGTCAGGGAGCTGAGGAACCCTCGCCGGCCCACACTCTGTGTCTGTCTACCAACTCACAGTCAGATGAGTCAGTCATCTAGTTTTTACTTCATCCTTTTGATTATTTTCCTTTAAGTAATCATTTACAAGCTGTTTTCTTGAAAGCAATTCCTTGTGTGTGCATTTGTCAAAAGCATTCCAAGGTCTGAACCACATAGACCACAAACTCCAGTCTGCAACACAGATTGTACTTCCATGTCATGGGCTAAACAATTTTGCCAAACTGAGACTATAAAATGTGACACACCCTTGTCAAGTGAAGTCCGGTGATGTACCAAAAATCCAGACATGGGCTGGGCTATGGCCTTCTGATAAGGGTCCAGGCAGACACTGGGGTCAGTGGCTCCTGCTCCTGCTTCCCCCCATTCTCCCCAGGCCTTGCTTTTCTCTGGAAATTCTTCTCACACACCTATGGTTTCCTTTCTTCCCAACTGGCTATTTCAGCTGACATTACCAGGAACATAGCTTGGATCCCACTTTCAAAGTCTGTGTGCAGATCTCTCCTGTCTAGAAGGTGCTTGTAATATGAAATTAAGGACAAGACTCCAGCTTTGAGGCAACTGTTAAAGGAATAAGTAATGGAAAGTTGCCTTTCACGTCTCACTCATTTTAGACACATTCTAATTAACTCTGCCAGAAAAAAATAATTGGCCTAGATCAGGTTGATCTGATTGAGGATTGTAATAACCTCAGCTGAGTGGTATTTATATTCTGCTTCTGGTCTTGGGTGCAGTTACTATGTGGCTTGAATGCTAATTGCATGCTAAGTGGAGACAAGAATAATATTCAAGCACATCCACATAATATCTACTTGCACTTAGTCTCCTGTAAGGAGGTGGGAAGAGAGGTTTTCAAAAGTTCACTTTAAGGTGATTGCTTGGAACATGCATTATCTTGCAGGAAAATGATGTCAGCGCTAGTGGTGAACTCTCTGGTCAGAGAAAGGTTGCAGGAACATTCATCTGAGCTCTGGCATGGTTGCGAATATACATAGAAACAACACTCTCGTGGCCCTGGGTGGCAAACTGTTCCCGTTAGGAGAAAGCAAGACAAGGAGGAGTCTCCTCCTGGTGTCCAAGGGCCCCTGTATGAGGCCACAGAGATGGTGAGCTGAACACAGCAGGGACAGGCCTTTCCCTTGACTGGCTTGTGGGGGCAGAAGCAGGTGGCTGTCAGCCCAGGAGTGTGGTTGGTGGCATCAGCTGCCATGGCTGCCAGTGGTGGAGGAAGACCCTCCCAGGTGGGGCTCAGACTGGATGGGGCTGGGCTGGGTGGGGCTGTGCTGACATCCTGGCATAAAGACTGATGATGCAACGTGGAAAATCCTGAAGCTGAAGTTAGTAACTAATGGAGTATGGAGATCGCCTAGGAACAGCCACACAGAGAGTGAGGAACAGACAGGGCTGGACAGGGTGGGAGGTGGGCTAGGGGCACAAAGGAGGGAGCCCCCTGGCCTAGTAGCCTGGGAGTAGCTTCTCCCTCACTGAAGGTCGCCCTTTCCTAGGTTCTCAGCAGTGCAGCATTTTGATATGGCACCCCTTGTCTCACCCTTTCTGTGCCCTCTCCCTCCTGGTACCCTGACTTCTCAGTGAGCTGTCTGTGCCACCACAGCCCTCCTGGGGACTCCTGCCCTCCCGCTTGGACTCCTTCCTGCCTCTGACATGGGCAGACAGGCTCTCTGAGCAGGTGAGCCTAGGTCCTAGTTCCGAATGGGAAAGGGATTTTATCTGGCTAGCAATGACTGGTCCCCTGGTTGCTTATCCAGGAGGGTTTCTACACAGAGAGGCACCTGTGATGCTTAGTCATGCAAAGCAAAGGCAGGTGTTTAGGCAGGGTGGTGAGCACCCACCAGCCTGGACCTGCCGAAGAGTCTGTCCTGAGCTCACCCTTTGTGAAAGCAACTTGGTCCCAGTCCTGAGCTTGGGTTTTCTAGAAGCCCTGGCTTTTCATGGCATCTTCCACTGCTGTGGCAGAAGCTGGACTAGATTAGGGATCAAGACAAGGTGGGTGATAGTAACACCACCAGCTGAAATATATTGAGTGCCCCAAGCAGCCAGGGACTGTGCTGAGTATTTTAATGTACAGCATCTTTTAAGTTTCTCAGAAACCCTATGAAGAAAACACTCTTCCTCCCCCATGTTACAGATGAGAAAACAGGCACAGAGAGGTGGGTAGTTTGGGGCCATGGTGCTAAAACATGACAGAACCAGGATATGAACTCAGAGCAATTGATTCAGAAGCTGCCCTTTGGCTCAACTTGGTGCCAGGAAGGCCAAGGAATGGCATGCGTACTCAGGGCATGGGGCGGTGCCCTCAGGGCAAGGGTTTCAGTGTGATCTGAGCTGAGCAAAGGAAACAAAGGAGGTGGGGAAGAAGAGAAACTCAGCCCAGAGAACAGCAGGGTGGACACAGCTAGCAGAGGGCATGGCTCCCTGAAGTTGATTAAAGTCATCCTGAAAGCAAAGCAGGAGGGTCAGGGAGCTGCTGGAGGCTGAGGTGGTACCCTGGACCAAGCCTGGAAGGATGGAGTGGGAAAGGCAGACAGGAGGAAGCTGTCACCTTATCTAAGCAGAGGCCTGAGTGGCAGGCAAGGCAGAGGACAGAGGACAGAGGACAGGGGGAGGAGAACAAAGTGGTATGTGGGATGAATTCAGGCCTCCTCAGGGAGAGCCAGTGGTCACAGGAGCTCAGCTGGCAAAGATCTACCTGCTATCATTTTCTGAGCCATCATCTGGCAGTGTCATGTGCACTAGGTGCCCACGTGAGTGTTCTGATTTTCCCAACCTTTTGGGTCAGCTACTGACCTGTCCACTTGCTAATAGGAAGCCAGGCCTGGACTAGGGAGGTGACATGCCTGGGTCACAGAGCAAATTTCGGAGAAGGAATTTAAAACCTGCTTCCATAGCCACAGTCTAAGCTGCTATGATAAAGCCACCCAGGAAAAGGGAGTGAAATTGGATGGGGCTGGTGTCCAGGCCAGGAAGTGAAGTGGCCCTGCTCCATGGTGTCAGTGCGAGACCCAGACTGCTCTGGTCACATAGATTGGCTCAGGGTGCTGTCTTCATGCCTTGTTGAAGCTGTGCGCTCACAATGTCGCTGCCCTTGTGGGAAGACAGGGCTCCAGGCAGATAGTGCTCTTATAAACAGGACTGTCTCTGAGGAGATCCTCCTGCCTGGCTCAACTTTCCACTGGGTCGTCATGTCACACGGCCTGCAGGGACTCTAGGGAACCATAGCAGGTCTGGAGCCTGTTTCAGCTCAAGGCTGCCGTGTGAAAAAGAAGAAGCTTCCACATTTGCTGCCATGTGGCATTGTAGTATAGCTTGGTGCCCTTGCCCAGGGTGACCAGGGACCTTGCAGAACCTCAGCTTCTCTGGGTAAATGACAGCCAGGCTCCCATGCTCCTGGCAGGTGTTTCTGCATGACTTGGGGAGGAGGGGAGGGAAGCAGCAGATTGCACGGAGAAACTTCATGGAAGCCATGTTGATAGAAGATGGTTGGAGTGAGACCCACGTCCTCTAAATATTAACAAAATCAGAATTACTGTGGAGGAAATTTAAGTACATAAAATAAAGGAAAAGCAAAAGAAGTGAAGAAAATTAAAATTAGCTGTTATTTCACCACTGAGATCAGCCTTGATAATCTTTTTCCTGAGCATAGAGGGCATGCAGTCTTGCGTCTGGCTTTGTTCCTGTGTTGGGTTTTGCTCCTCCAGCCTCGGAGGAGAAGAGAGCACATCTGCCTCATGTCCTATGCTGTGGCCACTGCTGACCCTGAAACTGGCTTATGAGCTACGACCAGGGCCTACCCCCAAAAGCACACAGGGAAGCTCTAGAGGGTGTCTGAGGCCCACTTCTCTCCTACACGTCCTGACTGTGCTCTGGACCTCAGAGCTGACCCTTCCCACACATTCTTGCTAGGACCACTGCCAGGGAGAGATGTCACTGAAAGTGCTGGGTGGGGCAGAGCGGGTCAAATGTTGTCCGGGTGTCTCCAGGGAGACACAGCATCTGCCAGGGTCGATGGAGATTAACTGTAAGTGGTCTCCATGGTCTCCCTCTCCACTCAACAAGAGCACACACCCTCTGAGCTGAAGTGGCCTCCACCCTGCTGTATCCTCCGGTTCCTGTGCCTCTCCCTTGCAGCCCAGAGGTGCCAGGGAACCTGTAGCCTGTGGTCGTCTGACCTCATTCATACTGACATGTCAGTACAATTTCCTTCTCCTCCAGCTGCTGAAGACCACACAGTGGTTTCACCTCTCCATACCATGGGCAGCCTCATTCTAGGCAAATCAAGGGTCCCTGAGATTCAGAAGTCCTGGCCTTCAGCTGGCAGTGAGCGGTGGGACGTGCCACCCTTTCCCACCCTGCTCTGACAAGCCCAATCTCAGGCTCAATGTGTTGGACTCTACTTCTGTGTTTGTTTACCTCTGTGCAAACTTTTGTCTCTGAGAAGGTGGGGGGGGCTGTCTACTCACCTAACATCATTGTGTCCCTTCCCTGTGCCCCCCAAGCCTGGGGTATCAGCTTCCTCAGGCTGGTAACAGTGGCCAACATTGCTGTGGTGTGACAGTGCAACTACACACGTGCTCCCTACACATGCTGTGTGTCCAGGGAGTATCCATAGTAATTACTGCATGCTGTTGTCCTGTTGTGCAAACACCCAATATGTCATCTGCACTGAGTGCCACAGTGATTGTGCAGTAAGCACTATGGTGATATGCAGTCACCCTTTGACATCTGAGGGGAAGCCAAGGAATTACCCCATATTGCCATAGCAAGGAGTCAGGAGCGACCCCCACATCTGTTACCTAAAGGACCTGTGGATATTTCGTCTGAGGACACAGATCTTTGAAGAGCTGTGGACCCAACAGCCATCAGCCACCCCCCACACCTCCAGTCTTGCTCAGAATGAACCCAGCAGACCCTTGACCACTGCAGCCCAAAACTGGAACAGATTTGACCACTGGGAAGACCCTGCTATAGAGCAAAAGCCATAATGCTAAGCTATCCAAGTAGAAACTCTTGAAAATCCCCTACCTCAGCCAAGATAGTAGAGAAGCAGCAATATCTTTCTAGGTCAGAACAATGCCCCCACCCTCAAGAAGGCAGGCATTATGGTTCCTGTTGTGTTCCTGTTCAGGTTCCACTCCTAACCCTGCAAAGCCAGGGCGAGCTTTGCCAATGAAGATGGACATAGGTCCATTAACCTTTGGAGGTGCAGGCAAGCTGTGGGATGGAGTGCAGGGGTCAGGTAGACCTGATGCCTCTCGCAGGTTTGCTTTTCCCTCAATGCCTGCCACCCACGACATTTCTTTCTTTTTTTTTTCCCCTTTGCCTTTTTTTTTTTTCCGGTACCGAGAATTGAACTCACAACCTTGCATTTGCCAGGCAGGCGCTGTGCAGCTGAGCTAAGTCCTCAGCCCCAACATTTCTTTCTTGACTGTGTCTCACTTACTCTACCTCACCCCTCCTACTGCCACTGCTGCCTTGGATCTGAAAGTCCACAAGACACTAGCTGCTCTCCCATTTCTTGCCACTGATGCACCCCAGGTGCCCAGAAGCCTGCTGGGCACATCTGAAGGGCTCAATAACTATTTGTGGAAAAGTGAATAATTCTGCATGAGATAAGGGACACTGCTTTAAGGAAGAGAAGGAATTTGACAGTGTTGATATTTATCTAGGTTGGAGCCGAGACTCAAAGGCCAGGACTCACTTAGAAGGTGACAGTATCAGACCACAGAAACAGGACGAAAGATGCCAGGAAGGATGAACAGCTCACAAGTGCCCGCAAAACAGTTGTGGAGGACTCCTTAGTGAAACACAGCAAGAGGACAGTAGGTAGACCGCATGCTAGCCTGGGAGGGCACCACATCATGAAAAGCATCTCCTGAAAAACCATGACTATTGTCTCCAATATTAATTTGTGTCCATTGTTGGAGATTAGGAAATTATAAAGAAGCCAAACACAGAAACAAAATTCCTACCTAACCTCACCATGCAGATGAAATCATAACTAACTCTGTCTTGTGCTTTTTTTTTTTTTTTAAGGCATAGCCATTTAATAGTTCTGCAGCTTCTGAGATTATTCTACAAAAATGAGGTGGCTGTACATTTATGCATATTTTGTATCTGTATGTCTGCTTTGTAGTTTTGTTTATTTAAGACTTTATTAAGAACACCTTTCATGTCTTTAGATACTTTGCATACTGTAAATTTTAGTGAGTTTATTTAATAAAGTGCAGAACCCACATGCTATTTAAGTTATATCCAATTTTCACTGTTATAAATTACACCATAATAAGACTGGGTTTCTTTCATTTTTTTTTTTTAAAGAGGAAGAGAAGGCAGGTAGAGGAGCACTTGAAGGAATAGGGAAATGGAAATAATTTCTGGAAGAGTTTCTGTAGATTGTGGGTGAGACCAAAGAGAAA
Organism: Chinchilla lanigera; assembly: GCF_000276665.1. NCBI lineage: Eukaryota > Metazoa > Chordata > Mammalia > Rodentia > Chinchillidae > Chinchilla > Chinchilla lanigera. The sequence goes on along the minus strand of NW_004955492.1, from coordinate 8,342,505 downwards.
GGTTAAAAGAGCCATACTCAGAGGGCAGCCTGTAGCCTCCAGGGCCCAGGTTCAGTGGGAATGTTGCGTGGAAATGTTGCGTGGGAATGTTGCCATGCTGATGCCACTAGGAGAGTGCTGATGCCATACCAGAGCCCACAGCATCCCCTTCAGTGACAGATCCCAGCTCATAGAGTGGAAGGCATCTAGCCCTCTCTGCCTCTGAGCTCCTGGAGGTTCAAACCCTCCTACACTAGGGATCTCACCTCTGAGCTATACCCACAAAAATATGAAATTAGAGCCCAATTAGCCTCTTAAACTTCCTCTTATAACTACAGAAAATATGGGGCATAGAAGGATGCATTGAATGACCCTATGAGGTATCAAACAAATCCAGAAATTGAGATATACAGAAAACTATATGAGTGTGTACGTCAGTCACCTGGGAGACTCTGCTGGGAGCTCAGGAGGGAAGGAGGTAAGTGTGTGGGAAATGAAATGGGAAGAGGGCCATGGAAAAGTTGAACATTTAAATGATACAAGAGCCAAGTGCAAGTGTGAGCTTGTTTGAATTCTATTGAAATCAAACCAATTTCAAAAGACAAGTTGGATGGAAAAATAAGAGAAATGTAGATACAGACTGATATTATGATATTAAAGAATCATTAATTTTGTTTGGCATGGTGATGGTATTATAGCTGTGATAGTATATGCTCTTATTTTTTAGAGTCACATACTAAAGTGTTCAGGGGAAAATGTTATGAAATCTGGACCTAGCTTTATAATATTTTAGCAAAAAAAATCTAACAAATATGAACATGTGAACAAAGTAGGTGATAAATATGAAGACTTGTTCTGATATTTGGTTATTGCTGTGATCTGGACATACAGTAAATGTGTCCCCCGGGGGTTCATGTGCTGGAGGCTTGGTCCCTAGTGTGGGAGTGGTGGGCAGTGGGACCTCTGAGAGGGGTGCCTGATGCAGGGTAGTTAGGTCACTGTGAGCCCTCAGAAGGGACTAAGGTAGATCTTGCAGGGCCCCAGTTAGTTCCCATGAGGAAAGGTTGTGGTAAAAGAGCAAGACTGGCCCTTCCCACTCTGGCCTCCTGGCTGGCTGTGTGCCCTCTCCCTCTCATGTGCTCTGCCCTGATGCCTGCCACCATGAGGCCATTCCTGAGACCAAGTCAATGAGCCTCCCGATGTTAGACTTTGAGCCCCTCAAACTGTGAACTAAACAGACCTCTTTCATTATAAGTACCCAGCCGTGGTATTTTGTTATAATGCTGGGAAATGGACTAACAGTGTTACTTTTGTATGTGTTTGACATTTTTTCTAGTAAGGGGTTGACCTATGTGTGGGCCACAGGCACTGAGAGGCTGGCGAGACCACGACCGTTCTCAGACACTGGCAGGGGAAGGGGAGAGAAATGGTAGAGATTTTAGAGTGACAGGAAATCTGAGGAGACTCCGGACAGTAAAATCATCACACAGGTAGGGCTATGGTCAGGCAGGGTGGTGTGCACGGCAGCATGGGGCTGCTCAAAGGGGGAGGTTCAGCATCAGTGCTGCTCTGAAGGGCTGCAAGGTGTGTGTGCAGAGGTGGCAGCAGCAGACAAGCCCAGCATCGGAGCTCCATCAGATGCTGGGGCTGTCTCCAGTGGCTTTGCAATAGCATGAGTGTGGGGCTGGCACACCAAGGTGTCCAGTGAGGCCAGGGCTGAACAGCCCAGCGAGTCGTTAGCAGCCATGGCTGATGAGGTCACAGAGCTGTAGATTCCTGGAGAGCTCTGCTCCAGAGAGGGCTGAATAGGGACCTGGGGTGGCCAAGGCCAGTCATTTGTCTGTATTCATGTGTGCAGTATGCGTGTGGGGTATGTGGTGAATGAGTATATGTAGTTGGGGTGTTAGTATGCCTGTTATGTGTGTGATGTGAATCATTGTATACATGTGTGTATATGCATGTATGTGTGTGCACACAGGTCACATTAAGGGCCTTTTCTATTGGGAGAAGGTGAGTCTGGTGCTTTGCAAGTCCTGCTGGTCCACACAGCCTTTCTAAGAATGTGGAACTGTCACTCACCTAATGCTGATCTCCCAGGGTCTAGGGAGCCATGGTGGCTGACTGACCCTATGAGAGATGGCCCTGGTCCCATTTCTCTAGGTCAGGAGGGATACAGCTCTTCCCCACTCTGTCCTGTGAATATTATACTGTCATGTTCATATTTACCTTAAGAGTCTGAGGTGTAGATCTCCCTGGGAACCTGATAAAAGCCCTTGACTTTCATTTCTCCTCATGTAAAACCCACAAATGCCCATATACAAATATCCATGAAAATTTTCAGAGAAGCCACAAACTCCCCAAGGCCAGCTGGTGGACTTTTAGGGCTCCCTGTGGAAGAGGTTCTCAAATTAGTATGGTGGGAGGAGACAGAAGCAGAGGCCAGCTGTGGAAGCCCAGGGGAGCCTCTGCAGGTATTGACCAGCTAGGCTTTGGTGGGCAGCAAGTTCTGCATTCCAGACTCCAGAGGGCTGGACAGGCAGAGCCCAGGGCCAGCGTCTGACTCTGCTGACTGCAGGCCTGGGCTGTGCTGTACCAAGGGCTTCAGGCTGGAGTGCTGGGCTCCCTGATATGGTGCAGGTGATACCGAAGAGAGTGAGACTCCAGTTATCACCAGTGAAGGACATCACCGTGGAAGAGCACAATTACAATTTCCATAAGCTAACAAGATCTCCTGCCAGACAGGAGGCTCGGAAGACCTGGGTGGAGGGCCTCATGGGCAGGTTCCTGCTGGGCAGACACATGTTGTCTGGTTTGGTTCTCAGGAGTAGATTTGTGTCCCAGTTGTGGCCATAGAGTGGGCTCTGATTTTATCCCCATCAGGCCGATTTGGATTTGGAAAAGCTCAGCTGATACTGCATGTTTGGCTTTGAAGATGGAAAGCGTGGTTCCTTTAACATCTCTCCTTTGGCAGGAGGACTGAGTGAGCAGGAATGTGGGGCTGCTGTCTCTTCCCATCTTTGTTCCTCTTGCTCATTGCTCCACTGACAGCCACAGTTCCCCAAAGGACAGAGATGTTAGGACAATTGAGTTTCTCTGCCTAGATGTGTTGCTGGCCAGGGGAACATGGAACAGAGCAGCTGGGCATGGGGGGAAGGGCCCCTGTGCCGTCGCAGAGCAGAGACCTAATCGGCAAAATCAGAGAGCTGAACTCTCCTGAAGGAAGCTGAGGTCAACAGCATCACCAGGTTAATCAAATACTGACTACTAAAATAGCTAATATTTTACTGACCTCTTACTAGATGCTAGATACTAATCTAATCATGGTGCCAGTTAATATACTAATCATAGCAGCCCTGTCACATATGTTCTACAAATGATGAAAGAAAGGTGAAAGAAGGTTTCCCATTTAGAAAAAAAGTGTAGTTCACCTAATTTTCAGAAATCAAGACTACTGTATTTTGAAAAGGGAGCTATTACTGCTAAATACATAAAGAAATCAACCACTAACAAGTGCTGGCAAGGGAAATAGGAACATTTCTCCACGGTGGTGGAAGTTAGGTTATGGAAATCAGTATGGAGATTCCTCAAAAAACTAAAACTAGAGGTTCCATTTGACCCAGCTGTGCCCCTTCTGGGTATCTTCCTGAAAGACTTAGAAGCATCATACCATAGTGATATATGCATAACCATGTTTATGGCAGCACAATTTATAATAGCTAAACCTTGGAAACAGCCCATATGCCCATCAACAGATAAATGTAGTATTTATATAGAATGAGGTATTACTCTGCCATAAAAAGGATAAACCTGAGTCATTTTTAGGTAAATGGTGCACCTCGAGTCCTTAATGTTAAGTGAAATAAATCACACAAGTTTAAACATCACATTGTTTCCCCTGTGTGAGAAATCAAAAGGAACAAAAGTAAACAAAAGAAGCAAAGGAGCAAAATGGAAGAGATATCAGGAAGTAGGAAAAACATATTCAAATGGGAAGGAGAATAAGGGAAGGAGAAGAAAGGAAAAGAGAAGTGATTTTAAGAAGGAGAATAGGGCTGGGCATGGTGGTGCACACCTGCAATCCCAGCACTCTGGAGGCTGAGGCAGGAGGATTGTCACAAGTTCAAGACCAGGTTGGACTATACAGTGAGTTCAAGGCCAACCTGAACTACATAGTGAGACACTGTCTCAGAGACAGAGAGAGAGAGAGAGAGAGAGAGAGAGAGAGAGAGAGAGAGAGAGAATGGAAGGGAAAAATGGAAACAAAATTTTTGTAAATGGGGAGGGGAAGAATGGTTGAAGGGAGGGAAGGAGAATGAGATTAAAACAATTAAGACATATTATGTACTGGTAAAATTTGATGAGTGTGATCATTATGTATGGGAAATATATACTTATAAAAAGAAAAAAAGAGAAATATTGTCCTTTGAAAAGGACAATATTGGAACAACCAGCAAAATGTTAACAGGTTTGTTAATTAGGTAATAACATTGTGTTAATGTTCATTCCCAAGTTGATAATTATACTGTGATTATGTAAGGGGCATCTTAATTTTAGCAACTACCCAAGAAAGTTAAGGGTAAAAATTTTAAAAAGAAGATATATGAGGTATGATTTTTAAAATGCGGTGAATGTTTAAATTATGAAATATTTATTAAAGTAAAAGACACATTGTCACTAATGCCCCTCAGAATACCCCGTTGTCCTTGCCATTTTCTGACGCAGCTCAGGAAGTTCACTTCTATCAGTGTCTTTAACTACACTGTGAGACTACCACGTCCTGAACGGATTCAAAATGTTTACCTTTCCTGGTCATTTCGATTTCGAGGAAGTGCCAGAAGTCCTATGTTGCCAGATCTGGTGAGCAAAGTAGGCGAGGACACGCTGTGATGCTGTTATGAACCTGACTTTCTGTTAAATGGCACTTGGCAACAGCATTCACCATACTTTGATGCCACCTCATAGTAAACTAAAAACTGCTTCAGAAAGTGGCAAGAATGATGGGTTAAGTGTTTTTGAACACCGTTAGATTACTTACCACACCTAATTTTTGAACACTTAACCCTGGTGTTAAGGTGTGCCTGGGTGTGCCCATGTGAAGACCTGCATGTGAATGTCTTCCTCACCTCTTCCTAATGATTGACAGGAGCGATTCTACTGCTCACACAAGAGGGATAGTTGGAGAGGTTACATGACAATGTGTCCTTTACTGTATAAATGTTTAAATTTATTATTCATCATATATTTTGACCCTTATATATGTAGCCAGTAAGCATCTGAAAGATATTCATCACTTTAAAAAATGTTTCTTAAAAGCTTATTACATCTTTTTTCTTTTTCTTTATTTGTGATTTGGGGATAGAACCCAGGGCCTTCACCTGAGCTTTATCCTCAGGTCTTTTTTTTTATTTTTAAGGTACCCTAGTTCCTTACTAAGTCATTAAGTTGCCCCAGCTGGGCTCAAATTTGCAGTCCTCCTGCACCAGCCTCGCAGAATGCTGCAATTACAGGCGCATGCTGCTATGCCCTTACTTTTGCCTTTCTTTCTCTCTTTCTTTCTTTCTCTCTCTCTCTCTCTCTCTCTCTCTCTCTCTCTCTTTCTTTCTTTCTTTCTTTTTCTTTCTTTCTTTCTTTCTTTCTTTCTTTCTTTCTTTCTTTCTTTCTTTCTTTCTCTTTTTTTAAACTTACAATTCACAGTGTTGGGCAGGATTCATAGCACCAGAAACTTTCACATCTAGCTAGTAAGAATGTAGAATAGTGTGGAAAACAATTTGGCCATTTCTTATAAATTACATTTGAGTTTCCTCAATAGTGCAGCGATCACATCCACAGGTGTTTGCCCTCAGCTGTATGTGCCTGGGTGTGCCCATATGAAGACCTGCATGTGAATGTCTTCCTCACCTCTTCCTAATGATTGACAGGAGCGATTCTACTGCTCACACACTGTGGAGTGGATAAATAAATGTGCATATTCATTTACTTGACTCAGCAACAACAAGGAGCCAGCCACTGACACCTGCAGCAGAGAGAAGGCGCTCTTCCGTGTGCAGAGTGCAGAGTGATGGCTCCAAAGGCCATCTCCTGTGAGTCAGGGAGCATCCTAGAAAGGCAAAATATTGGAAGCAAAAACTGAGCAGCAATCCACAGGGCCTGTGACTGGAAGGGGGGATTCCCTATAAAAGGGAGGGGAACTTCACAGGGAGACAGAAACGTGCTAGGTATTGAGTCACAACTGTCTACATTTGTCAACACACACTGTTAGAAGTGTACATTGTACACTTGAAAAGACTGGATTTTACTCTTTGAAAAGTAGACAGTCATCCGTGGGTAGCCACAGGGGACAGGCTGCAGGACCCTCTGCAGATACCAAATCCACAGATGCTCAAGTCTTTAAATAAAAGGACGCAGTATTTTATGTATAACCTACACACACTCTCCCATGTAACCCACACCGTTAGATTACTTACCACACCTAATACACTGTGAATGGTATGTACATAGTTGTTGTACTGTATTGGTTTTTATTATTATATTTTTCTGAGTATTTTTGTGTGTTTTCAAACTAGGGTTGTTTGAACGTAGAATATAGTTTGATGTGAAACCCACAAATACAGAGGACCAACTGTACCTCAAAAAGTGTTATTTAAAAAACATTTTAAAACATCTTCTCCACAAAACGAAGCTACAATCCTAGATGACTTCATTGGCAAACTCTACCAAATATTTAAGAAAGAGTGATGCTTATCCACAAAGAACAAAAACTCTTCCAAAGAATAGAAACAGACGAAACCTCTCTCGTTTTCTCAGACCAATGCAAATTTGATTCCAAACCACAAATCAGCATAAAAAAGGAAATTTATAGACCAATCTCACTCACATATTGTGGAACAATTCTATATAAAATACTAGCAAACCAAAAGCAGCAATATATTTTTTTAAAACTATATATCAAGGGCAAGTTGGGTTTATTCCAAGAATACAAGACTAACTTAACATTTAAAAATCAATCAGTGCAGTTCCCCACATTGACAGAGTAAAGAAAAATCATGCAGTTATCTCCCTAGTTGCAGAAAAGGCACTTGATAAATTCTCTCTCTTTTTCTGCAGTACTGGAAATCAAGTCCAGGGGCACTCTATCCCTGAGCTAAGTCTCTAGCCTACATTGCCCTGGCTGGTCCCAAACTTGCAATCCTTCTCTCTTGGTGCTGCAATTACAGGCATGCACCACCATACCTGGCTCCATTAATAATTTTTAAAAAACACTCAGCAAACCAACAAATAAGGGCAAAACTCTTAGTCTGACAAGGGTACTTTATAAAAACCTATTGCAGATCTAATGGAACATGAAAGTTCTGAGGTTGGTGAGGAATGGCTGCCCTCACAACTTATATTTAAAATTTTGTAGGGCTAGGAAAACAAAAATTATAACTGTCTTTTTCTTTCAAATAATATGACTATGTATGCGGGTAAGTTATTCAGGTCTATATATTATAGCAATCAATTGCCAGGTACAAGATAAATACAGAAAATACAAAGACAATTACTTTCCTATGCCAGTAATAACATAATATGAACCTTAGAGGTGGATACTGAACATGATAGCCTATAAAAGCAAATGGGACAGATGTTCAAGGCAATGAAATAATACTGAAACTACAACTTCCTAAATAAATGAGGAATGTACAACCATCGTGCGCTGAAAATATGCAGAGAAAGGAGGTCGAGGAGGGAGGAAACTTGGCAAGGATATTATGCTTCGGCAATATGATTGCACTTGATTGAAAGAGTCGTTTGAAACCCCAAAGTGTCCCCAGACCTCTGTGGGGTATGCTGAGGAGTACTCAGCAAGCTAGTTCAGACTTCCAGGGAAATGTCACCCACTGCCAAAGTGAGAAGCATGATGTGCAAGGCTCGCCTGCAACGTGACAAGACTTCTTACAGACCAGGCCATGGGTTACTGCCTGAGGAAAGCCCGGAGATGGGATAGAGTGATTTTATTTAGAGAATTTACTCTTTGCCGCCGCAGAGCCCAAGGGAACAGCAACTGTCAATAACTCAGCTGTGTCAATTAGATATGCAAATGAGGAAGGATGATCTGACCTCCCTTTCACCTTCTACCATGTGCAGAAATAGATCCCAAATAAGTGACAGACTGAAGTGTGACAGGTGTGACAATAAAGCCTCATAAACACATACAAGACTCGCTTGATGACCTTGATGCAAGAAAGGACTTTTACAGCAGGACACTAACAGCTCTGGCCCCAGGTTGGTAAATGACATTGCACTAAAACAAATGGTGTAGGGGCTGGGTGGGGTGGTGCACGCCTGTAATCCTAGTACTCAGGAAGCTGAAGCAGAAGGATTGCCACAAGTTTAAGTAAGGCCAGCCTGGACCACATAGCAAGATCCTGTCCAAAAAAATAATAAAATAAAATTTTAAAATATGAATGGCGTCAGCCTCAGTGTGAGCTGAGTGCAAGGAGTCACTTTTGCGGACTCATAACACCCACAGAGGAGACTGGCGCTCCATCCCTGGTTATGGTGTTTGTATCTCAGAGCCTTCGGGGAACTCAGAGTAGCAAAATCAAGACCTCAAGGATGATGAAGCAGGAAGAGGTAGGATTTCAGACAGATGTGTCCCCTGGCTGACCCTGTTTACCCTGGCCTTTGGGAAGCTTCTTCCATAGCCCTGCCTCAGCAGTCACACTGCAGACCTGCACCACGGGTCTCTGAGTAGCAAATGTTTTGTGAGCAGCTGAGGAAAGACAAGGGGTGAAGGTTGTCAGGATAAAGCTGGCGTCACAGTCAGTGACAGCCATTGAAGTCACACAGCACACAGTGGCAGGCAGCACCCATTGACCCAGGGTTTAGATGAGTGAGGTCACTATCTGAGTGACATCTGAACATGAGAGGATGCACAGATGTCAGCAGGGAAGCCCTGGAACTTTCCCTAAGGGCTGGCGGAAGAGGCCACAAATGATGCCATCTTGCCAAGCAAAATTTCCAGGCAGTTTTACTCTCCTCCTTCCTCTTGTCCTTTTTTCTCCTCTGTCAATAACCTCTATCTGTCTCTTTTCCATTTAATTCCTGATTTTCTCCCCATTTTGTGCTGAGCCCCTGATTCCTAATTCTACCTCTATATTTGTGGCTCCTACTTCGTAGTCCTCAATCTCTCCTTTTAGTCTCTTCTAGTCTTTCTCTGCCCTTCCTTTTGTCTAGATGTCTTTCCCCTCTATCTTTCATTTGTTCCTCTCTCTCTCTCTTTCTCTCTCTCTCTCTCTCACTAGCACTTTCTCTATAGCTCCCCATTTCCCACTGTCCCTCTCCTCCTCCACCTCTGCAGACACAGTAGCCCATAAAACTACCCATAATCCCCAAAGTCCTTTCTGACAGACATGGCAGCCAGGGATTGAGGATTGGTGCTTGGCATAACACAGAGCTAGACCTGGGGCCCAGTGTCCTGCAGCAACAAGACATGTCACTGTAAGCCTCCCTGTGATATATTGTGACGGTTAGATTTTGTGCATGGTGAGAACCACCATGAGCTCACATAAGTTTATTGGCTACTGAGCCACTTGCAGAGGCAAGAAGGGAAACACAGAAAGTAGAAGAAAGTGGGCTTTCAATGTGTCTTTAAAACCTTTAGCCAGGGTAAGCTTGCTGCTGTGTGCATCTAGTTTTCCATCTGCCAAATTCCAGATCATAGATTAAGTTATTTTTTGCCACAAAATATTCATACACTTCTCTCTTGTCGATAGAAAAAAAATTAGCACAGAATCCAATTGCAGTGTGGTTCATTAAAACAATTTTAAAAATCATTTAGGCAATTAGATGAGAAGAGATCTTTTGAGTGAATGGCATGCCTGCACAATTTGTGAGTCAACAAATTCTTGATTAAATTAATCAGTCAGGGTTCACTGTTTTAGCTGCCAGCTCAGCCTGGCTGATGTTGTGGTGGGACTCGTGATGTTTGCTCTGATGGCCAGGCCAGAGCTTCAGAGCAGAAACACAGCGGAGAAGGGAAGAAGGGGTGGGCCAGTGGCCCGAGATCACAGCCACCATGTGGAACACAGGCCACAAACACTTTTTTAGGTCTTAAAAGTGCTGAGGAATAACCAGTGGTCGCCACTCTGCGAAGAATCTCATGTCCCAGCAGCTCAGAGAGCACACCCTCCCACCCCCATCAACTGCTTCCTGGGTCTTATCTCTGGTCATTGTCATCTCCACTCCCACAGCACAGGTTTACAAATGGGAAAGTGGACTCACTCAACATTTGCTGAAGAGCATGCCCAGGGTCACAAAGCTGGAAAAAGAAGAAACCTACCTGTGCAGGCACCCACTGCCTCGTCCTGAGGACAAAGGGCAGGGGCAGGGGAGGGGATGCTCACCTAGCTCCAGCCTGCCAAGCACTATCCCAGATGCACGGCTACACAATTGCTGTCCTAAAACAAGCTCTGTTTTGGGCTTCCAAGTGGCTCAGCTGCAGGGATGAATTCTCAGGCAGATAAATCTGAGTTTAAACCTGCTTCTAGAATTCTTACAGGCTTCCAGAAAGTGCCTTACCATCCCAAGTGTCAGTGTTCTACAGGGCGACCCTGAAGACTAGTAGAGTCACAGGTGGGCCAGGCCTAGGGTCCTGCTTGGAGGAAGCTCTCTTGGAGATGATTACACAGAGAAAACCGACCATAAAGGTCCCACCTGGCTTCTATCACCAGCCATTAGACGACAGTCCCTCTAAAAGATGCCTGACTGCCAACCCTTCTCACTGACCTTGTACAACATAAAACAGCTAAAGCAGTCATTGTCCCTTTTCCCTAACAACTGAGTTGTCTCTTCAGAGGGGAGACAGACAGGGGTCAGTGACACGGGAGTTAGGTTTCTATTAGGTAGTGAGGACGGAGGCCACAAAATGGAGTTGCGAAGTCCAAAGTGGAGTCTGCTGAAGCATCACCCTCCAGGGATCTTGCAAAACCATCTTCCAGGTGTCCCGCAGCTGTCAGGGACCTCTGCAGAGCATGATTAAGCAGGCCATTGGCTCAAGGGTGCAGAGGCCCTGCATCAGTACTATATAGATTAGACCCCAAAAGTATGTAGTCTCGTATAGGGTGGGAATCATATCACTTGCATAATGGTCCCAGCTCCCTTCAAAACCCCTGAAAAAGCCCTAGACAAAAAACCTTCAAGGGTACCTACTCAGGACTCTATCCCAGCTAGCAGGAGTTACTTCCTTGTCTTTATATCTTTTACTTGCTTGCCTTTGTATCTTTTTGCTTGTACTCTAACTCCTGTCTGTGGTTTCATTCTTCATCACGGTGAGACATGACGCCATCCCACATCAGTATGGTGGACCTGTTATGGCTTCAATATTTCTTCTGTTCCTCTCAAATTTACACACTGAGGCCTAATCCTCCATGTAATGGTGTTAAGGAGTGGGGCCTCAAGGAGGTTGCAAAGGCTCTGCTCTCATGAATGGTAGTCAGGGCCTTATAAAAATGTCCAGAAGAAGCTTATTCCCCACTCGCCAGGTGAGCACACGGGGAAGGTTCCCTGAGGAATGAAGGGGAGTCCTGACTCAGCACCCAGTTGGCTGGTGCCCACAGCTCAGACTTCCAAACCCCGGGACTGTAAGAGATAAACTTCTATTTTTCTAAGCCACACAGTTTAAGGTATTGTTACTGTAGCAGCTAGTGGAGCTGAAAATAGGGCCCTGACCCCATCTGACCGGGGTTCGAAGAAGATGCACACAGAGGGATGGGCATGTGAGGACACAGAGAGGAAGATGGCGTTTGCAAGACAAGAAAAGGCCTCAGGAGGAGCCACCCCACGACACTTTGATCTCAGACTCCTCTCAGCCTCCGTGACTGTGAGACATGACTTTTTGCTTTTTAAACCAGTGATGGTTGATTGATTGTGTCAGTTTGAGTAGGTAGCTAGACTGGTTCAGCATAGTTCTGGGTGTGGAAGACCCACCCTAGGGAGGATGACTGCCAGATGGGATAGAAAGGGAAAGGAAGAAGGAAGGACAGCTTCTGTTTCTTCGGAGGCGCTCCAGTCTTCGCTTTCACCTTGGACATCATCTCTTGGCTTCCAGCACAGACTCTTCATTTTCTAGCACTGAGCCTTCAGCCTTTGGTGCAGACCCTTCAGCCTCCTGATATACTACACAGAGCTCCAGGCCTTGGACTGGATCCCTTGGATCTCCGGAGAGCAGAAAAACCTTTTGCATTCTTCCACACCTGACTCTGTGGGCAGCTGTTATAAGCCAATCTTGTGAATTTATATTTATTTGTGTATCTTGTATTATCATATCTGTTTCTCAAGTAAGCACTCGCTGATACAGCAACTTTGTTTGTAGTACTTTGTGGCTGCAGCACTTATAAGTTAATAAACTAAGTAGGACAGAACCAAAGCCACCCAGTTTCCCTGGCCTCTTCAGCCCTCTGCTCTGCAGGTAGACACAGGTAGAGAGGCCTGCTTCACAGAGTAGAGATCTAGCTCCACTTGACTGCAGCTGCCTGGAGCTATTTCCATGCTGAAGCCCCTTGACTGGGCCTGGGGGTTTCCCAGCAAACTACAGCTAGACAAAGCCATTAGAATGTCAGATGGAGCTTTCCAGTGATACCCTGGCCCCAGGAATGTGCCCACTTCTTGATATCAGCTTGAGAGAAACCAAATGCATTCCAGTTTAAGTGAAGTCACTTTTTTTTCTAGATAGTTTCACTGTATAGGCTGGCTTTGAACTCAGCTATCCTTCTGCCTCAGCCTCCCAAGTACTGGGATTACAGGTGTGCTGCCACCATGCCCAAGTAAGGGAAGTCACTTATCCTGACAACTTTATAAACCCTCACCCTCTAGCCTGAATTCCAGAGATCCACCTAATCTTATTGCTACCTGGGACCACACTTCTGTCTATAAATCCCAGATAACTTGCACTCTGAAATCCTGGACCTGTCCAGCTCTGTCTTGGTCTCACAGCACGGCTGGGCCTGTCCTCACATCTGGGACCATGTTATTTAGGAACACAAGCATGTCTGAAGCAACTACCCTCTGCCCCTCCTTGACTGTCTTCTTCACAGAAACACAGGTTCCATGAAGGACCCTGCCAGTAACCCTGAGTTGTGCTAGTACCTGGATCATATGAGCATTTTCACAAGGATGGACAGATTAATTAACTTCTCAAGCCCTTCAAAATATTTGGAGAAATAAAAAAGACCCACTCTTGATGTGCTGGCTTCCCCCATAAGTCACTTCAGTTCCTAGAAGCAAAGGCCTGCATTCGACATATCGTCCCTCGGAAGAGAGCAGTCTTTGCAGCAACACACAGCTCCCCTCAGACACGCCTGTGCGGTCCAGACCCGGAGCTTTGGCTCGTCTCTTTCTTGCCCAGCATGACTCATGAATGGCATTTCCACACCACCCTCCCTGTGTGGGAGGCCAGAGCCACTTTTCTGCCCGTGAAGGTGGATGAGGAGCATCTGCCAGAATGAAGATGGAGGAAGAGTGATGCCTCCGCAGTCTCCTTTCACTCGGACGTTTCTCCTCTGAAGGGAAATAGAGGAGTCTATGAGAAGCAGTATCTTTGACTACACGAGGGAGTCACGTGAAAGCTGTCAGAGGAGAGGCTCACTCAGTTGCCGTGTAACACGAGTTTCTGGCTGATGGGGTTCCGTCGTGGAGAAACCACAGCTCCTGGACACATGTCCAGAGGAGGACAGGCAGGGGAAGCTACCTTCCTGCCCAACTGGAGTTGGGAGCTTATCTGCTCCCCGTCTTCACTGACCATGGACATTGTGGTCACGGCTTACTCCCTGCCCTTTCTCCCTGTGGCAGGGCAGGATCCCCACTTACTGTCAGATACCCCACCCCCCCGCCTTGGCCCATGGGACAGTTCATCACTCACAGCTGAGTGAAATACAGTCACATCAGGCCCAACCACATTTCGGTCACCAACAGACCACACTACCCCAGCGGTCCCATCATGAAGGTGGAAATCCCCTGCAGCATGGTGATGTCTAGCTCCCTCTATTGTGGGCAAGGGTGTTCCTTACCAGGTGGTGGCCATACTGTTGTAAGCCACCCCAAAGAGCACACAATTGTGGACAGTGCTTAAAATATGAGCACTGTTACTGGGATAGTATGATGCGCTCTTTTAGTCATCATTTCAGTGTACTTCTATTTCAAAGGTAACCGTGGGACAGTGTGCCTTGTTCTCAGGCCACAGCTTTGGGCACCTCTGTTGACGTCTCCTGGTCCATAAGGTTGCATAGAGGGGACCTGTGCCATCCAACGCAGTGCATGAGCCTACTCTGAGATATTTGTGCAATGACAAAGTCACCTAATGGCATAATTCTGGGCCACATCTGCTTCATTAAGCAGCCTGTGACTGTAAGACAGGGTGCAGGCCACCCAGACGGGATAGTGCCCCCACGCGCTGCAGGGTAGAGATGTAGTAGGGCCACTGGCAAACAAACAGCAGGCAAAGGCCCCTGCAGGCTCCAGGGTGTGGTGGATCTTGAGGCAGCCCTGGATGCACCTGGGCCTCCGGCTCCTCCATCCTGCTGTTTCTCTACAGTGGGCTCTGTGCTCTTTCCTGCCAGGCCTCACTCACTTTGCACTTTGGCCTCTGATAAGAAGAAAAAGCAGGAAGAGTGCCGCAGTGATAAATCAGTATTTTATTTTTGGGCCCATGTCCCCCACCAAGATGAGATGGCTGTGGCTTAATAAAACCCATGCTATGAATACGAAAATAGCAATTTAATAAGGCTACCCTAATAGAACTACTAGAGTGATGGGATGCCCAGGGACTGGACAGGGTTATTTGTAAACCCGGGGACTGGGCTGGAGTGCGCAGATTCTTCCCTGTGTGTTGTGCTGTGAGCCGTGTGTGTTTGTGTGCGTGAGCGACCAGGAGTGGGGAGGTGTGGAGGCTGGGGGACGACTGTAAATGCTGATTCCCAGGTCTTTCACACATGATGACCAGAGGACTGCTGGAAGCGTGGCCAGCGGCCTCAGGCCTAGTTGCCCTCACCAGGTGGAGGCAGCCACCAGCCGCCGGGTGACCCAAGGAAGTCTCGCAGTCTCCTCCCAACCAGGCAGTTCTCCTCTTCTGTTAAAACCTCTGTTTCCATGCAAGAGAGCGCAGAACCACAGTGAGTAGTAATGGGGCCCAAGCTGTTGTTACAACTTTTCTAAAAAGCAGTAAGAGTATTTATCAAGAGCCTTAAAAATGTTACATTGTGTATTTCAGTCATTTTCCTGCTAGATAATCTAACCTAGAAATACAACCCAAAATAGCAACCTATATTTCTGTAACAAGATTTTCACCCCTAGAATCACTGATTAGATGGAAAAACTACCAGCAATCCCTAAATTTCTAATAAGAGAATAATAATTACAGTAAACCACAGGATTAAAGACTATGGGTTCCCCCAAATAATACTTACAAGGAAGTCTTTAAACCACGAAATTCATAGGAGATGGTTTGATTTAAGAAGGGTAGTTTTTTAAATTCATTATTCTAAGATGACAAGTATAGAAAAATGCCAAGAAGAGAGTCTAAAATGAGGTACCCAAAATACAATCAGCAGTGGCCTCTGTCTGATGAGATTCTAGGATTTCTCTTCTGCCTTCTCAGGTTTTACCAGACTTTTCCATTTTTCTACAGTGGACTTGAAGTATTTTATAACTCAACAACGGTAAAGTCAAAGTGGGGTGAGTGCCAGGGCCAGCTTGTTTTTGGGGAGACCCGGAGCCATATGGTCATGGTTGAGACCTTATAAAGGTGGAGTCTCAGGCCATGTCCCCAAGGCCTGAAAAAGGAAACTAACAGCAACATATGACAGAGATTGTGCAGCTCAGTGAATGGCCACAAAGCAAGAGGCAGCGTCCCTTGGCCAGGTCAAGGGTTGGAGCGTGTTGTGTTCCATGTCCCTTCTTCTTGCTCCTTCTCCCTCAGTGCCAGGGCCTCTCCTGACTTCTAATGCCATTGTAAAACATCCCATTTATTAGACTGTATAAAAAGAATCACACATTTTGCTCTTATGTCTGACTTCCCCTGCTCTACATCAAGCTTGTGAGGTTTTGTCACATCCCTACACATGGCTATTGTGTACTGTGTCTCACTGCTGGGGTAGGAGTATGGGACCCCCTCTAGGGTCTCTCATGGGTAATGATGTTTGTTTTCCCAAGTTGTACCAATTTACACTCCCACTAGCAGTAGATAAGGATGCCTGATGTTTCTCATGCTCAGGAACATTTTGTGTCTTTCTTTCTCAACTGTAGTCATTCTAGACAATGGGCAGTCAAACACAATCGTACATTTCAGTTCTTTGGTGACCAGGAGGTTGAAGACTGGGTATCAGTTGTTCAGACAACCTATGCGACTTGCCTGTTCAGGCTACTTGCCCATGTATTTTTTGGTCTGTCCTTTTAAAATTGATCCATTGAAATCATTCATGTGCTTTAGATATGACCTTTTTTATTGGATGTCTCTAGTTGAATGTTACCTCATTCCTCATTTTGGTAATTTGTTCTCTTTCTCTCTCTCAGCAGTTGTTCTAGGACAATGGTGGCAAATGTATGGCATGTGTGTTACTGTGTTTTTCTTTTAAGACAAAAGATGTTAATGTTGAGGGTTTTTTTTTTCTAAACTAAAACCTTCGTATTTAGGTTTCATTGCAGCATTAGTATTCTGCAGTAAATAAGTGGGTTTTGGCTTGCCATTTGGCATTCAGTGTCTAAAAGGTTCACTGTCACTGTTCTAGAACTTTATTAATTTTCTAAGCATCAGTTTTTGACTTTATTGAGCCCATTGTTATTTATATTTTTAATTTCATTCATTTCTGCTCTTAGCCTTGCTTCTACATTTTGATGTTTAACTTAAAGTTCTCTGTTTAAATTCTTGAAATAGATTTTTGAGCATCAGTCTTTCTTCTTTTATAGATAGATAAATAGATAAAAAATTTCCTTTGAAGTATGCCTTTTCCCTGTATTACTTTAAATGTTCTTGCTTTGGTTTATGTTTGTGATACTGGTATGCTGCTGTTGTTCTATTTTTTTGTTTGTTTATGTCTCATTTACTACTATCTTTAAAATGAAAAAAAAAGAAGTATGCCTTTTGTTGCATCTTACAAGTTTTGAAATGTAATATTTTTATAATTATGTGATTTAAAATTACTAATTTAAAATACTATATTTCAGAAAATATATACCTATTAAGCCCATTATTTCAAAAAGAATTTAGAATGTATAAATTAAGAAACTGCATGTATTACAGCCAGGCGTGGTGGCACATACCTGTAATACCAGCACTCAGGAAGCTGAGGCAGGAGGATCACTGTGCGTTTGAGGCCAGCCTGGGCTACATAGCGAGTTCAAGGGCAACTTAAACTAAACAGCAGGACCCTGTCTCAAAAAAAAATAAAACAAAACAATACGATGCATGTATTACAAGGAAGAAAGACTGAAATTCAATAATGTAAATTAAATGAACATAATCTCACTCTACAAGGTGGTTGGATCTGAAATATGAATTGCTACATTCCATCTACTTTTCTGACATTTCCAAACATGAGCCAACAAACTCCTTCCTCTTCAGAATAACATGTGTGGGGATTTGATGAGAAGAAAAAAGCACACTCAGTTATTGTTTAATAATGTTTTCCTATTTTGCAATAAACCCTTTTATCAGGAATGCATAAAACAATAGACTCTATTTATTAAGAAAAATAAGTAACAAAATTCCATTTCTCAAGACAGCTGCTGCTAAGTATGTAACTTACACAAAATGTTTGACAGTATTTA
Source organism: Chinchilla lanigera (assembly GCF_000276665.1). Classification (NCBI taxonomy): domain Eukaryota; kingdom Metazoa; phylum Chordata; class Mammalia; order Rodentia; family Chinchillidae; genus Chinchilla; species Chinchilla lanigera. The sequence continues at coordinate 8,324,727 of NW_004955492.1, read as the reverse complement.
TTAAAGGGCTAAATTACTGACCATATGGAACACAGAGGATCTGAATGTTGGAAAGGAATCAGCCTCTGCTTCAAAATCTCCTCACTGGGCCAGGGATACAGCTCAGTGGCACAGTGCTTGCCTGGCAAGTACAAGGTCCTGAGTTTGACTCCCGGTACCAAAAAAAAAGCCTCTTGACTACTTTAGGAAAAAAAAAACCTATGAAAATGATAATTTAACATGGGCAACAAGAGTAGGTGGTCTACAAATCACTCGGTGAAGCAAAACTTTCATTTGATCACTTAAATGGTCTTCTAATTTAATTTTACTTATTTATAATTCTAAGTTTTCCTTTTCATATTTAAAAAACAAAATGATAGTGGTTTGTGTTGCTCCAGCAGGAGAGACATTTGCAAACAGATAAATGATGCTGGTGCTTAATGGTGTCATTAGATTTTTTTTTAAAAAAATATGGAATGCTTCACAAAAGCAGAAAATAATTTGAGAAAATCACAGTAATAATGTGATTTTCCATATATTTTATGTACTTTTAGAGGAAAGCTTTTGAAAGTTTACTCTGCCAATGATGACATTTCATGTCATGATAATACCACTGTAAATTTAGTTTAAAAGTTCAATATTAAAATGGAGTGGTTTGTTTTGGAGATGATAGTATGGGTACAAATGTGACAAAGCACAGAATTGTTTTAGAAACAATCTTCCTACTAAGAAAGCTACTACCTGTGTGGTTAGTTCTCATAGAATTAGGATTAAGGTTGTGGTTCACATATATTTTGTAATTATATCCAAAAAAAGCTATGATATTCTACCAGTCAAATAGAAGCAAACAGTATCAAACATATAAAATAATAATATATAGGTAGAGTACCTAAACTAAAAATTTAGTAGCAAAAAGTTGATATGTATAAAAAATATCCTTCAACAGGCAGCATGAACTTTCTCTACTAGCCAGCACTAATCATGTATTTAAAATATATGTCTTAGTTACTTTTCTCTCATTGTTGAGACAAAATACCCAATGCCCAAAGTTAAAGACTGAAAAGTTTATTTATCTCACTGTTTGTAGAGGTTGCAGTCCATAATTGGTTGGCTCCAAAGTAGGGTAACATGGCAGACAGGTATTGTAGAGGAGAAACAGTTCATGGCGGTCAGGTGGTAGCAAAGCAAGCAAGGAAGGGGCATTAGCAGCTTTTTTCTGCCCTTTTTATATTCACTCTAGGCTACTGGGACTAGGGCAGTGCCTAACCAATCAGTGGACTGATTTAGTAATCACATACCCTTAATTCCAGCATCATACACTCTAGATTCAGCCACTTCTGAAAAAGCCTCACCTATGACTGCATGAGGCTTTAGGGGAACATCTAGACACAAATCATAACAAGATATAAACCTTTGAAAAATTAATTTCTAAATTAACATATTATTCAACCATGATTGACATCTTGTAAACAAGGACTCTAAATTTTGGGTGCAGTTTTTTTCCAAAGTCATTTGGAAATCTTTAATTCCAAGAATCAGTGAATGGGACACTAAGAAACTTCTTTTAGGACTTTTTACACTTGTAGAGAATTGAATTTGTTCAAAACAAGACTTGAAAATAGGGAATAACAAATTTATCTCTACAGAAGTGAGGTAAGCCCTAAATAAATTAAAACACTTGTATAAGGTTAAGACAGTATTTTATCCAACTGTTCAAGTTTTGCTTTTTACTATACACTTATTTATTCCTTGTTTACTTTGTTGCTGTTTTCCTAATTTTGAATTTGAACTTTCTCTTTTTCTTTCTTTCTTTCTTTCTATCTTTCTTTCTTTCTTTCATATTTGTTGTAAATTTCCTTGCATCATTGCTTATTGTATTACAGATTTTTATATGAGGTTATCATTTTTTAAATGTTTATATGTTTAGATGCTATAACTATTTGGACACATTCATTTACTTGTTAACAGCTTTGTGCTTTGAAGGGATGCTTTGGTTTTCAAATTAATTACAGTTTTACTGCATTGTGATTAGTGTATATATTGATCTCATTTGTACATGAATATGTTATCATGAATGTTCTGTGTTCTTCTTCTTCTTCTTTTTTTTTTTTTTGAGACAAGGTGTCACTATGTAGTTCAGGCTGGCCTTGAATTCACAGCAATCCTCCTGCCTCAGCCTCCAAAGTGCTGGAGTTACAGGCATGTGCCACCACACCCGGATTTGTTTGGTGTTCTTGAAAGTGTGTTTTTTCTCTATTGTCAGAGCATGAACTTTGGTACATAATGATTAAAAAAATGAGGGATTCTATGTAATTTAATATTTGTCCTTCTTACCTGTCTTGATTCAGAGTGGTGTGGCACTCTGTTACTAATGATTTATTATGGCTACTTGCATTTTTGCTTTTGGAAAGTTGCTGCTGTATTATTGGTGCACAGATATTCATAACTATTATGGCTTCACTGGACGCTGTAGATTTACTGATATTGTTTTTCCTTTTTTTTTGAAAGTGCTGGGTATTAAACCCAGAGCCTTTGTGCTGAACTACAAGCCTAGCCCTTTTTATTTTATTTTATTTTATTTTATTCAACATCAGATCTTACTAAGTTGTCCAGGTGGACTTGGGCTTGTGATCCTATTGCCTCAGTCTCCCTCAATACAGGCATGTGCAATCATGTCCAACTAGTCAATTTATCACATTATTTTAAAAGCTGATTTTTACTACACCAGAATTCAAGACTGTAACATTTTCACCCATTCCTTTTGGTGTTTTCATTTATCTGCACACACCTCCCCATCCCTTTAGATTAGACTTTCTTGAATTTTTTCTTATGTGTGTCTCTCATATATCAGCAGAGAACTGGCTGGGTTTTGCTTTGTGGTCTGCGATAAATTTCAGGTATTTCTCTTGAATACTATTGTCATGACATCAAGGAAGGGAGGGTGTATTTTTCCAACTGTCTTAGTTACTTTCTCGTTGCTGGGACAAAATACCCAACACTCACAAGTTGAAGGAGGAAAGGTTTATTTTAGCTCACAGTTTGTAGAGATTTTAGTTCATAATCAGCTGACTTCAAGGCAGGATGGCATGGCAGAGGAGAAACAGTTCATGGTGTGCAGGCAGGAGGCATCAGCCTTCCTTCTGCTTTCCCTTTTTTTCTATCCAGGCTGCAAGCCTATTGGATGGCATCACCCACACATGGGTGAGTGTTCCCCTTTCAGTAAATCCATGATCCCGCATCACATACTTCTGATCCAGTCAGTCCCCCAAGCCCTGCCTATGGGTACATGAGGCTTTGGGGGAACATCTAGATATAAGCCATAACACCAACCCTTTGGCATTGGGCTTGGAAATGGACTCAGTTGAGTCAATGGGATTTTGGTGGACATGGCATGAGCAAAGGTTTGAAGTGTATTTGCATAATCAGTTAATATCTTGCAATATATATCCTTTTCCCATGAATAGGACATGCCTTAAGTAGGTACTGGTTCAAGGAGAATGAGGGCCACAAGGGACAGACCCAACCGGCAGGTCAGATCCGATGCCAGCTGGATCAGGTAAATCCTGATTGATCTGCATATTTATGTGGAGAAATAAATGTGTTTTTTTTTTCCATTGGAGAAAAAAAAGATTAGGACAATGCACAAAGTTAAGTTTTTGAAACTCTTGAAGTGTGTTTTGGAATATTTTAAGCATTTTGATGGAGCTCTTCTTTTTAACATTATAAATATTATTTTATTGGAAAAGAATGAAATTGAGAAAGGCTATCATTTTGGTAGTATATATTGGGCAAAATGCTTAAAGGCATAATAGAGGTAACTTTCTTGACAAATTTTATCTTGCAAACAATTTGTGAAGAAAGGCACTCTGAACAAAGGCAGCACCTGTGTGGACATTTAGGCTGAATCATTTATGCTCTCAGTGCAAAAACAAATGTAGAGGAGAACAGCCACTTCAATCTGAGCTTTCCAGGTACCTGTGCACCTGCACAGACAGTATTGACTTGGTTGAAAATTTTAGGGCCTGGGGATAGAGCTCGGGGTAGAATGTGTGTTTAGCCTATGGGCCATGGGTTTGATCCCCTACATTAAATAAATAAAGATTTAAATGTTATAATCTATAGAAAAATATCAAAGATATCAATTGTTTTGAATTAATTGACCTCCAAATGCTGGTATGAAGATCACAGACAATTTTGTGAAAAAAAATTTAAAATACAAAGACTCACAGAAGAAAATCCAAACAGCACTCTTTAGAAAAGCAATAGTGACACTCTCCTGGATATTTAACACACTGACCCAAGTATGTGCCTGTGTGTCAAGAATAATCATTCTCTGATATTATCTTAATGTCAAACCACTATAAAGAAGTTGTTTTACATTTTAGCTTCAATCTGCATGGATGTATAATCTTTTTATTTTTAAAGAGTTTTCCTGAAAAGTTTTGAGGAGTATATGGTAGATGCATCAATATCACAAGCCAATTTCCATCAGTAATCAATAATTTTAATGATTACAATTTATACTTATCATCGAGCTGATTTAGCAGGTAAGCTGTGTGGTTATGTGTGTTTCTCCACCCTTTCATGTGTTTTCCACCCCAGGCTCTGGCACCCTGTGACCCCCTCGTACCTCTCACCTCCCTGTGTGCCAGTCAGGCACTCAGATTGTTCCAGGATAAACTTGGCACCTGCTCTCGTAGTATAGAACGGGTAGTTTTATGTGGTGGTAGTGTATTTAAACTTTCTTTCTGCCTTTCTTTTCCTTTGTTTTTTTTTTTTTAGAGATAGAGTGTCACTAAGTTGCCCATGCTATGTTTCAACTTGCAGTCCTCCTGCCTCAGCTTCCAAGAGTGCTGAGATTATAGGTGTGTGCCACCACACCTAGCTTTTTAAAATATATTCCTTACTCATTCATTCATTCATTCATTCATTCATTCATTCATTCATTCACTCATTATCTTTACATGCACCAGGTGTTAGGCCCTAGAAGAAATGGGACCCAGCTGCATACCTGAGAAGGCCATGCAGCAGCAGGTGTCGGGGATGAGGCCCCAACCTTGTGTCTGACTGGCTTGGCCCCATAAGTACTCCCATCCCCACCCTAAGTCATTTACCTCCTGAAAAGCAAGCTGGAAAGTGCTAGGGGCAGATCCCACCCATACCACCAGCTCTCAAAGTTGCTGAAGCAAGGACTTGCATCCTCTGGTGGTCCGGCCTCCTCCACGTGTCTCTGCCTGCCTCTGCACTGCCTAGACCTGCCCCAGGTGCTGCAGCCAGCCAATTCCTGAGCCTCCTGCCTCAGCTCTTACTTATCTTGCAGAATACAGTAGTGTCTTTTCTGAATGTCCAGAGGCTGGGTTTGGCCTCTATGTCACTTTGTCAGCCTCTGTCCTGGCTAGGGTGTAATTCCACAGCCCAGGGTGAGATATGGGATATACACCCCACCTCGCTTCAGGGTGCATCTGCTTTCTGCTTTGACTGTACTCCAAAGCCCCTACTTGTTCTTTCTATGTTAACCAGACAGCTTGTGACCACATCTGCCCCCAGCCACCCCGCCTGCCAGGCTGAGGATCTCTCCTCTAGCTCCAGCTCTCTGCGGCAGGCCCAGCTCCTTCTGGGGCTAGGAGACCTCTTTCCTCCAAGTGTAGGGGCTGATGTTACACAGCCTTGCTTTGGTTCCCGTGCTCTCCTCTTTAAAGGCTGATGTTTTGTTTTGTTTAATGCTTGTCAATATCATAATGGGAAGCATGTAAAAAACCCCGCAGTGCTACTAATAAAAAATGTAAATTAAATGCATAAAGTCTGCATTAGGAATTTTAAAAGAAGAAGAAAAACAAAATGGGAGAGTAAAAAATAAAGGCCAAACAGAAGGATCAGGAAAATCAGACACAAAGGGATGCAGCAAAGGTAGGGCTGGTGAGGGTGGGAGGTGGATGGGATGAGCGAAGTGCCTGCCACCCCACCTCCACCCCAAACCCCTGTGATGGTTTCTGCCCTCCCAGAAAGAAAGCAGGGGATGAGACCACATTTGAGTTGCATATTTGCCACTCCGGCAAGCCTTGGTGTGTGCGCCGACCCAGAGGCCCCTTCCTATAACCCCTGGCATCTGAGCCCAAGGGGAGCCACTGTCCCCACATCCTGCTTCTTCCTGGCCATCAAGTCCCCAAGACAAATGCACTGAGTCAGCAATGCTGGCTCCAAGCCCAGGGCACCCACAGGCCCTCGGAGCCCCAGGAACTGCATCTGGTTCTTATTCCTTTCTTTTTGTTAATTCATGGTTTCCAACTTATGTACAATGGACAGGGCTTAGCCGTAAGAAACAGTTATTTTTAAAGGAGAATCTTCTTTTGATTTTATAAGTATTTATTGTTGCCAGCTAGCTTGAGTCCCTGCGTTAGTTGAAATGAAAATTAAAACTAAAGCATAAATTTACAGGGGGAAAAAAACCTTAATCAGCAAGTTAGAGGGAAGACAGGAAGAGACCTCAGCTTAGCTGCAGGGGGCACACTCTGCTACAAGGGTTCTTGAATGATCAGGTAGGTGTGGGTTGGCATTTGGTTGATTATTATTTCCGTACTGACATCAGAGTTCTGGAATCTTTATGGCTGGGGGATGGTTTCTAGGGATGGTTTTTAGAAAGATTTTCTCTGTCTGAGTGGTCTCAGTTATGGTAAGGGAGGACAGAAGAAATAAAAGGTAGAAAGGAGACAAGGAGTATTAACAAAAACTTACTTTAAGAAAGACTGCAACTTCTGAAACCTTGTTAAGTTACCCAAGGTGCCATATCAGGGTTTCCTTGATTAAATTTAGGCAGCTTTTGTTCCTCACCCATCACACCAAACATTCCTGATGAATACTGTTAGTCCATAAAGTGATTTAATTGAGAAAGTAAAGACCAGAAACCTGATCTCAAGATAGACGAATAGGTTGAGAGAATGCAAAAAATGTTTAAATTGTTTATCTTAAAACAAACAAACAAACAAAAACCAACTGGGCCCATACTGGTAACATGGATTGGTACCCTTCTGAGTAGCGGACCACATTTTACTGGGATTTCCACCCCCGGAGAGAAGCATAAATGCTCTCCATTCCAGGAAATAATGTGCCTCTCTCTCTGGAGAATAGAGGGCCTGCATTCTGTTTCTTTCAGTGCATACTTTTGAGTTTCTGCCCAATAAGCCCTTCCAAGGCTTTTATTAATTAGTCTTAAAAATTCTTTTTATGCAGTGGAAGTCAGTGAACCTATTCCACAGATATGATGAGTTAGGATCCTTATCTCAATCGCTTCTCGGCCTTTTGGCTAAGATCAAGTGTAGGATCCTTATCTCAGCTTCAGCAACCTCCTTGGACCCTGTCCAGTGACGGTGTGGAGCTCTACTATTCCTAGAATCCAGATGATCACAGGTTTGGGACTCGGCTGGAGGCTTCTGGGTGTAGCTGAACATCCCCTGTGAACCGCTTACCTTTGTGTCCTTGTTTTAAAAGGGAGAAGATCCCATAAATTTAGGGCTAATCAACCGTGCCTGGCTAGCTCCTAGATAGACACTCTAAATGATCAATATACACCTATGTAGAGCTGAGAAAAGATTTAAGTCAAGATTTATAGTAACAGACATACAAAATGAAAGCCAAGCTTTGTACTGCTTTTAGTTCTGCAGGCCTAAGTGAAGAGTCATGGTTCATAGCATAAATGGCTTTTAAGTCCCTGACTGTCCCAGAAGAAAACACAAATCATGCTTTTAATGAGTGGCAGGTAAAGGCTCAGGGTTCTGTCAGTTCCCCACCCCTATGGTGGTCCCTATGTTGTGACTGTGTCATTTATCATTTCCTTAAGTAGGAGTGTTTGTATGCCTGGCTCTCTCTCTAAACATGTCTTCACAACAGTCTTGAGTAGCCATTATTTTTACCTTCCTTTTAGAGGAAAATGAGGCGCAGAGACATTAAGTGACTTACTCATGGTCACACAGTAGGTAAGTGGCACAGCAAGACTATGAGTCAGATGGCCTGGCCCCCAACCCCTGACTTCTAAACTTTACTCCATGTTGCCTGTGTGTGAAAAGAGAGATGCCATTGGGTGGTTGGACTAAAGATTTCCAGGAGATTGAAATAAACAAGCACATTAGAGCCGAAACAGACAGAACACAAGGCTCTCCCGCACTAAGATACAAAGACAGCCCTTGGTACAAACTGGCAAAAGTGAGGGAGTCTAGAGCATGGCAAAATCAGAGACTTTGTTTCCAAAAAGGGCAGTACAGGAGTCCCTATTAGTCCTCTCCTGTTGAAAGAGAAAAACAGTACAAGAGAAATTGTACTTTTTTAAACTTTGCTCTTTTTGAAACTGTTTAGTTCTGTAGCTGCTTCATGGCTCCACAATTACTTTCGTTACCCCTGTAACCACAAGCATGTAACTGAACCTGCAGGATGTCTGATTGTAACAAGCTCCATGACCACTAATCTAGTCTTGTAATTGATCATTATTAATCTAGCCTTGTAACTGATGATCTCACCTTGCTAGATAAGCAGAAGAACTGCCAGGCTGTTCTGTCTCACCTTTGTACCTCCTGCTTTTGCATCATATAAAAACCCTACACTACCAGAGATCAGGGCCTGAGATTTTGGGAGTGATCCCAATCATCAATGTAAAATAAATCTGCCTCCAAATCCTGGGTGTCATTTCAGTGTTTCTGCTTGCTGTAGCATTGTTACTATAACTAAATACTGAGGTTGAGGCTTCACAAAGAAAAGGGCTCATTTAGCTCTGCAGGTGATGTGCAAGGTGCTGCCATTGGTTCTGGCGAGGCTCCAAGGTGGACATGACCCTGATGGGGATGATGGAGCACCTGCAGGAGCAGAGATCATTCTGGAAGAGGGGAGCAGAGGAATGGGGCATGATTCAGATGCACAAGCCCTGGGGGGACACACTGGATTCACACTGCAGCAGATTCATCAAGACATGGGCATCTGAATGGTGCGGGAGTGCTCAGTGAAGAGCTGGGAGGGCTAGCAAGAGAAAGCAGCCTGGAAAAGGGGATGGAAAGACACAAGAAGATGGAGACTCCATGTTGGTGTTTATAAGAAATAGGTGTACCAAGCTTAAAAGTAGTGTCTTTGGAGTTCTTTAAAGCCTCACAACTTCTGAGCACCTTTATGATTAGACTCCATGAGAATCTCTGACTTCAAACCAGGCACAGTGGTGCATGCTTGCAGTTCCAGCCCTTAAGGATGCTGAGGCAGGAGGAGCACAAGTTTGAGTCCTGTCTGGGCAACTTAGTGAAACCCTGTTTAAATTAAAAAAAAAAAAAAAAAAAAAAAAAAAAAAGACTCACTAAGTTTACCCCCTGAGAAATACAGGTGTCCCTGTCAGTGATGAGGTTAGGAGGCCAAGACCTTGTAACTTTTTTGGGGAGCAAGTTATCCCACTGTTCTTGTTACTTGTGGCTCAACTAGAGATGAATTAGGTTCCACCAGACATTGACGAAGACATTTCTTTTGCTGTTCCCCTGCCAAGCATCTTTCATGGCCCTGAAGCCCTCTCTGCCCTTTCTAGGTCTGGAGCCCCTACAAGACACAGGCTTGTTCATTCTTCCCCATAGGAAAATTTAAGTCATAATTGTTTCTCCATTTTCGCTTATCAAAGGAGGCGCCTTGTCATGTTACAATGCTTTTGTAAGAGCTTCCTTCTGAGACTCCCTGTTTTGTTGTTAGCAGTTTTTCTCCTGGAGTTTTTTTTTCCCTTTGTAGCTGCCAACTTCCATTTATTCTTTTCATTCTTTGTTGTGTTGTAGCTGCGTTTGAGGACTTAGGTTATTCATACACATTTTTAAATCAATATGTGGTTTTCTGCTCTAAACAATATAAAAAAATAGATTTTACTTTTGGCAAGAGAACGAATGTGATTTATTACTGCAGCCTGGTAAGCTACATGTATTTGACCATAGAGAATAACATCTATGGCATTCTTGACTAATAACTTGTCTCAAGTGGAATTCACAGCTCTTGATAAATTAATGATCTTGTCTGACAGACTAATTAAATCGCCATCCTGAGCTCACAGAAAAGCAGGTTTATCCTAAAGCCTCCAATCCTTTGTAGTTCTTAGAAACCAATACTGTCCTTTCTTTCTTTCTTTTTTTTTTTAAGAAACAGTAAACTATTGGAGCAGGCAGCAGATAGCTCTGACTTTTGAGTACTAGGAGATACTAGGAGACCATATTTATGATGATGGACAGTGTGGGGTGGGTTACAATGGTCAGTGTCTCAGACTGGGGAGAAAGCCTGCAATTCCTTTTTGGAAAAGAGGACACTGCTGATCCTGTGATCTAGAGAAGAAGAGCCAAAAAGGAGCGCAAAAGAAAATAGAGGTGAGGCAATTGCAGCCTTCACCAGACAAATGCTTTGTGACCTTCTGGGCTGGTCCAGCCTTGATGGGTGGACCTGGGAGGAGCCAAAACCTTCATCACACTAGATGTAGGAGGCAAAGGCACCTGAGCCAGCAGCACAGAAGCCTCAGCACACACTGGTCCACTATGACAGAGTCACTGCTGCCACCTTAACCTTTCACCACCAACGTCATTGCAGCTCAGACATACAGAGAATGTTGAGCCCACAAAAAGGGTGAAGGTTGCCTGCAGGACATGCTTGACCTAAAGGCAGGCAGTGGTGAGTGCTGAGAAAGTGGGGAGGCTGTAGCTCATTAGTATTCAACTTGGTCTGTAGGGCAGAACTGCTGGGCCTGGGCTGGACATGCCAGGCACTGGAGGTCTGGGGAAGGATATGTAGCACAGGCCTCTGTCTTGTCACCACCTGTGTCCTCTACCATGCAAGATAGCTGTCTGCTGCATCTCTCCCCCAGGGGGAAGGCCATGGGTTCTGGGAAGTGCCCCTCAGAGTCTCCCCTGAGATTTCAGAGGAACTCATATTTGCAAATTTGAAAATATATACTTGGAGCTGTCAGGAGACACTGTGATAGTTAACTTATTGTGTCAAATTGAGAAAGAAATGCCCAACTAAATTGGCTCAGCATAGTTCTGGGTATGGAAGATGCACCCTAGGGAGGATCATTGCCAGAATGGTATAAAGGGGAAAGGAAGAAAGAAGGCTTACTTCTGTTTCTTTAGAAGAACTCATCTCTGACTTCACCTTCACATCATCTCCTGGCTTCCTGTGCAGAGCCTTTGGCCTCCCATCACCGACCCTTGGACCTCCTGGTATGAACTCACATGGGACACTGCATGGAGCTCCAGGCCTTTGATGGGATCTTTCAGATCTCTGGGAAGCAGACAGACATTTTGCATTCTTCCACATACAACTCTGTGGTGGTCATTATAAGACAATCTTGTAGATTCTTACATATTTTTATATCTTGCATTAAATCTGTTTCTCTAGTAAGCACTGGCTGACACACACACTTTCCCATATGAAACAAACTCGCTTATCATATACACCCACAAAGAGGGGAGAGAGGGAGACCTTGGGATGAAGTCTTTCCAAGTGCAAGGCAGCGTCCAGATTTGCAGGTGCCAACTGGCTAGAGCTGGGCCTGCATGCCCCTGACTTCTGCAGCTGCTGAGACTCCAGACAAAGAAGACCAGCACGCTCACTGAGTTCTGGGTCCGAGCAGCACATGAGCAGGGCCCTAGTCTTTCTAGGAGGGATAGGGAGTGTGAAGACCTTATTGGCGGGGCAGAGCAAAAGTGAGCAGAAGCCAGAGCACAGCACTGAGAGTAGAAAATATGGAACCAGGACCTCTGGACAAATGCCCACTGAGATGCCCTGAGGTCATATACAGGACCCAGGTCCCACTGCCACATCAGGGAGCTGGTCTGACTGCTGAAGGGGAAGCTAACTCCCACTGTCACCCCTCATAAAGTCACCTGTCCTGAGTCATACCTGGTGATGCTATTGAGAAAGCGGACTAGGGTTGTAGGTACACCAACCATGCCTAACACTCAATCTAAAAAGCTACCGGTGGTTGAGCTGAATTGGCCTCTTGGGATATGACAAAGTTAATTATGGGAGCAGACAATCCAATTATACATACTGACACAGCCTGTAATGAATGCTACAATTGTCCGTGGAAGGTAGAATGCCAAACAAGTTACCCAATTTTTCCCAGCTCCAACTTTTTTAGATCTGGAGGGACAAATGTAAACTACCCAGCACAACTGGTAAAGTGCCCAGAGATGTCCCCTGTAGTATTTTGTCTCAAAACAATGTATCATTACTAATCTAAATATAGATCTGCAGGATTAAAATGTCTTCGGATGCCACGTCACAGAGGTGCACAGTGTACCTGAGATAGGAATGGAATTCAGTTACATGACATGCACACTATGATCCATATTCCGTGTGCATTCACACATACACAGTTACACACACTGGAGGAACGTGTGCAATGGTTAGTGAGGCTGCCTCTGGGAGAGTTTGTGGTACAGGGGGTGAAGGAGGGGGAGGAGATTAATTCTAAGGAACTAAAAGTTTTCTTTTGAGATGAAGTCTTGCTAAACTGGCCAGGCTGGCCTCAAACTCATGATCCTCCTGCCTCAGTCTTGGAGTAGCTTGGGTTATAGAAGTGTACAACTATAACCAGCTTTCCAAGCATTCACATACTTCTGCATTCCTCTATTTTTGTTTTATAAGAACTGCTAGTTCTATAATTTAAAAAGCTCAATTAAATGCATTTCTGTTTTAGAAAATTAATAACTTCCTTGTTTGTTTTTGTGAGGATGATGTGATGAAGCCAGTTGCAAGCCTGGGTCACAGGAAATATTTCATTGATGGTGCCTGTTAGAGTGGATCTTCTGCTCCCCAGCCCCTTCATCTTTCCAGGGAGCCTTTCCCTAAGCTCCTGCCAAACAGCTGCCCCTCGCTCTCTGCCCCTCCCATTGGTCAGCTGCCCCAGGAACACTGTTGCCGCTGCTCTGTTGCTTCCTCTGATGCCTCCTGAACTCACTCTTTCTTCCCACTGGAATGCTGCCCCCAGGGAAGCTGGGACCTTGTTGACTGGTGCCTAGGGTAGTCTGCACCCAGAGCCTCTGTGATTGTTTGTTGAAAGAACACAAACTGACCAATGTCACTTCAAGATGCACTACCGGAGTGAGATGAGCTAATTAGGTAGAGTAGAGCAACAATTCACAAGCACACAGCTCTAACATCAGCCTCTCGTGAATACAGGTTTTGTTGTGACAAGCTGTATCCTGGGCAAATTACTTAACTTCTCTAGGTCTCAGGTTTCCTATCTATAAAATGGGAATAAAAAGTCAGAGTGGCTTTGGTTTCTTGACAAAACGGAGTAACAGAGGCCAGATTTCCCTTCCCAGATGAGACAAAATGTAACCAAATGGTTCTTAAGACACTGGGTCTTTGGCAACAAGGGCAGTGCTGTTGCTAAAGATAGATAGTGTTAATGAGGGCTATTATCCAAATAGATAGTGTTAATGAGGGCTCACCAGACCTCCTCCCACAGCCTGGGGTAGTATTCAGGTGGTGCACAGAGGGGTGGGACCCACATGGGACCAGATGGATTTCCTGAACTGGGGAGATGGAGCTGGGAGGGAGAAGAGCAAGTGGCCAGAGTCACAAGACAGGACCAGGGAGGGGTGGAAATCACATGGTGGGGTGGCTGGAGTCCTGCCAAGTGCTCAGTGAGCACTGCTCACGTGTGGAGACCTGCTGTGGCAGGAGGTTCAGGAAAACCACCCACGAGGAAGAGCAACACAGTTCTGGGCAGTGTCCGCTCTCACCCACCAGACTGGACACACTTGCAGGGCCTTGAGCCACCCAGTTTGGGGAAACAGGCCCAGATGTGGCACCACTCCTGTCCTTAAACAATATTCAAAGCAAGACCTGAAAAGATCTTAACAGTCCCTGAGCACAGCTGAAAAATATTTCTAAAACCCAGGTGATGGCCAGAGATACAGCTTAGCAGCACAGCCCCTGCCTGGCAAACACAAGGTCCTCAGTTTGATTCCCAATACCAAAAAAGAAAACCAACCAAAAAAAGGCCAGACATCATGGCATGCACCTTTAATCCCAGCATTGTGGGAGGCTGAGGGAGGAGGATCATAAATTCAAGCCCAGATAAAGCAACTTAGTAAGACCCTGTCTAAAAAAAAAAAAAAAAATTAAAAGGGCTGCCAATGTAGCTTAGCGCTAAGGCCCTGGGTTTAATCTTTAGCACTGCAAAAACAAAGCAAAACAAAAATAGCTAGAATTACAGAAGTATACATAATCTAACAAAGTGAATCTTGCAATGTCTAGCACCAGTGATAGATTAGAGATACCCAAAGAAGCAAGAAAATATGAGCCGCAAGAGAAAAAAAAAGTCAATTAAAACTGATTTTAAATAGACACAGATGTTAGAAACAGCAGATAAGGACATTAAAACTATTATTATAATTCCAACTACATGTCATGGAGTTAAGTGAAAACATGAGAGAGAGAAAGAGAGAGAAAGAGAGAGAGAGAGAGAGAGAGAGAGAGAGAGAGAGAGAGAGAATGCCATCAAGCTTTCATACTTTTCAACAAGCCAGATCCCAACAAAAAGAAAAAGAAGAGAGGCCAAGGCACATGATAATAAAATTGCCAAAAACCAATATTAAGAGGTAAATCTTAAAGTAGTCAGAGAAAAAAGCAGATGCTGTCCACAGAGGACTAAAGGCAAGGATAACAGCTGTTTTTACACCAAAAAAGTACAAACAAGGCTGTGAGAAAGCAACATCTTCAATGTGTTGAGAAAAATTGTCAAGCTAGAATTCTATACCCAGCAAGAGTATCTTTCCAAAATGAAGGCAAAACAAAGGCATTTTCATGAATAAAGAAGAAAGAATTAATCACCAGCACATTTGCAGGCAAAAAACATTATCATCACTCAATAGAAAGAAGTAATGTCAGATGGAAATATGGATCTATCAAGGAAGTACAATGAAAGTTGTAATTGTCTGGTTAGTAGGCAAGAATTTAAAAATTTTAAAAATATCTTTAAAATAGCTTGAAGTTTAAAACATATGACAAAGTGGAGATATGACAACTATGGCATAAACTGAGGGGAGGAATGGAGGTGTGTTGGTGTGTACTTACACTGTAATTGCATACACTTTAGGTAAAATGAATAAAATGACTTAAACTTGGATTGCAGTGAGTTAGAGATATAGTCCTCGAACTCTAAATCTACCACTAATGCTGGGCATGGTGATGCACACCTGTAGTCTCAGATTCTTAGGAGGTTGTGGAAAGATTGCTTGAACCCAGGAGCCCACAACTGGCCTGGGCAGCACAGCAAGACCCTGTCTCCAAAACATGTTTAAATTAAATTTAAAAATAAAAACAGATGCACCATTAAAATAACAAAACCAAGAGTAATTTTTAATAAGCCAGGAATGAACAAAAATGGAATAATAAAATCATCCAATAAATTCAAAAGAAGGCAGAAAAAGAGAAAAGAAACAGAGGACAGGACTAATTAAAAATAAAAACAGTGAGATCTAAAGCTAATCATGTAAGTACTCCTATTGAATGTGATATAAATGGTCTAGACCAGTGGTAGCAAACCTATGCCATGCGTGCTACAGTGGGCTGTCTGTATCATTGAAAGCTCTAAAAGTTTTACCATCACTGGTCTAGACCATGCCAATTAAAAGATAAGTTGCCAGACTGGCCCTGCTCTGTATTACCTACGAGGAGTATACCTTAAATATTAACACAGATAGCTAAAAGGATGGAGAAAAAGAAATCACAAGTGGGCTGGGTACATAACTCAGTGGCATAAGCACCTGTCTGGCAAGCGCAAGGTCCTGAGTTTGATTCTTGGTACCAAAACAAAAACAAAAACAAAAACCAACAAAAAAAGAAATCACGAGGAAAACTAGAAAGTATTTTGAACTGAATAAAAACAAAAAAATGTACCAAAATTTGTTGTATGCTGCTAAAAGATACTTACAGGGAATTTTAATGCAATAAAACATTTTTTAAAAATCTCAAACTAATCACCTTTGCTTTTACATTAAGAAACTAGAAAATAAAAAAGAGGCAAGTTAAACACACAGCAGCAGAAGAGAGGGGATAATACACATTAGAGAAGTCAGTAAAATAGAAAAGAGATGCAAATGAGAAAAACCAATAACCAAAAGCTAATTCTTTGAGGAAATCAATACATTTGATCAATCTCAAGTCTGACTGACCAGGAAGAAAAACAGAAGGCACAAATTCCTAATACCAGGAATGATGGAGATGTCCACAAACTAAAGATATTAAAAGGGTAACCAGGGCATATTGCTGTATTAGCTTCCTAGGGGTGCTAGAACACAGGGCCATGCACTGAATGGCTTAAACAACAGAAATTTACCCTCTCATAGAGCTCGAGGCTGGAAGTCATGATCAAGGTGCTGGCAGTCATTGTCCCTCTGAGACTCAGTAGAACCCTCACTCATCTTCTTCCATCTCTGGGGAGGCTGCGTCTTGTGGTGCTTGTTATCTTGCAGCTGCATCACCCCAGTCTCTGCCACTGTCACCAAATGGCATTGTCCTTGTGTGTCTATGAACCCGTGTCCCAATTTCTCTCTTCTTATACAGATACCAGGCGCATCAGATGTGGGGTCCACCTAACCCATGTTACCTAACTACATCTTTTTTGGAGGTTTTGAGGATTAAACCTAAGCAAAGGCTTTGCACTGAGCAACATCCCCAGCCTTTTTAATTTTTTGAGACAGGGTCTTGCTAAGGTACGAAGTCACCTAGGCTGGGTTTGAAATCACAATCCTTCTGCCTCAGCCTCTGAGAGTGTTGAGAGTACAAGTGTGTACTACCATACCTGGCTAGACACTATTTCTAAATAAGGTGACATTCTGAGGTTCTGGTAGACATGAATTCCTTGGGAGACACTATTCAACCCAATATTGTTGTAAACAACTTTATGCTAATAAATTCAACAACTGAGATGAAATTCTCAAATTCTTTAAGATACACTAACTATCAAATCTTACTCAAGAGAAAAAAAGTTAACCCAAGTAGCATCTGTAAAGACATTAAAATCATATTTTAAAGCTTCCCCACCAAGAAAAAAATCAGCACTCAGGACCAGATGTCTTCAGTGGTGAATCCAGATGAGGAAGAAATGGCACCAAGCCCACCAGCTCCTCCACCAGTTGTACCAATTCTGCAAGTGAGCAGTCAGACCCATCCCTCCACTTATCCCATGACCCTGGTCTTAATATTAAACCCTTGTACCAGAACCAGATAAAGAAAACAACAGATACATGTCTCTTCTACAACAGAGGCAACTTTCTTAACAAAATTCTAGTTAACTGAATCCAAAATATTTAGAAAGTTTTATTCATCATGAGCAACCTCAGGAATACATGGTTGGTTAGCATTTGAGAAGCAACTGATATGATTCACCACACCAAAAAATGCCTGCAAAGATCTACATGAACCATCACAATACCCATAAAAAGCACAGAATCCCTGAAAAAGATTCCCAAGTAAGTTTGGGGTATCTGCAGCCTGTGCCCCTACTGGAGATGTCAAGCCTACATTGGCTTATTAAGCATCCCAAGAGGCCCTACCATCACAAGAACTAGGACCCTGTCATTGTTGAGACTCATTTCCAGGCAATGTGGAGACAGAATGTTGGGATCATGCTTAGAAACAGCCCTCCATCTGTAATCCTTTACCCTGTTCCTTTCCAGGTTTCCTTCTAATAATGCAAGGATCAGACCACCTCACCCAGTACAGTGCAGCAGCCTAGGATGGGCTCTGAGGAATTCAAGACAGACCTTTGCCTGAGTGCTTCCCCCTGGGTGTCTGAAACCTGCTTTCAGGGGTCGATCTGTTTTAAAAATCCACAACTTTCACTTTAGAGTCTTTTCACAAAAGTTGTTCTTTTTCACAAATGAAACCCCAGCTCCTTAACTCTGTGACTGTCTTGGTTACTTTTCTGCCATTGCTGAGACAAAATACCAGATGCTCAAAAATTAAGGAAGGAAAGGTTTATTTAGCTCACAGTTTGTGGAGGTTTCAGTCTGTAATCAGTTGGCCCCAAGGCAGGGTGGCATGGCAGAGGAGCAACAGTTCAAGGCTGCAGAAGACAGCAAAAGCAACAAGAGCCAAAAAGGGGAGGGCAACTCTCTCTTCCTCCCTTATATTGTATGTAGACTACCCATCCTAGGGCGGGTGTAGCATTCATACCATCTTGGTGCCTCCTCTTGCACAGGATGAGGACATTTACAAGTGAGGACCCTGTCCCCCTGCTGAGTCACTTAGTTAAACTTCTAAACTTCTCACAATGCACACAGTGAACAACATCCTAGAGTACTAAGGGCATGTCCTTTACATACTAGGATATAGAACTGCTGAGTTAATTAAGCTTCTCAAGTTGACACAATGTATCGGCCACAGTGACTCTGTGGGTGGCAAATACTAAAGAATAGAGAGAGGAAGAGTCAAAGAGGAACCCCTCAGGAAGCCAGCATGGAACAATAGAGTGGGGCCTGTGTCCCATCAATAAGGGCCCTGGGCTGATTTAGGGGGCAGAGTGGAGGTCTGGGGTCCAGGAGAGGTGGTGGGAACACTGGCTAGGAACTCACTGTTTTAAGGCTACAAATAAACTCCAATTAAACTGCTTCTACTAATCACTAAGCAGCTCCAAAGCTTCCCAGCAGGGCACCCACAAGCCCTATCATAACTCCAGACTCTGAACACAGCTTTAGCTGCTGAATTGCAGTCCTCGTTTCTTTTCCTTTCCCCTCCCCACCTTTTTGTTTCTTTCTTTTTTCAGTGTTGAGGATTGAACCCAAGACCTTCACGCTAAGCTACAACTCCAGCCCTCTTTTATTTTATTTTATTTTTTATTTTGAGACAGGATCTCTCTAAGTTACCCTAGGTGTAACTTAAACTTCTGGTTCTCTGACACAGCCTCCCAGAGTACTGGGATTACAGGCCTGTACCACCATGTAGCTGTGTTCTTTTTCTTACCATGACTCATAGGACTTGGACCGATGTCCAGATATTGGTACTAAAGACATTATTTTCTCAAAAGCATCTTTTCTTCACACCATTTCTTCTTTCCTTTTATTCTGATCTCTGTGTTCTCTTCCTTGAGGCCAAGTGTTGTGTGCACGTGTGTGTGTATGTGTACATGTGTCTGTGTGTTGTGTGTGTTTACCCACCTGGCCATGTATGACAGGAGTATTGGTGAGTGCATTCTCATTGAAACTGCACACATTTTTAGAGCTTCACATGCATATATTCCACCTGTTTTCCTCCAAATCAAGAAGGTCCCACCCAACTGCACAAGTACTCAGCCACTCCTCCGGAACAGCCGAACCATTCCAATCACCCTTCAGTTCCCTAAACTTGTTTCTCTCTCCTAGTAACATCTTGGAAATGGCCCAGTAGTTGATGGAGTTATAAAGGGAACAGGGTCCTTGGTATGGTCACATTCCGAAGATGCCTGCTTGCATTTATCACAGCAAAAGAAAAAAATAAGTCCTGGTTTCTGCAACCCCTGTACATCCCCAGGCCTTGGTAGAAGGTGCCCTGAGTGGCTGGATGAAGCCTGGACAGCCACACAACACAATGCTGTCCTCCCAAGAGGCTGGGACCTAGTCAGCATGTTCATTTGGGGCAACTTTAAATAACTTCTCCTCCCACAGCAAAAGTCAGCTAGCTCTCCTGGATCTCAAAAATATGCTTCATCCCAGAATGTCTCTTAGCAAATGAGAGCTGTTTCAAAGTGGTAAATTCAAGTGCAGGTCTGCTTCTGCAGGCCCCTCCCTGGCTGGCATTACTGGGTTAATGGGAACACTGAGCCTAAAATCCAGGATTAGTGTGCTCTCACTCCACTGCTCATCTCCACAGTCTCGGTCCAACCCTGCTGGGCTGCACACTGATAAGAGAATAAAAGCTTTGCTTCAGAATTTCATTCCTGACTCTAAGGACTGGAAAATATGACAGGCATGAAAAATAGGAGCATCTCTAAAGTGTCTCCAGGTTGGAGCCTGCCTCCCAACCCCCATCTGCCCGGATGCTTTGAATTAAATGCTCAGGTTCACAGTCCTGGGCACTGGACTGCATCTACTGCATCTTCATGGCTGGCTGGATCTTCACTGATCAGCGGCTCAACAAATCCCACAGTCAGGACACAAATGCAAACCTTTCCCGGTACCTGATGCAGCCACCACTTCTAATTTCCCTAAGCAAGGTACAAATACTGCTTTTTCTTTGGATAACGCAGGAAATCAGGCTCATCCATTCAATTAGCTGACATTAGCATGTACTCAGTGTGTTCCAGGAACCCTTGTTCGGTGCTCTGCATTAATAATAGGGTGAAGGAAATAGAAGGATAGGGGAGTGCTGGTGCCAAGCTGCATTCCCTGCAGTGCGTAGTTCAGAACTACCATTAAGCAGGACTTTAACCTGTGCAAAACGACAGTCAGGAGAGCTGTGGAGGCTTCTGGTGGCAGGAGGGAAGCCCTGACCTGGGGAGGTGCACCCTGGCTGAGCCTCGGGAATGGCAGGCAGGCTGTCCTACAAGGCAGACTCTGTCTGGGCTCTCTACCCGGTCTGGGTCCTAGCTGCTTGAGGGAATGCGGAGGATGATGGTGAGAGGGAGACTCAGACATACAGCAGGACTCCAAGAGGCTGATTTCCTGAAGCATCCTGTCTTCAGGTGTCAATAAAACTCTGCTACCCTCAGCCTTTAGGAAGAGTACACTGTCTAGTACACAGTTTGCTAACAGCTAGGCTGAGTTGTGTCAGAGACTATGCAAGGGAGACAGGGCCAGGCAGTAAGCACCCCTGAACTCACCCAGAGCTGCAGTAGAGTGAGGAAGAGAGACCAGAGAGAGAGGGGAAACAACACCTTCCTCCATGGACACCAGCGGGGCCAGGTTGCTGGTTTGGCATTCTAGGAAGGTAGGCTGGGATATCTGGAGTAAGCAGAAGTGACTGTGGCAGAGCACTGACCCTCCCAGGGAAGTCCAACAGCCCAACAGGGAACCCATGCGTGTGCAATGCAAGGATGTGAGGCTGAGCTCCTCGGAAGGCTTCCTGGAGGAGGTGCTGGAGAAGTTGCTGTGGAAGCCTGGCATGATGGGCATCATAGGCGTGTAGGAATGTGCAGCCCCAGACACTGCTGGGTAGCATGTCAGTGCCACCACCAGCTCTGTGTTACCCAGGTTCCATGCTTCTCTCTCTGTCACCTGCTTCATGTCTCCCACGGGGTCTCCCCAGATGATTCACAAAGGGGTGCCCTGAATCCTGTGCTCCCCCAAAATGCACTGCCCAGGCAGGAAGCTGCCTAGCCAGATACCAACCCAGTTGTGCTCTCAGGTCCTCCCGCTGTCCTCTTTCCTGCCCACTGTCCTGCAGGCTCTCATGGAGAAGTGCTCCTCACCTACCTCTGAACTCTGTCCCTGACCTGGGTACCCCGCTCTTGGTTCAAAGGCTCCTCCTCTTGTGGGTCAGTGACTTCCAGAAGTGACACTACTTTATCTCATCGCTTTCCTATAGGGGTGAGCCTGGCACTCTGGGGAACTTTGAACAGGAGCAGACCCTGAGTCAGGATGCTCCCCAGGCCCAGGTGCTGGTGTTTGTGTCACATCCACTCGCTCAGGGAGGCCAGGTGCAAAATTCTTGGGGCCACTATAACCCTGTCCCCACGGTGGCAAGGCACCTGCCCATGCCCAGGGGTTCTCTGTTGTCAAGGGAGAAGGGGTATTGGGAGCTGGGATAGCTGCCCCGAAAGGAATACAGTGTTCTTCCCGGAGCACCCCCAGCACAATCCTCCACATACTTCCCTGGCTGGAACAAATTTCCCATGGCAGTTGTAGTCTCCTCAGTAGAGATCATCAGAAGGAAGACTTTGGCATAGTGGTGGATGCCTGTAATTTCAGCACTCTGGGAGGCTGAAGTAGGAGGCTCATAAGTTTAAGCCCAGCCTGGCAGCTTAGCAAAACGGGGGGTCAAAGTAAAAAATAAAACAGGGTTGAGGGTGAGTGTGAAGGCCCTAGATTAAATTTCCAGTACTGGAAAAAAGAATAAAAAAGAAGAAGGAAAGGTTAGAAAGGGTGCTGACAACTCATAGGCCACAGTGCCAGAGCACTTAAAAGTGGGAAAGAGCTTGCCCAGAGGTTCTCATGAGGCCCTGTGGTCATTTAGAAGGTAAAGCTCCGATTTGTGGTTCATTTTAGATATTGGTTTGCCACAGTATTTGTGAAATTGGATTGAATACACACACACATGCAACTCACTGGTATTCCACCACTGTCATGGTTCTCTTCACCAGGCTTGGGGATGCCAACTTGCTCCTTCCTCCACAGGCGCCTTGATTCACTGCCAAGCAGGCCAGAGCTGTTGCCCCCCAGGTGTGCTAGGGATATAGAGAGAGGGGAAGAGGGCAACAAGGCATCTCTTGTACTTTCCCTCTATATTCTCTGGCTGCTAATATTGTCCTTGTGGTCTATATTACCGAAACACTGCAGGACAAATAGCTGGACTGTGTGAACAATCACACAAAACAGAAGAGTGAAACTCCGTGCTGCCATTATAGAACTCCATCCACTCTTGTTATCTTTCTCTGGGGGAAACCAACTCCCACACTGGTGACATCCAAAGATAGCAGCCTCCATACACAGCAGAAAACACATTCCACCTGGCCAGTGCTGAGCTGACTGAAGCCCTGGCCTCCTGAGAAACACGAGCCAGCATCACCTTCTGGGCCATTCTCAGATCCTAGCCCTCAGAAGCATGTGGTAACCAGCGTTTTTCATTTTTAGATGCGAAGGGATAAGAGTCATTTATTACAAGGCAATAACCTACTATAATACAACTGTAAAGGAGAAAAATCATGTAATTATCTTGTGAGAGGCAGCAAAAACATTTGAAAATATTTAGCACATAGTTATAATTTTTTAAAAAAATCTCTCAGCCTGCTAGAAGGAGCAGGCAATGTCTTTATCTATGAAAGACTCTCACCACAAAAAAACTGAAAGTCACAGTTGATACTGAAATGTTAAATAATTTCCCTCTGAAAGTAGAAATGAGGCAAAGAGCCTCACTATTACCACTTTAGTTCAACATTGTTCTAGAGGTTCTAGTCTGTGAGGAAAAAAAAATGATATATGAATTAGATGGGAAAAAAAACTGTCATTATCTCCAGATGACATGATTGTGTGGTTCATAGAAAATCCAAAAGAATCTACAAATAAACTACTAGAATTAATATTTAGCAAGATTTCTGGACAAAATGCCAAAACATAAATTGAATTCTATATATCAGTATCAAGTACAAGAAGAAATTTAAAATACCGTTTATAATAACCTTTAAAAATCAAATACCTACAAGTAAATCAAACAGAAGATACATAAGACCTCTCTTTACAGTGAGTTACAAATCATTAGTGAAAGAATTTAAAGAAGATATACATATATAAATCATGTTCGTGAATGAGAAGATTGATATCAGTTTCCCACAAACAGGTTTGTACATTCAACACTATCTAGCTCAAACCTTAGGAGCATTTTTGAGAGACTGGATAGGTTGGTGATAAAACATCCACAGACATGCAAAGGGCTAATAATGGATAAGAAAATCTTAAAGAAAGAACAAAATTGGAGAACTTCGTCACTAGAGATAAAGACTTCTTATAAAGCTGTAGTAATTAAGACAACTAGAGATAGATGGATTGATCAATGGGACAGAAGAGAGAGTCTAGAAAGAAACACGTACATATTGACACCTGATTTATGTCAAAGGTAACATTAAAAACCAATGTAAAAACAATGATCTTTCTACTCAATTGCACTGGATTACTCGACTGTGTGAAACAGACAAAAATTGACCCTTACCTCAAATACAAAGAATCAGTTTTAGGTAGGTTTAAATATAAATACAAAAGGAAATCTTCTAGGATGGTGCTGTCCGATAGAAATGCAATGCATGCACATATTCAAGCCATATGTGTAATTTTGAATATCATTGCAGCCACAGTTTAAAAGTAATAAGAAGCCAACTAAATCTATTTTAATAGAAAGTGTAGTTAACTCAGTGCAACCAAATCACTATCATTTCAACATGTAACCAATATAAAATTATTAATGAGATATTTTACATTAATTTATTCACATTGTTTTTAAAATCTACGTATATTTTATACTCACAATCCATCTCAATTTAGACTAGACATAACTCCGGAGTTCTATAGCTGCAAATAGCTAGTGGCTATTGTATTAATATAGTTCTATAGAATATAATTTGAATAATAACGGAGCAGGCAGCAATTTCTGAAGACATACACGCACAGAGTTTAAGTATAAATGCAGAGAGGTTAAAATAAAAAAGGATCTTGTTTACCAGCTTGTGTTTTGAGCATAGTGTAAAGGGTCCCTAACGTGATTGTCTCCACCTGTTCAGCTGCTATAACAAAATGCCAGAAACTGGACTGCATACACAACTAACATTTTTATCTCACAGTTGTGAAATCTGGCAGTTCAAGATAAAGGTGGCAGTGGATTCTGTGTCTGGTAGGGGCTACTTCCTGCTGCATCTTCATAAGGCAGGGGTGGGGCAGGGAGAGATTAGGGGTGAATGTGCTTTCTGGTGTCTTCTTTTAAGGACACTAGAACCATGATGAGGCTTCACCCTAATGACCTCATTTAAAGCTCATCATCTCCCAAAGGACTCACCCCCAAATAACATGGAGCAAGGGGGGGATACAAATGTTCAGTGCACAAAAAAGCTCTGTGGGGCTGGCAGCCTATGAGTGTGAAATGAATGTTATATCTCTCTTTCAGGTTCTGAAATTGAGATCTCAAGTGAAAACAAAGTGAGAAAATTTCCTAGAATATCCAGAGCAGCATTATCCATAATAGTACAAACTGGAAATAGCCCAGTGTCCATCACCAGCAGAGCAGATGGATCAACATATCCATATGCAGGTGATGAGTGTAGAAAACTGCAGCTATCAAGGAGCAGTGCGGATGACTCTCTGGAACATGATATTGAGCATAATGCATTTATCTAAAAAAAGAAGGTGTAGAAAATCATCCAAAATGGCAAGGAACAATTAAAGATATAAAAGTTTGATATAAAGAAAAAAGTTCAAAGAATGAATAATTCCCAGAGCTGGTCCTGAAAAGGCCCAACAAATGGCTAACTTTTATGAGTGTGGTTTGGGAGGGAGGGAGGAAGGGAAAGACGAAGGAAAGAGAAAGGGAGGGAGGAAAGAGGAGATAATCAACCAAGGTATCACGACTTAATAATCTGGCGAGAAATTTGAATGCCTAGGGGAATATAGACGATTTTCAATAAAATGTACATTAGCAAAATTAACCAAGAAGAAACAGAAAACTTGAATAGACCAATTACCACAGTGGAAATGTATGGAGGACCTCCAAGATGGCTGTCCTTGAAAGAAAAGCATCTGGCTCCGTTTTGGCTAAGCCTGGCCCTTTTGCTATGTATTGATATATACAGAGCTGGCTAGGATATTTCTTTATTCCCTCAATTGGCTTTAAGCAATGCAAATAGGTCTAGCTGATGTGGAGTCTTTAAAGCAATGCAACAGGTCAGTAATGCCCCACCTACACCTTCCAACTAGCATGTGTGAGCTACGCCAAGTAACAAGTGATGCCTTGCTGTTGGCTGAGACTGAGGCTCTAGAAAGAATCTATGATATTTCAGGACACGAAGATTACACATCAAGGCTGAAACACCAACTCCAAAACGTAAGATACTCCCTCAAACTGTGTTATGCAGATTACTCTTTCTGCATACCTCTGTATATTGCAGAGGTGCTATCTCGCCTCTTTTCCAGCCCAGCTCACAGCATTCATGTACTTCCCATCATTCTCACAGTCACTCATCCCCGAGCCACCGCCCTCTTCACAAATTAATAAAACCCGGATTCAGCCCTGGGTCGGGGCCTTCGTTCCTGTTAGCCATTGTTCTAACTGGATTTAGGACCCTCTTGGCTGCCCACAACTACAAATATGCCTTTGTGTCTTTATTCTCACCATGGATTGGACTGGAAGTGGTAGATTGGAATTACTTATTGGAATTCTGATAACTTTTTCCTAGGAGTACACATTTAAACTCCACCGGACCGCAACAAGGTGGGGGAAGGGCTTCCTACAGAGATGGAAAGTGGGAATAAAGATCCACCGCCAAAAAAAATTGCTAGGAACAAATGGTTTTAAACTTTAGTTCTAGCCAACTTTTAAAGAGCAGTCAATTCTAAGCCGTAGAAAAAGATTAAAAGGTTTTTAACTTTTATACAACTATGACAAAAATTTGATATAGTACAAAAGGAAAAAGGTAGCCTAATCTCATGTATGAATATGAAGTAACAATTCTGATACAATATTAGCAAATATAATATCACTTTGCATCAAAAATACACTATAACCACGCAAGCTTTTGTCTAGAAAAAACACACACACAGGTGCACATGTACAAACACATAGAATTAGGTCTGTACTGATGGCTCCATGG
The DNA here is from genome assembly GCF_000276665.1 of Chinchilla lanigera. Classification (NCBI taxonomy): domain Eukaryota; kingdom Metazoa; phylum Chordata; class Mammalia; order Rodentia; family Chinchillidae; genus Chinchilla; species Chinchilla lanigera. The sequence goes on along the minus strand of NW_004955492.1, from coordinate 8,298,260 downwards.
GGATAAGCATGGTATTGGCAAATGAAAAGGGTATAGTATAATAATTCTATTTTATTAAAGACAAATGTGCCAGTCAGCTTCCATTTCTGTAATCAGCACCTAAGAAAATCAGCCAATAAAGAGGGAAGGCTTATTTGGGGTAAAAGTGCGGGAAGTTTTGGATCACCGTTGGTGGCCCTGTTTCTTTGAGCCAGTGATGGGGCATCACATTACAGCAGGGAGCTGATAATGAGCAAAGCTGTTCACTTCATGACCTGGAAGCACAAACCAGGAAGAGATCTGGGGTCCCACAGTTCCACCTACATGACCCGCAGCTTTCCCCCAAGCCTTTCCTCTCACGGTTCCCATTCCCAGTAGCACCATGTAGGGGACCAGGCCTTTAACACAGGAGCCTTTTGGGGACACTTAAGATCCAAACTGTAGCAACGAACAAATAGAGGTAACACAGTGTCACATGGGACCTTTGTCACATACTTCATATCTTATGTAACAGAGGACAAGAGCCACAAGAAGATATACACAGAGTTTAAAAGCTGAAAGAAGGGACAGAATTGTAAAGTGACAACCCGGGAGAGAGCCACACTCTCTTTCTGTGACTTCCCCTCTCCACCTCATGTGGAGGCCACTGAGGGGCTACCTCATCCCCATCAGACTCCGGAGAGTTGCCCGACCTTGAGGGCATGCCCCAGGGGCATAGAGAAGCACGTGGAGCCAGCCCCATGCACACTGAAGAGGCTGCTGCGTGACCCAGGGCCAGGGAACACACTTCCACTACGTTTGCATGTCTCCCACCTGGGTTGTGGCCATTTGCCTGACGTGGACACAGGAAAGAGGGAGAGAGGTGTTCCCTCTGTGTTGGGAAGAAGGCCAAGGGGCCAGATGGAGCCTGCAAGAGGACTCTGAGCCTGGAATTCTTTCAGAAGGAATCCTGTCCAGGGGCATCCCAAGTGACTGGCCTGTTGCAGACAGGGAGTGGATGCTGGCCAAACTGTTGAGGGAGTGAAGCAGCCAGCCCAGAGCTGAGGTTTGGCTTGTACCGCCATGGCCACAGCCTGAGTCGGCAGAGGCCTCTGAGGAGCCCACAGACCCCATAGAGTGGTAGGCCAGGTAGCCATCACACAGGCACAGGCCAGGTGGGGGCTCCCTCTGCCCACCTTGTCCTAGGCCTCCCACACTAGAGGGTGAGGGCAGCAGCCAAAAGTGGGAGGCAGACAAAGAAGAAGAGGGAGGAGAGAGGGGCTGTTCTTGCCCCTTGAAGGCAGATTTCCCTGCCCCTGCAGGTAAGCTGAACTTTGGATGAAAATGTATTAAAATGGGAAATTCTAAGTTTTGAGTAAAGACTGAGTTTTGCTACATAAATGACTATTTGTGTCCAGCAGAGTCACAGACCCACTGGAGTGTCCACCTCATCAGTGGTAGGGGACAAAGTTCTTCCAGTATGAAGGGACAGCGGGACTCAGATGACTTTGCTCAGATCACACCCCAGAAGCTGTGCGGGCACAGCATACCACAAGCACATGCAGAGCCTGCCCTGGGCGTGAGCCTGGGAACAAGGAGGGAGGAAGGAGAGCAGCCATGGGCAGAGGGGGCCGGGTGCGAAGAGTGGGTAGAGTGCTTGCAGCAGGGAGGCCAGCTCTGTGGAAGGACACTGGAGCTACCTCATGCCCTGACCAGGGTCGGCTGTACTGCTGCTTCTGGAACTGCTAAGACCAGAAAGTATGCGTAGGAATCAGGGTCTCTGGCATCACCTGCTGCTCTCAGACCTAGTGTCAGCCTCAAGGTTGGCACGGCAGGCGGCTGCAGCCATATTGGAGGTCCCCTCTTTCTGTCTGCTCAATGCTCATCTTGAATGGGAAAGCCCAAGATTCTTCCCTCAGTGTCTTCCACGCCCCACAGCACCTTGATTGCTGACAGACAGCATTCCATATTCTATTAAAATGTAATGATTTTGTAGGTTTCTTAGAGACAGAAAGTAAAGACCTTAAGGTCCTTACAACTCATGTGCATCTTGGCACATTCAGTTGTTGTCCCCTACTTAGTGATACTGTTTACACTGAGCTTTGCCCACACAGGTTCTTGTTGGAAGACTTGAAACCAATTCAGGGAGGAGCAGTGACCGTCATGTTTCTGGAGAAACCTCCCAGAGCAAGCAATAGGACCACAGTGCTCTGCTCTCCTGCAAGGTCAGATATCCCAGGGCCCTGTCAGCTGTCCGGTGCAAACTGTTATTTGGATTTTCTCCTCCACTGGAATATAAGCTCAAGAGCGTTGCCTGGCATGTCTACAGTTATCCTCAGTACCCAGAGTAGCGCATAAGGGGGTCAAACAAAAGAAAAAATGGAGAGATGGAATTGTTCCAGGTGAAGGCTCACCTGCTACTAGTACTGCTGGCCAGTATTAGTGTCAGGTACTAGGGATTCAGAGAAAAGCAAAATGCAGGTCTTGTCCTTGAGATGTCACCAGAGAGACAGAGACAGACGAATGAACATGTAACTGCAACAGAGAAGCACTGCAGAGGTTGTGAGTGGGGAAGCATGTGTCCTTGGCTTCAGACAGCTGAGAGGCACTCAGGGAGGGACAGCCAGGGCAGTCAACTGTCCAGTCCTTCCCCGTGTCCTCTGATTCTCTGCCCAGGGCCACATGGGCCCAAGGGGTCGACGTGGTGAGAGGAGCTACTTTGTGCTCTGACCCAAAGGGCCACAGGAATCCAAGGCATGTTGCTTCAGCGTAGCACAGGGCCACTGACTCCTGCCTGCCTTGCTCATCTCCGAAGCCTGAACCCTGGACTCCTGACTCCCCTGGCCGGGCTCTGAGGGCAGTATTGTTGGGAGCCCAGTAAATGCTGGCAGTTTGTGAGGCAGCACCTCAGGAGGCTCTTTGCCCCAGGGTCCAGGGCCCACACTGACTCCTGGAAGCACCTCCAGGAGTAAGCTCCTCCGTCCTTCATGCAGTCAGGCTGACACCTAAAGCAAACCCCCACAGAGACCTGTGTGCGCATGTAAATAGAGTTGAACTCTGTCAGGTCACACAAAACCAACTTAGGGAAAAGTTCTGGGCAGGTACAAATTGGACAATTCCCACAGCTCATTTAAGATTCACACAGGCAGATACTCTCTACTCCAGGGAACATGGGGCCACACTGTGACCCCTTTAGTGGGGGAAGAATCCATCCCCAGAGTGAAAGACACTCTAGACCTGCTCAGAATAAGCCTTAGGAAGCAAGACTCGGAGGACCAAGCACCTCCTCTGTGGGGCAGGTAAAATCTGAAACCTTTCAAGAGTACCACCAATGATAGCATGAAATTCGCAAGGTATAGCATCCAAAAATGAGGAAGCAGGAATATGGGACCCAAAGCCAGGGGAAACTCAGTCCTTAGAAATAACAAATAGGATTGAAACAGGAAAGACTTTAATCATTTATGTGCACATCAGGAATGCATACAAAATTTTTATTTTTAAATTTTATTTTGTTTATATTTGCAGTACTAGGGATTGAACCCAGGGCCTTCCACCTGAACTATATCTCTAACATCCACCCCTTTCTGAGTGATAGAGCCTTAATAAGCTGATAACTTGTGACCCTCCAGCTTCAGCCTACCAGAGTGATGGGATTATAGGCATGCATCACTACCCCGAGCCATACAAGAATTTTTAAAAAATAAAATGAAAAGAGAAACCGAAGATGTAAAACAGAAAAGTTTAAAACAGTGTCTGAAATGAAAGGTTCATGTGAAATTAATTGAAGATTAGACACAGCAGAAGAAAAAAATCATAAAGTTGAAGTCATAATAAAAGACCACCCCTCCAAAAACAACAAGGTTAGGAAAAAAAAAAAAACTGAAAGCAAAGAAGATATCAGGGACCTTGTTATGGTTTGTGTCTAGATGTGCCCCCAAAGTCTCATGCACTTTTAGATGGCACTTTTTTGGAGGTAGCTAAATCTAGAGTTTGTGATTATTCATGGTCTAATGCTGGGATTAAGGGTATGAGTGCTACACCTGCTAGGGTGGATAACCTGCATATAATATAATAAACAGGTCATTGGAAAATTAGTGTAACACACAAGTGACTGGAGTCACATTTGGAAAGGAGGAGGAAGAGACACACACACAAAAAATGCCAGAACTTTTCCAAATTTGATGAGAGTATAAACCCAGAAATCCATAAAGAACAAGAAAACCCAAGCAAGAGAAATGCAAGGGACAAGAGAAGACACCCACACTGGCACTGGTTTGTGGCTCAGTGCTCCTGCAAGCATGTGGAGTCCACCAAGGCCCGGGTGCCAATGGAAGTTGGTACTCTTTGTCCCCATGGGCTGCAAACTCTGCCCTCCTTTGGGAAATCAAACTAGTTAACTCTGGAATTGCAAAGGAGGCTGGGACCACAAGCCCAGAAGCTCTGAGACCTCCTACTGCCCCAGGTTTTAGAAGCTTCCAGCACAGGTACACCTCTGTCTTCTGAGCAGCCCAGAGGATCCCTGTGGATCCTCCAGTGACAGTGTTAGGAACCAGTTACAGGATCCCTTCTGAGGTCTCAGCCCTCAGAGTCCCTGGAAGTGGCCCCTCCCTCTCATACTCTAATACTTTGCCTCTCACACTTTGCCACATCTCAGTGGGAACCAGCTCTTTCTCATCAGTTCACATTAAGGCAGAAGTTACAAAGGCAAAACACAGGGCTCATGCTGTTCCTCCAAACACTCTGGCCCTGCACTGGGCTATCCGTAGCCTGAAGATACCTCCCTGGTTTTGAACTTTGTCTCCCTAGTTTCCAGGAGAGTTGCAGAGTTGTGAATTCTTCCTCAGGACATCTCCATTCTCCCCCATCAGCCTGAGGTCATAGGACATGTGGCTCCCCAGACCAACGTTCATCAGGCTACTATACCCACAACACCTGTGGACCGGAAGTGCATAACCCATTCAGGAAAGTCACTGCCTCCAAATGCAGCAAGCAGGTATTCCTCATTTTTCTTTCTTCATTTCTCAAGAAGCAACCTAAAATCACCAGAACACACATTGTTAATATTTTGCTGCAGCCCACAGTGACAGCTCCAAATAGCTCCGCATCTGTGAGCCACAATTTATCATCCACATTTGCTGTGTTCAATTATTCATATCCTGCAACAGCGAGTCTCCAAAGAGGCCAATGAACTCAAAAGTCATCTCACAGCATGTGGAAGACCAAAAAAGAACCCAAGTATTATAAAGAAGCGTTTAGAAGGGGTAGAGAAAGGGAGTGAAGGGGCAATCAGACAATTCCATAGGAGGTGTTGCAACTAGACAGCAGACAGAATTCCAGGGAGGGGATTTCCCTCTCCCTCCCACAGTTGTGGTCTTGCCAATCTTGCTGCCACATTCTCCTTGGGGGAGGGGCAACCAATTTTATTCCTAGCACAAATATCACCAAACAAGTCATGTTTTCTAGTCATTTGGGGGAATGAATTCTGTCAACATTTCCACAAATATTTATTAACCATCTATGGCATTGTTCCAAGCCCCGTACTTGACCCAAAAGATAAATAGATACAGTTCTACTGCACTGTGGGTAGTCAGGCAATGCTAAGAGAGAGAGAGAGAGAGAGAACAATATGAACTTGAACTGGGGAGGCTACTGGTCCAGTAGTGGGAGGGCATCAGATAGCTTCATGCAGAGAGAATGCTTCATGCACCCTGGGAGGTGAGAGACCTTCAGCAGGATAAGGAAGGTCATGGTAGCTCACTGGACAAAACCAACAGAAACCTAAAGGCATGGAGACACAAATTTCTACTTGTTCCCACTTTGGATTTCAATATGCCCAGGGGATGGGATTGATCCAATTTTCTCATCAAGCTGTTCTATGCAAAGCCTAAGAACCAGAGTGAACTGTTCATTAAAGTATTTTTATATTAGGAAAACATCCGAGGCAACATAAATGTTAAACAACAGGGAAGAAATTAAGTAAATGCAGCAATCTATGCTTCTGGCAGGAAATAAAATAACATCAAAAGTAGTAGAGCTCATTTCATTCATTCTGCATATCTTTGTTGAGCCCAGTGCTCAATGCAGCAGTGAATAAAATCAGCAAGTTCTGGGGCTTACATTTTGCTGGTGGGGAAAAACAATCACAAAAATGTAACAGACTCTTATAGTGTCAGAGCTGGCTCTGTACAGTGAACAAAGCATGTTTAGTGCTAAGGGAAAACAAGTGCAAAGGCCTTAAAGTCAGACTGTGCGTTAAAGAACCACAGCAAACAAGGGAAGGCAGGAGGTAAGGTTGGGATGACAGTCAGCAACAAAAGGACCTTGAAAGGACTTAGTTCATTCTTTATGCCCAAAGAAACTATAAAGTGTATTTCTGGTTTTTGTTTGTTTGTTTGTTTTGCTTGGTTTATTTTCTTTCTTTCTTCATTCAGTTCTTTTTTTTTTTCTTTTGAGACAAGTTCTCACTATGTAGTTTGGGCTGGCCTTGAACTCACCGTGTATCCCAGGCTGGCCTCCAACTCACCAAGATCCTTCTGTCTCAGCCTCCTAAATACTGGGATTCACAAGTGTGTACTACCACACCTGGCTAAGAAACTGTAAAGTTTTGAGCAGGAATATGACATATTCTTAAATTTTTTAAAGGTCCTTCAAGGATATTTTACTGCAAGGGATGAGAATAGAAGGAAGAGGATAGAGAAGAGGTTGATTCACTGATCTAAGTGCAAGCCAGGAAGTAGCTGGAGGTGATAGGACTGATTGGATTAAACATATGATTAATGGTGGAAACTTAAGTATTTATAGCTGGAATGAATATGATCAAAAGAGAAGAAGAAAGGTCAACATGATCCCATGGACTCAGGCCTGATATTTGGGGGTTGACAGAATCATTTACTGCGGGAGAAGTAATGGGGAAGGTCCAATCCACCATCAAACTAAGAGCTGTTTCTGCCCTGTTAGTGACCTACATGGAGATGCCAGGGGGCCTTTGGGGACACACATCTAATCCTCTGGAGAGAAGTCTGGAGGTAGACATTTGGAAGTAGCCAGTATATAGGAGTATTTACAGACCTGTGATCATATAAGATGACCGAGGGTTGAAAGTATCTGTAAAAGAAGAGGTCCAGGGACTGGGACTTGGATGAGGATAGTGAGCACAGGACATGAATAGCAGATCTCACAGCCCGCTACCAGCTCCCCTGGAGGCTTCCTGCAGTGTTGTCTGTGGCCCAGCAGAGTCCAGCCCCTTTCTTCTTGGTGGGAGCACTCAGTTGAACTGAAGCTGCAAGAAAGGTCCGGGAGGAAGAGAAGGGGCTGGGTTGGTCATTGGGATTCTCTTCCAGGATGCTCCCCCCTCCTCACCCCCATCTCCAGTCTTGGTGACTGCACCTGTTTGTGACCCACACAGAGCCATCATGGTGCGGAGGCCATTCACTTACCTGCTCATGCTCAGTACACTGTGCCCTTTAACTCTTACTCCCTGCCCAGGCAGGCACCTGTACTGTCCCTGATGCCTGTAGGATGTGAGATCTTTATGGGTCCTTCTTGCAGTACACATAACAGTGCATGAAGTCCTGGGCTGGATTTCAACTCACCTGGTCCAGTTCAAGCTCAGCCACTCTCCTGGTGGCACCTATGCTGCCCTGGCTTGCAAGGCCTCTCATACCCACCAGGAGCCAAAGTCCTTTGGAACCAAGTCAAGCCTTCTCTTTCTAGAGGCTTCCTCTAGCCTGCTGCTTAGACGTCCTGATTTCCATGTATCTTGGGCATGCATGTCATTCTCTGTCTCACCATTGTTTATGTCACCTCTGCTCCCATTATGGTGCCATTCAGGCATCCCTTGCTGTGTACATTTTCTGCACCAAAGGCTCCTGGAGCTTTGGACACTGTCTTCCATGTGTTAGAAGTGATGCAGGCTGGAGCTGTTTGCACACTCCTTGCCTCTCAGCACGGACTTGGGCCAGGGGGCCAAGGCCTAGGTGGAATAATCAGAGCTGGCAGTGTATGGGAACCAGAATGTGCTCTGTACTTTCTATTGACTACTTCATACTCCTGTGCATACATATTCTCTCTGCTATGGTTTTAATTTCAAATGCTCCTTGTTACAATTTAAATCTAAAATTCCCCCCACCGTGGAAATCTGCCAAAGGGGGAACAGATTTTCCTCTGCCATGCTATTTCTGACTTGGAGCCAGACAACTATGGATGGAAACCATGGGCTAAAATAAACTCCTCCTTTAAGTTGCAGGTATCTGAATATTGTGACAAAGACACTCCCCTAGGCGGAGGTGTATCTCACACATCATTGCATACCTATTTTTCCATGATCCACTTGAACTGTGCACACAAAGGTCAGTAAATAGATATCTGTGGCCTACCTGGCTGCCTTGATTGGAGAGGGTGATACCTTTCTGCATCACAGTCGAGAATCTCCACATCTGTTCTCCCACCTTCAAGCAGCTGCACAAACACAACTCATTCCAGCCTCAGTACAGACTGCCCCACACTCACGACCGCTCTCGCTGTGCATGCTCCACCACAGAGCTTCCTGAGAGGGTGAGCGATGTAGCTAGCGTGCTTCAGGCTGCTGTTCCAACTCACCAGCAAATCTGACACAAGTAGCATTTGGCTCTAATAAACACAGATCTCTCCGTGGCTCCATTTAATCTCTAAATTGCATGCATGAGATGCAAGGGACTTGGAACCGAGCACTGGAGGAAATATACATGCACATTCTAAAAATCCACATCTCCACGAGGAAATGCTTTAATGAGAAAGACACTGGTGTGAGTTTGTGTGCTGGTTCTGCTGATGACCAGAAACATCACAACTGGCAGAACTGGTGGCACTGAGGCTGTGAGCACTGTAAATGGGCAAACAATCCATCCCAGTAACTGGGTAAAGCAGTTATACACCCATCACCACTGTCTTTGCAAATCTCCTCCCAGTGGCAAGCAAGATCATCCCCTGCTAGTTCTAGGACACCGCACATCTTTCTTTTGTCTCTCTGTCTCCTCCCTTAGATTCAGGCAGAAAATTGTAAGAGGTAGTTTAGTTATTTACTTCACAAATAGCAAGAGACAGGGATTAAGATGGTGTTGGGGTGGTTAACCACACTGATAGAACTTGAAATAAGAATAAGCAGTAAGACTTTGAGGTAGAAACAAGTTCCTTAAGTGAATGTAATGAATGGAGTAAACAGCCCCTCCCTACATCTGGGTCAGGGTTCCAGGAATTTAGAACCACTGAGGAAGTAATCAGTTTTCTTTTGAACTTCACATTAGAAAGCCTGAACCTAATTGGTTATTTTAAACCACAGAGTCACCTACAATAGATGACCAGTGGACAAATTCCTGCCTCCTGTTTATTCACTCTGGAACCCCACTTTCTGGGACCCCTCCAGGCTACTAGGAGCTTTTTTCTCTTCTTGTACTTCCAACAAACACTCTCCTAACTTCCTCCTTTTTGTCCATAATTTCATTCTTGGACTTTATGAGACAGTGAGCTCAGTTTTACATATTTTGTGTGGAGTTAGTTGTTTCAAAATCATGTATAATACCTGTTATGCTTAGTACTGCTCAGGGTGCTGGCAATGAGCAAGGTGAGGGGCAAGTATTTCCTGCCCTCCTGGAGCCCACGTTCCTATGAGGGAGGCAGACACACAAGGGACACATAGAGCATATTCCACTGCTTCTGAGAGACTCACACTTGAAAAAAGAAAATCAGGACCAACATCTGGTCTCAGCTCCACCACACAGATGGCTCACCTAATGGAACTAGCAAGGAGGAGACACGGTACCCAGCTCTGTCTTTCTGGCTCCACTGAACACCCAGATGTCGCACCCAGAATCACCAGAGGCGATCTCAGCCCTTCCTCTGCTCTGAGCTGAGACTATCAGAGCATACAGGCTGACATAGGGTAGCGAAAGGAGCTTAGGAACATAAAAGTCACTTGATTCATTGACCTATTAATATCTGAAATCTTCCAGTGATCTAAATGAGGATAATTAAGACTTGGGGGAATATCAATGAGCCTGCATGTCATCAGAAGGGCTGCTGCCTCCTCTCCACGTGAGAATCATAACAGCCCTCTTCATCACACAGGAAATGCCAGTGTCCTCCTCCTCTCCACGGCCCACAGAGCTCTCCTGACCAGTTCAGCCCTATGCTGTCCAAACAGAGACAGCTTCAGATCTCAAGTTGAGGGCGCCATCCTGAGACTCCCAAATCTTGAAAATCAATTGTGAGTCATGTACCTCTGACCAACTGGCTGCAAATCAAGGTTCCCATTGGTCTTGATGAACTTGCTGGGGTGGCTCACAGACTAGGAGAAATAGTCTGATTACTATCATACCATCAGAAAGGATTGAAGTGAGCAGACCAGTGGAGACTGCACGGACCCAGCTTGTGGGAGGCCTCAAGCTGCTGAGTCCCTCTGAACTGGCCACCCTCCAGAACCTTTCAGTGTCCTGGAAGCTCTCTGAACCCAGGCTTCTAGGTTTTCATTTTCTTAATAATAATTCAGTAGTCTGGGATCTCAGCAGATGCCTTTTCTGGCGAATAGCACATGATGTGGACCTTCTGCTCAGGATGGGTCACAGAACTCTACCTGAGAAGACTTCTGTCCCTGACCCTTTCCCAGGGCCTTCAGGACTGCTGCTACATCATCTCAATTGGCCCATCTGAGTAATGGGGATACAGAGAACCTAACCTGTGTGTGAGTATGCAGCTGAGGGGGATAGTGTGTGTGAAGCTTTTTGCACAGAGTCAATTGAGCTTTTGGGGGTGTTAGTGATCACCCCCACACTGCTGATTACTGTTGCCTAGTGCTGGCTGAGGACCACACCCAGGCTCCTTTATTTCTTTCCAGCCAGGCAGGGCCAGTAAACAACTCTCAGGTGTGCAGTGTTTCCTGAGGACAGTTATTCTTTACTGTAACCTGAGCTTGTATGTGTGTGAAGCTTCAAGCTCTTTGCGCGTTATGAATAGACCATTTCCCAAGAACATTTTCTATTTGTCCTTTTTTGTTTATGTTTCCTTTTAAATTCTATCAGAAAAAAAATTCTAGCAGAGCTAGATGTACAAAGTGTATTTTGGAGCTCAGATATCACAAGAAAGCCCATTTTAAGACGATTAGCTTTCCTGTTATTAATAGCAATGTTAATAAATAACCAAGCAGCATTCAGTCCTTTATAAACTGCTCTCATCCTCAAAGGGTCTACAAGCACTAACTACTCTTCCAGCCAGGAAAGCTTTGTGCCTCCCCACTGTCAAAATACTCTAGTAACCACTGATGGAGCCTCAGTTTTATTCCTCTTTGCTGTTGTTTTTAGCAGAGAAGGAAAATTTACTGCTTGGTTATTGCAAGTAAATATCAAATATCTGAGTATTTTTAACCATTGAGTCTCTCTACCTAGGAAACATTAGTTGAATCTGAGAAAAGTCAACCTCTATCCGTCGTGCCCCTTTGGGGTTGAGAACATCTTGTTCTGTTCTGTTTTCACACAGAAATGACCAAGTAGGACTCCAGAGCTGAGCTGGCCCCAGGACTGTCCGCCGTGATGTCCCTGCCTTCCTTCCATCTGCAGCTTCAGCACAATGGCTTCTGCCCCGCGGGAGGGTTAAACCCACGAGAGTGGAGAATGGGACGAGGAGCTGGGTTCCTAACTTGGGTGAATGTTAAGCTCTTTGAGTTTAGATGTAAGTCACCCCATGTGGCTGGTGGCTACCAGATTCTCAGTAAGATGTGTCTGGATGTAAGGGGGATGCATCCATGAGGAAAGTATTTATATGTCCCTGCTTTAAAATTGAAGTCCCGGCCATCATAAACGTGGCTAATATAAAGCGAAGACCATTCCATTGAGGCGGCAGGATAGACTTGCAAGTTGGGAACAGGAGTCAGTTCAGGAACCCACCCGCTGCTTTGCCCAGCCAGATAGGACTGAGGCTTTTACAATCAAAAGAAATGTTCATTTGGGGAAAAGCAAGGCTGAGTTAAGTTCTATAGCTAGAAACTGGTAAAACCAGGCTGGTGGTAAATTCTGCACACCCATTAGAATGTCCAGGCCAAGAGGCAAACTGGCCAGTCCAGTATTTCTCAAGCCTCTTAAAGTATTGTTAGAGCTGGGAAAATGTTCCCTCTGGTGAATTCATTTCTCAACATGGTGTCCCTGTAGCAGTTTACTCCTATCAGAAAAGCCTCTCAGCCTCAGAAAAGGACTTTGGCTCTTTTTGACTACTCTGTAGCTATCTGGATTTTCCGTGTTATGAACATTTGACCTTTAAAATGAGTTTTTAGATCTTTAAAATGAAAATATTTGGCAATTCTGAAAAGTATCTATAACGGTCAGGCATGAAAGCCACAGGAATGGCTGATGAGTGGGCCATAATCAATCTTTAATGTGCCACTCAGAGGAACCTCCACACAGAGGCTGCTGCAAATTAAAGGATGTACATGTTGTGTGTCTCTGTGCCTGCTCCCTGCCCTAGTTCTTCTGCACACGAGTTTGGGGGGGTTTTGTTTGTTTGTTTCTTGTAAAATATGTCTATCAGTGAACAGCTTTCCTGACAAAAGTGTCCATGCCAGGGCCTGGTTATCTTAGCTTTCTCCATTTGTTGGTGGTCCAGCTATGTAAGTGAGAGACACAGAAAACATCTCTGCAAAGAGAGCACAGAATGGTGGGTCCTGGGCTGGAGACAAGGGTTGGACAGGCAGTAGCAAAGCAAAACAAATTCTCTGTCCTCTATGTAAAGGAAACAATCACAGGGATCTATGCCACCACCAGGCACAGGTCCAGAGACACTTGTCCCAGAAATGCAGAGGGACCATGTGGACTGAAGGCCCTCTTGGCCCATGTCATCATGTCTGGGGAGGAAAATCAGGCAATAAATCATTTCCACCCAAACCTCCTGAGAAACCTGGCAGAGTTGGGTCCACTGCAGTAGAGGTTCAGGGCCTGGGTGAGACACACCACTCCTCTTGAACGAGTGTTCCCAGCCTGCTGAGCAAGTCTCCCCAAGCGAAGATGTAGACTCTACTGGGGGAGCAGGTACTGAGAACAGTGAAGGCTAGACAGGAGGTACAATGCATATCAGGTGTATATGTTCTTAGAGGTTTTTCACTGAAGCATCTGAGGAAGCATGTTCAGGGTGGTTGGGGACAACTCTGTGAAACTCAAGATCCTGAAACACCCATCCCACCCGCCCTGTCAGGTGCTCCAACTCAGAGATAGAAGGGAGATTTCTATGGGGTCATCACACAGGCTGCCCTGAAGCTGGAGGATCAGTGAAGGTGGCCACCTTGCAAGTAGGAAGCTGGTCCAAACTCACTGCAATCTTCCACTGGACCACTGGGCAATGCCTTCAGGACGTGGCAGCTGGTCTCCCCAGAACAAGTGACCAAGAGCATTTTAGGTACTGGCCCTGGAAGTCACACTTCATTCCTGCTGTGTGCTATCTGGGCACCAGGACTGACTCACATAGGAGGAAGCATAGAAGGGAGGACAGGGTCCTTAGACCCATCTCAGAAGTAGCTACAATGAAAAATATATTTTTAGAATAATTGAAATAAAGTACAATGCTATTTGTTTTCAGGTAAGTAAAATTAAGGAGAATAATATTCTGCCCAACCTGGTGGCGCATACCTGTAATCCCAGTATTCAGGAGGCTGAGGCAAGAGGATCACTGTAACACTGAGGCCAGCCTGGGCTAGGTAGTGAGTTCCAGATCAGTCTGAACTACATAGACCCTGCCTCTAAAAAAGAAGGACAAAAAACGAAAAAAGAGTATCCTCTCATAGGTGCTGACCTATGAGAGATGGAAGGGAATTGGGAGGTAGAGTCCTCTCTGCTGTGGTTGGTGGTAAAATAATTCAAGACAATTTATTTAGAGAGCAAAATATCAAGATATTAGCTGTCTATCCCCAGCTGCAGAAGCTAGCAAAGATACAGAGTGTGCACAAGGAACAGAGAACCAGAATACCAGCTGTGCCTCTGGGGGAGGGGGTCATGGTGACTGGTGGGAGGAGCCTCAGGATCGTTCACATGTGACTGGTCCACAAACTGCAGGACTGTGAGATAGCTATACATCTCCAAATATGCTAAAAACCTCAGAATAGTGTATTTTGACAGAGTGAGTTTTATGCAGTGTGAATTAAACAAGCACATCAGTGGTACTATACTTGCTTAGCATATGTGAGACCTGGGTTCAGCACCACAAATCAAACAAATAAACAAACCAAAAACAACTATAAAATGCATAATGGTGATAACAATGAGTGAGCACTCTAGGGTTTATAAATGCTAAAGCAAAATAGAGAATATTCTATTCAAAATGCAGCCTTTGGGGGTAAAAAAAGGGGATAGGAAGGAATGTGTATCCACATTGGTCATATCTGATAAAGGACTCTGGACGGACAAAGGCCAGGGCAGATGGGGGCAGGAGGAACAAGCACATCACTGGAAGTCCTCTCAAGTTTGTCTTTGCTGTGTCATTCTGACTCTGAGCCACCTGTATTTATCGCCTGCTGAGGAATACAGTGAGTAAGTAGTAAAGCACCACACAATTTTTACCCTTTTTGGTTCTGACTTAGTTACTAACTCTGCAGTCAGGGACAACACTTTACTTTTCTGAGTTTCTTTTTTTCTTCCTTCTGTAAAGTGCATTCATGGACTGTTGCTTTCTTGGTTGTCACACGAATATATAAGTCATACACATGAATGCCTTGCTCTGTGTGCATATATATAATGTACTTGCATGTGCACACACATATGTATTTATTTGTATGCTTTTTAAATAAGGAAGGAAAAGCATAATTAATTAAACTGTATGCCAGCTTGTTATGGGTGCCTGGCATGATGTCTGTGTGATGGCTCCCCATAGCCGCCCTGGTGTCTGGGGATGCAGAAGCCTCTGGAGAACCTGGGTTGTCATCCGCATTTCCATGGAATGTTCCCACCACGTGACCATGGTGTGGAGAGTGACAGCAGGAACAAGAGCTGTGTTTTGTCCAGAGATGAAGTGAGCAGCACGTGTGATAGAACCTGACTTTACAACAGGGAACAAAGCAGGAGCAGAGACGGCTGGAACAAAAGTGAGCAGACTGTGATGTGTAGAACTGTGGTGTAAACTCGCCATCATCTCAGACCTGGGACACACGGCAAATTGAGACAGTTGCAGACCCTCCCGGTCATTCCCTGAAGCCCTGTTTCCCTTCCAGAGGGACATCCTCATCTCCAGAGCAACTGAGGGGTAGAAGCCTATTCTCCAGGAGGCCCCTGTTAGAATGCATCTGCAGCTGCAGTGCGCATGTGCATTGCCTATGTAGTGCGAGCAGAGCCCTGTTCTTGGCCCCAGGTGGGAAGAAGCCAGACTGCTGCACATGAGGCTCTGGAAGGCCTGAGCTCCCAGATACTGGTGGAGCCTGTGGACGCCATGACATACTTGGCTTCAAACACAAGAAAGACCCTCACCTGATGCAAGTGCTGAGTTTTACTTCTCCAGAAAGCATGCTGAAAGGTGGGGATTGGAGGGGAAAACCAGCTCCTGGGAAGAGGTGCTCTCTGGGGCTGCATGACGGCCAAGCAGACGGCCCCCAAAGTGGGCATCTGTTCCTCAGTTCAAGCAGCCTAGGCTGCTGATTGTTCAGGACGCTGAGCAGTGGTGTCCATATCAGACAAACAGAGCCATCCCAGGAGTCACAAACAGCCTCCCAGAACCCACTTAGAGATGCAGAAGTCACAGGGGCCCAGAATTTGAGTTCCTAACAAGCCCCCATGACTATCAGGCAGCCCACCTGACATTTGGGAGCCACTTAGATTAATGACCTAAAAGTGAGGCATTTCATGGGCTTTATTCTGTCTAGACTGTGCCCTGCCCCAAGGAGAGATAAATTCTAACAATCCTTTCTATTTCTTTCCAAGAAAGAAAAGGTCTTGGTTCTGCAGCCTTTATTCATCTTGATAACATTTTTTTTATTGAGTTCCACATTTCATCACTCCAATCCTCAAACCATAGAGAAAGTAAGGGTTCTAAGAACCCTGCAGCAGAGGTGTGGGGGTGTCACCACCACCCAGAGACAGCTCCCACACTGCCAGTGGCCTGCGCAGGTGCTATGTGCTCCAGCAGAAGACCTGTCCTTGTACAGGGCTGTCACTTAACACTGACAGACATGGTTGTTGGGTAAAGACTTAGTGTGCTAGGGACAGGGGATAGGTCTCTCATCTTGTGTGGCCCAAGCCCAGGTGTCCTACCAATAGGCTGTCCTAACTCTTCTTTCCATCTGTGAACTAGCAGCTGCTCTGAGTGGGTTTTCAGCTGCATTTTAATCAGCCCTGAAACTGTAACAGCTGTCATCATGGAGGTCCTCTGAGCCCCACATGGGGGCTTCTCTCTGATCTACGTGGGCCTATGTGGGGCTGTAAGTATATATCCATAGGCATACACACATGCAAATGCTGGACCACAGCCAGGTATAGCCAGGCCCCAAGTAATTTCACTGTCCATCCAGATAATCCAGGATAATCTCCCTCTCTCAAGGTTTAGAATTTCAATCCCATCTACAAAATCCCATTTACCATATAACACAAAGTCCCAAAAGATCAGGGATTAAAACATGAGCATCTTGGGAACAGCCCACTGCCTTAACAGCCCCACTGTGCAGATATGTGTCCAGGAGAACCATGGTTGCAGTGATGTTTATAACAGAAGTAGCCCACACAGGGACATCAGGAGGTGAGAGCACCAGCTACGGTTGGTACCATGAAATGTACAGGACAGGTGCAAAAAAAAAGTATAATGCTGGCCAGCCCCCAGCCATGCAGGCGCCCGGGAGGCAGGTCCCTGGCACCTGGGAAGCCACACGGCGGGGTGTGCAGGCCTTTGGGCCAGCCCCCAGCCATGCAGGTGTCTTTCCAGTGCCCAGGGAAGCCTCATGGCAGCACACACTGGCATGCGCCAGCCCTCAAACCGGCCACAGCTGCACAATTGAGAACTATCATGGCACAGAGAAGCAATGACACAATTGGCCCACCACATGCCAGCTGTGGAGACCCACCCGCGGATGCACGTGAATCATTCCAACATGGAGAAATCCCTGGGAATACTTGCCATACAACGGATCGCTCTTGCCCCTGCCGTTGAGAACCAGAAAGGTCCAGAGTCAGCAGAAGAGCAGCTACTGAACAAGGACTTGGAGAACATGAGAATACAGACTAAGCCCAAAGACTCAGAGGTCTAGTTGACGGGGTTCATGAGAGCCGTTCAGAAGCTGTAAACCAGGAGGACCTTGCTCAATACCTGGAGAGATGCCCCCCACCCCACAGGAAGCCATTCTTCCCCTGACAGTACAGGCTGTGGTGGAGGAGCACGTGGAGCTCTGGAGAAGTCTGCACCAAGATTCCTGCTGCCTATGCTGGTGGCTGGGGAGAGGACATTAAGTGGTTGTGGGGTCCCAATGCGATGGGAGGCTAGAGAGAAAAAGCTCCAAAAAATGGCTTTCACCGCAGATGGCTCACTTGAGATGTTAATAAGAATTGCCTCCTTAGTATTCTATAGCTGTGAGGAGGAGGCCAAGGAGAGAAAACAAAGAGACCGAGAAAAAGCAGCTGCTTTTGCTGCACCACTAAGAGAAACAGACCCTAAGTCTGATTCTTGGGGCCCCAAGAAGAACTCAATGACTGCATTCATCTTCTACCACTGTTAAAAGCCAGGCCACCTCAAGAGGAACTGCCCTAAGAAGCCCCCTGGGCCATGCCCTGAATGCAGATGAGACCATTAGAGATCAGTCTGCCCTCTGAAGCAGAGGTCTCAGAGCTCAGACCCATCCTACCAGTTAGTCCAACAGGAATGAGGGGGCTCGGGGCATACTCTGCCTTCTTGCTCTGGCCAGACTGTCATCTCCATGGAGGAGTCCAGGGTAATCATGACTATGGAGGAAAAAGAAAATAGTCTGTTTCTAAACACAGGTGCAAGCCTCTCAGTCTTTTTTTTCAATTCCGGCCTAGCTTCCAGCCATCACACCTCAGTGAAAGAAATCACTGGTGAGGAGGTAATATGCTATTTTTGACAACCCTTAGGCTGTAACTACTTGTTAGATCTTTCTTATGTATCTCTGTCTTCCTGAGAAACCAGTTTGAAGATACCACCATGTATTACAGCAGCCACTGATATTTTCCTACTAATCTGTCCATAACTCTGTAATGTTTGTATTGTTCCTATGCTATTTTGTAAATGTATGTATGTTCATTATTATGTGTTTCCTACAACAACCATTGAGAATAGTTAATGATTATTCGGTTGGTCACTCATGTTTTAGCTCTATTTGTTTTCTTTAGAAGACACTTTGAAGATACCAAAGTATAGTACAACTACCGATAACCTCCTACCTCTTTTGTCTGTAACTCACTATTATTTGTCTATTTGTTTTCCTGAGAAACTATCTTGTAGATAGCAATATGTAAAACAACAACCATTGATAATTTCCTACCACTTTGTCTGTGATTTGGTAAGCCCCCCCATTATTAGGTTATCCTTTTTTTACTCTTTAAAATAAAAAAGAGTATAATGCTACCATTGATCTGAACAATGAACACAGATACATTTGCTCTATGTGCATGTATATGTGTATATAAATGTGTATTGGTCTGCTTTCTGTGGTCAATAGCATAATACTGTAGATGTGGTTATAAAGAAAAAAGAATGTTTTGGCTCACTGTTCTGGAGGTACAAGGCCAGGGGGCTGCACCTAGGCATGGTCTTCTTGCTGACAGAGACCTGAGGCAACTCAGGGACTCATAACAGATACAGGGAGCACACGTGTGTCTCTTGGTCTCTCTCCTTTCTCTTATTAAGCCAATGGGATTCAATCATGGGGCGCCACCCTAATCCAAGTCATCTCCAAAAGGCCCCTCCCTTAATCACCACATTTAGATTGTTTCCCTCTTTAATAACTCCCAGTAAGGACTAAATTTCAACATTCCAAGCCTTGAGGACCCTTGTACCACATCCAACCAGAGAAAATGCATGCACCAGTTTTGGAAAAGAAGCATGAACAGCTATGAACTATAGTAGTCTTTCTAAAGAGCTGAACAGAGCCTGGAGGAGGAGCAGCTGGGACTGCTCAGGAGGCTGGCCTGGACCAGGCTCTTCAGACTTCCCAGCTCCACCCCTGCTACCCGGGGAGCTTGGGACAGTGGTTGACCCTGTGCCTTAATCTCTGGCCCTCTCTGTGCCTCCCTCAGTGTCTCCTCTGGAAATGGAATGATAACACCAGCCTGATAATCACCTCCCTCTGGGGCTGTTAGGAGGATTAAATGAGCTAACATACACATAGGTTTAGAGCAAGGCCGGGTACCGTACCGAGCACATGTCATGTAAGTGTCTTATGATTTGTTCAAGCATTTAAAAAGTGAAACAGAGGATTTGGGGAGACAGTGGCACATTGCTTCCTCTAATGACAAGCCCCATACTGATGGAGCCCCCTCCAGGGAGGGGCAGGGTCTAGCCTGAGTCCCTCTGGGACAGTGGAGGTTGCTGCCTCCAGGGCTGGACCAGACCAAGCAGGGTGCCCTGGCTTTGGTTAGTAGATCTTCTGCACCCCATCCGAGGCAGAAGTGGGCACCCTGGAGGTGATGCTTATGAATGAGGGCTTCTTTGGGGCCCTGGCAGCTGTGATAACAATTGCTAGGGAGTGACGGGTCCCTTGGTGTGTTTCTGCTCTTTCGTCTCAGTTGCCCTTAGACATGCAGGTGTCAGGGTGTGTGAGCCACAGCTACTTGGACCAGGCCTCAACCTCTGCCTTGGTCTGCAGCCATGAGATGAGAGAATTCATCTCAACCCAGGCTCAAGAGAGCCCCGTATCACTCTGGCTGTGAATGGTTTTCCAGAGCTCTGAGAAGCAGCCTCAGAAACAAGAGCCTTTTCAGAGGGAATGTGACTGGCTGCCAAGCAACACCTTCGGCCATGGAACTTGAAAGGGAAATTCAGACCATCTCATGATTAACCAAAAGGAAATAGTGAATTTGTACTAGATCGTTGCACTTGGAGCAGATACTGGCCTCCCCTGATTCATTCTCTATAGGCAAGAAAAGCAATAACATATTGAGAATGTCTTTCTTCTTCTCTCTTTCTCCTGATTTCTTATTTTTCTCCTGAAGGTCAAATGTAATGGCTGAGCAGAAGGTGAGATGTCCCTCCCAAAAATGAGACAATGTACTAAAGGTGGAGGTGAGGTGGCCAGGACATCTGCCCAACAGGACACCTGTGCCAGATCCTGCCATTTTCTTTACAGAAGCAAATGCTGTAGTTGAGTTTGCAGGGCTTCTGCCCCTTGCTTTTCCTCCCTTTGGACCATAGAGTTTATTTCAATCCCACAGTGAATTATTTATGGGGAATGAAGCAGGAGAAAGTGAGGGGAATTCAATCCCCGGTAGCAAGCACATATTGAAAAAGTTGCTTGCCAGTGTTCTTCCTTAGCCAGAAAACAGAGCACAGCTTCCCGAGGTGCAGGTGAGTCAAAGACACTTGTTTAACTGGGCTTTTATAACATGCTGTCAACATGCAGCAGCCATCTGCCAGGACATAGCCAGCTGCATCCCAGATCCTGTGGGGGGTAACTGATTCCTCCTCTGTGAACATGACTGGTAGTGCCAGGTAGGCCCGGATGTAAGATTTCTCAGCTGCTAGCCAGAGGAGAGGCAGTGTTGGCATGGGGCTTACCCTGGCATCACAGGAACTAGCTGTGCACCCAGAGCTATGGTCATTTCAAGGTGAAGTCAACCTACCTGCTGAGCACCTGTGCAGATGACAGAGGACTCACCCCATGTGCCGTACTATGTCAGGGGCCTTTGACAGCTCCATGAGAGCAGTCTAGAAGAGTTAGCACAGCTCCTGAAACACATGCCTGAGCACCACTTGAGAAAGTGTTTCCGTTTGACAAATGAGCACTAGCCAGTGCTATTTTGGGTTCTGTTTCCAGTGTTTGCCCCTTGTCAGTAAATCACTGCTGTTCATCCTAGGGCTTCACCATTGTTTTCTCTGGAAGCTCTGTGCGGTGGATGTGATGGTAGGCAGCCTGGCCTGGGGCCTGAGGCGCAAACATGCAGTGCAGAGAGGCTCTCTGGTGGGCAGCTCAAGCCCCCGCTGCATGGAACTCTTGGTCCTGGCTGGGAGTTCCATCCAGAGAGCTAGTATGTAGCTTTTGTTTCTACAGTGTGCATTTTGGATTGACCATGGAGACAGTTTATGATAAAAACACAGACTTGCCTGTGGTTAATTTGGCAATACTCATTTTGGCACTGGATTATCTCAGCTGGAATCCATACTGAAGAATTTCCTGGCTCTGTGACCTTCGGCATGTGATACACAGAGCAGCCCTACAAGCAGGTGCTGTGAGCATCCTCTGCACAGACCGGACAACTGATGCTTAGAGAGGTCAGTAAACACGGGAGCAGGGATCTGACCCCACACGGTCTCATCCCAAAGCAAACAAAACCAGACTGGGCACTGGAATGCTTGTGATTACAAGCACCCCTGCATCTGGGGGCCTGGGCTGCCATAACATGGCACTAGAGCCTGGGGGTTTAATCAACAGACATTTGTTGTTCTAGCAGCTGAAAAGTCCAAGAATGGGTGTGGATAGGGCTAGTTTCCCCTGCATTCGCTCTCCTTGGCTTGCAGACACCATCTTCTCCCTCTGTCCTTACTTGGCAGTGTGTGTCTGTGTCCTAATCTCTTTTCATAAAGACCTCAGTCAGATAGGATTAGAGCCACCCTAAGACCTCATTTTAACTTGACAATCTCTGTAAAGGTCTTATCTCCAAATATTGTCATATTCTGGGCATGTGAATTTTAGGGGGACATAATTCAGCCCATATACCCCATTTCTCAGATGAGAAAGCCGAGGCTTGGAGTAGCTAGATCACGTACCATTCAGGCCAGTCTGATCAGTCACCTCAAACCAGCACTTGTCCAGCAGATCTTGAGGCTGTGATGCTCAGTGTCAGAAATGAAGGTGCTGAGACCTGGGAGAGTGGCACAGAGCCAGCATTGTGCCCTGTATTCAGGGCAAGAAAATAAAGCGGCATCAGGAGAATGATATCTGATCTAAGGCCTCATAATGAGTCAGCAGGAAGAAGGGAAGATTCTGGAAAACAGGTCTTTCTGGGACTGTTCCCTGCATCCTGACCCCAAGCCTGGCCCCATCCCCTTCGATGTTCAGGGTCCACAGGGCTGTGCACAAAGAAGTGCTCCTCAGTCGGGGCTGCTGACTCCTCAGTGAGCAAGAACCCTAGGCCCATGGGGGCTTCCTTTGCAGCACGCTGCTGAGCCACGTGACACATCTTGCATGTGCTCCCTCCTCCTGACCCCATGGGCACAGCAGGAGGGGCCAGCTTGGGGGACACAAACTGCAGCCTGGGAGGTACTGCCGTCTCTGCCCCAGCAAGGCAGGGCCAAGTGTGCTGCGGATTAAAATTCCAGGCTGATTTCTTCTCCAGGTAGGTTGCAAAAGCAGAGTTTGAACAGAAACTCAAGGGCTGGGGATATAGCTCAGCAGCACAGTGCCTGCCTGGCAAGCGCTAGGTCCTGAGTTCGATTCCCAGTACCCCCCAAAAATAAAAAGAGTCAAAAAAAATAAAAAGAAACTCAAGTGTTGGGAGTAGAGACCAGAGAGGCTGGGAGACAGTGATGTCATTTCAGACCAGAGGGGCGGGGAGAGTCCCTCAAGTGAGCCCCAGTGCAAGGACACTGGGGTGAGCAGCGGCCTTGGCTGGGATCCAGCTCATCCCAGTTTCCAGTCTTGTAGCATCAGGGGTAAGAGCCTCTGTTCCACTAGAAAGAAGGAGCATTGTGGGGGGCCTGGCTCCAGGACTTCACGCTGTGAAGGGACCTTTATGTGTCCCAGAGTCCACAGGAGGGCCTGGGGCTCACAGAGCAGCTGCTCTTCAACCACTTGTGTCCATGGCCTGAAGGAGAGCCTGGATCTTGTTCTCAGAGGGGCTTCCTCCTCATGCAGAAGACAATGCCTCCAGGACCAGGGGAGAATTATATCAAGTTTTTGCAAAGTGTTGAAAAATAACCAAAGGCAAAAACCCTATTGAATCCAAGCTGCTGGCGCTACCAGGTGCTTGGCATCCTCCAAGAAACAACTGGGCCCTTGGGCATCTCCAGCCCATGCAGGAGATGGAGATCTAAACAACTCAGGAACCTCAAGAGTTTGGGAAATGCAGGGGCAGTGACCTCAGGGCCAGACCCTTCCTTTACTTTTCCCACAGAAAATGGGTTACAGTGGGGCTCTGAGAAGCACCTGAGTGCATCAGCTACAATACCTGCCCTCGCCCACTCCTATAGCATCATAACAGCAGAGCAGCGGTCTCTTTCCTGCCTCTTGTCAAAAACCTCACAGAGGGTTGGGCATGGCCTCTGCTCACACGTGCTGTGCTGAGCTCTGGGGCTTCAAGCATGGCATGTGGCTTACATCACACACATAACGCAAGACCCTACTGCAGAATCTGAGCTGGGTCCTTTCTGATGGTGACCTCGGGGTGGAGGGCACAGGTGGGAGAGGGAGGGGCTGGCAGCTACAAAGTCTGGGCCCTTCAGGGAGTCAAGAGTGACATGCAGAGACCTGAACTCTGGAGAAGCCGGTGGAACAGGGAGAGAGAGCAATAGGAGAGAAGCCCAGAGACCCAGCAGGGCCGGCTAGCAGTCAGCAAGGCTGTGAGGCTGGGGGCAGGAGGGTGATCATGCTGTTAACTGAGGAAAGAGCGACACGCTGGAGTTCTCAGGAGTGGGGCTGGTGCCCAGAGCCAGCAAGCCCAGCTGGGGAGCAGGTGGGTGGAGTCCTGTCAGGAAGACATCACATCAGGACACCTGCCAGCCCAAGACTGCTGGGGACTGTCAACACTCAGCACAGATGCCACCCACAGGGTGGGGGGTGTGCAGGGCTGTAGGAATTAGGCCTTTTTCACAGAGTCCCCATTCCTAGCAAGAGAGAATACTGCTCACACCTCCAGTGTCTCCTTTCCAGGGTTTGTACCACAAAAGATCAGGACCTTCAACTCCTGGAAGAAGCCACTAGGGTATGGCATCTGTCCCATGGGCCTGAGCCTGGCATCCAGAGCGTAGGAGCATTGGTGACCAGTATCCTGCTTAGTGCCAGCCAGGCTGGCAAGCTCAGCTCCACATGATGCTGGCCGGGACCCACTGAGAAAAATCGTCTTTGTGTCCAGAAAACCTTTGACAACCTCAGGGGCAGGCATTTGCTGTTCAGTCTCATAAAATACCCTTTGAGCTGAGGCCCCTTTTCCAGTCTTCCAGTAGGGCCCTGAGTTGCCCCCTCCCAGGATCTTGGTCTGTCTAGTCCTTGCGGGCTGCTAAACCTAAATGTCATGGATGGGGTGGATGAACAACAGAAACTCTTTCCTCACTGATGGGCTAGAGGCCCAGGGTGAGGGAAGTAGATGCAGCATCTGGGAGGGCTGCTTCCTGCTCACAGGCAGTGCCTTTTTGCTGTGTCCTCCAGGTGGACCGGTGGGGACCTCTCCAGGGTCTCTTTCATAAGGGCGCCAATCTCACTCATGATGCTTCTCCCCTGTGACTTCCTCACCTGCCAGAAGCCCCATGTTCTAATACCTTCACCTTGGGAGGTTTCTCCACATGCATTTGGAGAGACACAAACACTTGGTGCAGGATATCTGCCTCCATCATCAGGTTGTTAGCTGCCCCTACTTAGCTCCTCATACTCATGCCTAAGTTTGTGTACACAGCTTACGGGGTGACCCCTGAGCTCTTGCTTATGATTCCTCCAGAGTTCCCCTTTCTGATGGGAAATGGTGTCTGTCCTCTATCTCTTCTTGGTGCCCAGACTGTGCAACCCAGACAACTTGCCACCTTGGTTTTGTCTTGCCCATTCTGGACGTGTCCGTCTGCTCCACACAACTTGCCTTGTTCCTCACAGCCTGTAAAGCCCAAGGGCCTGAGCTCCAGAACTGCAGTCATAGGCCCAGAACATGGGCTGATCCGAAGCAGAGATCTGCCTGTCTGCCAACCCAGCTCCACAAACTTGGACTTGGGGACCCACGGCCACCCAGATTTCTCAAATGTGAAATATGGATCAAAATAGTGTACACTTGGCAGGCCACTGAGATGGGGCCATGCACAGAAAGCCCTGGGCAGTGTGTGACGTCTCCTCGAGTCCTTGTCCTGGCTACTCTCTCTGCTATTTTCAATGAGGCTCACACTGTTACCGCATCTTTCAAGAGCCTTCAGGAAGGCAGTCCGGAACCAAAAGTTCTGAGGAGGAGCCAGCCTAAGAGTCCTGCAAGGTACCATCTGAAGAGGGTAGTTGATTGGGCTGCCAACCTGGAATCAGAAGTCGGGGGAGGAGGCAGGACAGAGAAGAGTGTTGTGGACTCGGTAGCACATCCTTCTCCACCTTCTGAGAAGGGCATAGGATGGCAGGTGTGGTCCTGAAGCCTGGACCTGATGTGGATCCTGCATCTTGCCCCATCTCTGGCTACCTCTTAGAGACCACTCACCACCTGTATTTCTCAGGTATCAGATGCTGGACTGCCAAAGCCCTAGGGTGGAGTGTGGAAGGCCCTGAGCTTAGCTAGTGCTAATCCAGGAGTTCACGTGGGGTGGTCTATAAGGCTGTAAGGAAATTCAGAGGCCCAGCTTCCCAGGAAGCGTGGGAGCCACCCCAGGGGTATCCACTATGGGGTGTGAGGTCGCCACACATGGTGCTTGTGCACATGTACCTTTTAACTCCTTTAGTTTAGCGTATTTGTTTTATTTCACTTCACAGAAGTAATCTATCCTGATGGTAGAATTCAAATAATTTATAAAGTTGACAAGCTAGGAGTAAATAAAACCCTTTCCCCTCAAACCTTCACCCCATTCTGTAGAAGGGTGTTTATATTTCACAGTTCTTTGGACTTCTTTCTAAATATTCCACGCACACATGAGCTCAAATACTTATTTCTACCCTTTTTGTTTTACCTGAAATGGATTCCAACTGTACATTACTACTCTTTTCACAAAATAGCATCACCAGAGTCAGACAGATACAGATCTAGATTGTTCTTATAGCTGAATAAGAGTCATTGTGTGGTTTCACTACTATGTGCCTGTCTCCTGCTGACATGGATTTAGGGTGTTCCTGGATCTTGCTATTATAAACAGTGCTGGAGAGTCATTCTTATGCATACAGTTTCTGCTTGCTTCTTCAAACACATCTGCAAGCAAAAGCCTCTAACTCACTTCATCAAAGCTTTGTAGCTGTAAGGCTGTAACAGAGATTGCTTAATTGCTCTTCAAAACACTGCATCAACTCACTGTCCCACCAACAACGTACAAGGGCATGGGCTCTTTTCACTGGGCTGTGCTCGGAATTGAAAACTGTTTTCATCTTTGCCAGTTATGCAAAAACAATTACATCTGGTGGCATCAATTCTTTAAAGCAAAGATGAACAGTGTTCCAAGTAGCCATTGCTGAAGCTACCCTTACCTATATTTCCACTGGGTTATTCCTACTTTCCTTGCTGATTGAGAAGAGTTCTTTGGGTGACAACAGGGCTTTAATACCGGAATCACTGAGAGTGCCTTCTTTTTGGAGGCTTTATGTCAGGTTTTCCTTGACCTGGCTTCTCACATGAATTATCTGAAAGGTTTAATAAAGTATATATTCCTGGACTCCACCCCAGAATTCTGACCCATGCATCTAGGGTGGAGCCAGGTATCTGCAGTTTCTCTTTACATTGTCCAGGTGACTCTAAGGATCAGGTTCCTCCGGATCTGGCTGAAAGATAGCAGAACGGGACAGGCTCTGGCCTTCCATCTCTGCAGAGCAAAGGAAGTTCTGTGGGGCCACATTCCTTGCTGCCTGCTATGACTCTGTCTCATGCTTTCACAAAAGCTCGGAAGACTGAAGCTGGGACAATCCCCAATCACTCTACTGAACCTCACCAAGGGAGGAGGCAGAGGTTCAGATGAGAATCAGCAAGCACAGGGTCAGCTGCAAACAGAGCAGTGTGTACCTTCCACTCAGGACCTTGCCACCAGTATGACCTTGACACTTACCCTCTTCAGGGAGTGCAGGGGCATCTCCCAGTGCCAGTGTTCCCATAATCTTGGTGTATCCTTTAAAAAGCCACTTTGGATTAAAAAGGAAGAAAATTAAAAGAAGGATGAGGAGGAGAAGTCATGTCTCAGATGAATCTCAGATCCCCTGGCCACCTCCTCCCACCCAGAGGGCAGATAGCGAGCTCTTAATCAGGGTAGAATTGGAGTGTGACTCAACTTTGTTTGGTAAGGTGGTTTCCTTAAGGCACCTACCCTGGCCTAACGCTCAGCTTCTTCCCTACAACTCCCTTATCCAGGTCCAGCTCTCCAAGACCAGGCCAAATGTTCTGACAGCTGAGAGCAAGCTTGTTTCCCTAGATGAAGCAGGACATTTCTTTCTGACTCTATGTTGCTGACATCTGGTTAGCTTTCCTCCCGTGTGGGTGTGAGTTGCGAAGATGGGTTGAAATTGGTTATTTGTAATGGAGAGTTCACTTCCCTGTGGTACCCTGTGTGGGTAGAGGTCACTGTCAGCAATACCTATGAAAGTCTACTTCGCCTGGGAAGCTGGTGGGTGGGGTGAGTCCCTGGTTGCCCGTGAGCAGGGAGAAACATGTGTTCCCTCATGCGGCTGAGAGCAGGAGCTTCCCAGCAGTGTCCTGAAGATGGGGTGAGGAAGTTCCCATTCCAGAAAACTTTCTGTAAATACTGTTTATGAATCAGGCAACTTTGAGCTTTACAAGCTGGGACCTCTGGTCTTGCACAATCATGTGTCTCAGTCCAAAGAGCACCGGCAAGCTCAATCTGTCTCATGAGAAAGAAGAGGAAGAAGAATAGATCAAGTTTAAGTTCAAAATAAAACCAGTTTACAGATTGTAAATTTTACTGTTTAAATCTCTAGCATTCAAGTAAATGTACAACTGGCCACAGGCCACAGAATCTGCATCTTTTTTCCTTCAAAAGACCTCATACAAACCCATTTCTTCCTGAGCCCTTCCAGATGCTCAGTTCAGACAACACTCCAGCCCGCACAGACCCCCTCTGAAAATATCTTTGTTTTCCTCTGATCCTCGAGTAGTGTTCATGTGGCATAGATTTCCAGAATGTCAGTTATTCTGAAACAAGATACCAGTGGGAAAACATTAGTGTCAGTCACAGTATTGCTACTGAGGTTTTAGGGTGCCATGGACTTCTTCTAGAGATTCTTTTCAGCTTCTTGCTGTCTTAAGCTAAGAGTTTGTCAGGACATGTGCAAAAGGTAGTGAGGTTTTATGTTTATTAATGATAGGAAAAGAAGTACACTCTTCAGGGTGCAGAGCAGGCCACTGAGTAAGAGCACAGTGGCCGTGAAGTAAATGGTGACCATCTTTCATATCCTCCCCTCTGATGTCAGATCTGGGCTACCCTATCAAAAATATGCTTCATCTTGTGCTAGAAGAATTGAAGATAGCATTCCCTGACTGGTAGCAGGTGCAGGGCTTGGAAGCTGTTCTGTGCATATGTTCTGGAACTCCTTGATTGACAGTTCATGACCCTTGCCCAGCTGTTTTGCCACACCCTAATGTCCTACCTCTTTATGGACTTCTTACATCACCCTATTTTTGATTTAAAGGTCTCTTGGTGTCCTGTAGGTTTGATGTGATGAACCTGTATCTGGGTTACTATTACTGATATTGCCTGGGACCCACTGGACTTTGTGAATGTGATGATTTGTGTTTTGAGTCCATTCTGGAAAAATGCTCAGCCATCAAATGTTAATCTTCTTTCATTCTCTCTTCCCATTATTTGAAGTAGTTGTGATCTGCACAATAACCCCCAGAACTGAGTTAGCAAACACTAAAATTTCTCTTCTGATAAAACACAGGATTGGACTCCTGTGAATCTGTCACAATATTTTCAACTGATCAGTACATGACCTAGTTTCATGTATGTTTCTGTTTAAGGATACTTTGTTTAACATTATTCTTGTTTCATCATCAGTGAATTTATAGCCAGTATCTCTACAACTCACAAATGAAGGAAGTTTTTCTGATGGATGCTTTCTCTTCAAGACACATAGCAACCTCTTGCACCTGTGAATAGCAAAATCACCAATAAAAAGCAAAAAATAGGAAATGCAAGAACTAAGCAGGCTACAAAAATGACACTTGTTTGCTGAAGCAAGAAAGAGGAGTATCACTTGGCTGGCCTCAGTAGGGACCTCTTCACCACACTGTCACAGCCCAAAAGAAATAAGGAAACTGAATGTGGATTAACTGTAGCCATTTGTTTTTGCCTCTGGAGTGTATCTTTGCTTTCTTAAAAGTGTAACTCTGTATTTAAAAGTCAATTGTTCTGTTTTGATTGTTATTTATAAGTGTCCTAAGAGCAGGCATGTTTTTGGGTTATCTAATTCAGCCTGTTTCCAGAGAGGAAAAGTCCTGCCAATGACAATAAGTCTGCGACCATAAGTGTGAAGCAGTAAATGGATTGGGAGTTTGGGGCCCGGCTGTCTTGGTTTCAACACAAGGAAGTGTCCCCACAGTGAACCCACAACATGACCCAGTCCCCTCTCTAGGTTGTAGTCTCCCTTCTCAGTCATGCATGGATTCTAGCGAACAGTAGAGCACCAAGACATTTCATGGACCGATTTCCCAATTAGGAAAGCGAAGGCAAAGAGAAATTCTCTGCGCCCTTGTGTGCCCAAGGTCTAGCTGCAAAATAACTGTGCAGACTGAGTTGAAAACTTATTGTGCAAAATCCTCTGGGGAGTGAAAGGCATTTGCACCTCCCTTGGGGACACTCTGCAGTGACTGTGACATTTAAACTCAATGTGATAAGACCAATGTTCAGTACTTGCATTAGCCAGGTTCTTCCCAAACCTGGGTATATTATTAAAATAGGCAGATATGGTCTCTGCCTCTAGGATGCTCTGGCCCAGTAGAGCAGTAGGTGTGATCTGGGGGTTACTCTGACTTCCAATCTCCTGGACCACTGTTGCCTGGCCCTTCAGCAATGTTTTCTGCCCTGTCTTTTGCAGCCCCTGCAGTCCAGCTCACGGGTGTACCAGGTCATATCCTGGAGTCTAAACATCCCCTCTGACCCTCACATTCACAAAATGCTCCTGCTGGGAATGTTCAGCTTAGCAGCAAGGCAACTGATAACTGTTCCAGTTACAACTTTGTGGAGACACCCTGAAATTTGGGATGCCACACTTGCATTGGGGAAGACAATGATCAGATGTTTAATGATCCTAGAGTTCAAAGCATCAGGGATGAATCTGGAGGCATCTGGATGATGTTACGACTCCTGTGGCCTGGGCTGCCGCCCTTCATCCAGCCAGGAAGTGTTTCCAGCAGTGTTCACATCCGGCCTTGGGAGGGGGCTGGAGAGTGTGGGTAGGGTGCCAAAAAGCAGAGTCAAAACTATCAAAATTCCAGGATGGGATTTTTTAACATACACGGGCCTGCTATCTCAGCCCATCTATGCAGCTCTAACAAACTACTATAGACTTGAGTCTTTCAGTTGTGGAGGCTAAAAGCCCAAGATCAGGGTGTCTGGTGAGGACCCACTCCCACATTCCCAGATGGCACCTTCCCATGGTGTCCTCCTATGTGGAAGGGACAAGTGAGCTCTCTGGGGTTGCCTTTATAAGGGTTAAATCCTTTTCATGAGGGCTCCATCCCCATGACCCTTGCCCCAAAGACCCCATTTCCCAACGCTATCACCTTGGGCATGAGGATTCGGCATATAACTTGGGAGGAGAGGGACACACTCATTTGGTTCATAACACCTGCCATGCCTTTCCCGCAAGAGGCTGATGTCATACTTCTTCCCCCACCCTTCTGTCAACCCCATTCCAAGTGAGGATTCGGCTCTCAACCCAACACTTTCTGCTTGTAAGAGAGTAAACTGAGACTTGAAAACACAAGTGATTTCTCAATAAAATCCCGGACTCCTGGTGTCCTCCACCCTACAGACTACATAATTTGTGCCAGCAATGGGCAAAACCTCTCCTTCCTCTGCCTAGTAATGTGCAAGGGATGGAGAATCTACCAGAATTTAGTTTGTACACTCCTCCTCTCCAGATCAGGACACACTGGACACAGCACCCAGGCTACCGTCTCCCTGACCCCAGGTGTGCTTCCTGGCCAACCTGTCCACCGAGGCTACCTCTCAGCACCTTGTGTCTTGCCTCTGACAACAAAGGGTTCCCATATGGACCTTTCTCTCTCAGATGTGTTTTATTCCCTGAAGTCCCTTTCAACCCAGGAAGCTTGACTGGTGATGGCTTCAAGAAGCTGGGACACCCTCACTCCTACCCCATATAGAGAAATTGAAGTACCAGAAATAGCCAGATTGATCAGTGTGTCCCTCTCAATCTCCCTGCCTGGAGCCGGCTGGGCTCTGGAACCTCCCCAGACTCCTGTGCTCAGGGCAGCCTCTGCTGCTCTACACCTCCTAATTCCCTCTTCAAATGTTGCTTCGCTCACAAGGCAGGCAGCCACTGAAAACAGAAGGAAGGACTTACTCATTCTCCTTGGTCTGCCTTCAAGGGCAGTGACGCTGCACCTCCAGAATCAAAGCCACACTTCATTCAGAGCACGAGTGCTTTGCCCACTGTGTGCCTTTCAGCACACATGCTCTCTCTGTCTTCCTTGCCCTCCTCCTCTTCCTTCTTCTCCTCCTTCTTGTCCTCCTTCTCTTCCTTCTCTTCTGTCTGTCTGTCTGTCTCTGTCTGCCTCTCTCTCTTTCTGTGTGTGTCTCTCTCTCCTCCTCTTTCCAATCTTTATTCAGAAGCTTCCAGCATGTACCTCACATTCCTACCTGGAGACACTTGCTCCTCATGGTATGGATCAAACACACAACAGACATTCTTGGAGCAAATGTTTTTCTAAAGGAATGAGTGAAGGAGTCGTGGCATCTGCCTGCCAGTGTGAGCCTCCTCCTTGTCTCACAGACTTAAGGTCCTCACCCCCACAGGCTTCACCTCTCTCTTCTCAGAGCTTGTGGTCCTCTTTACTGTGTGATGAGGTAAGACACAAATCATGCCCAGTGCTTTGCCAGGGTGGCATTTTTGGAGTATGTGGCAGATCATTTCACTCCATTGCTTTCTGTGACTGTTACTGCAAAACTGGTCTCACTTGATAAAAGTAACAGACATCTCTGAAGGGCTTTGGAGCTCACTGTGTATGGCTTCATCACTCCCAGTGGTCCCTGTAACAACCAGAGGGTCAGGATGGGTTCCCATCAGCCAGGGAGGAGAATGGAGGCCCCTGCACAGTTGATAGAGACAGACCTACATAGATGAAGCTCATGGATCCCCACAGGCCTAGAGCCAGGGCCACCAGATTAATCCATTAGGCACAGATGGTCACTGTGATGGTTAATTTTGAGTCACCTACCTGCGCTTGTCTTCAGACTCTGATCCCTTGGAGTAAGGTGCACATCAGCCACCTGGCTTTTAGGCCTCACACTCAGATGTTGCCCCACAAACTGTTCAGACTCCATAACCAACCAACCCTTCACAATAGACCCCTCTTTGTACCCATGTGTCTCTCCTCAGTTTGGTGCTCTTGCCAAGGATTCCTGCCCTCCCAGGCCTGAGTCAGGTTCTGGCCATCGAGTGGTGCCTTTTGGTCCCCTGACCACTGGGTCATCCACAGCACCTCCTCAGTCTAGCACAGTTAATCCCAGCTTCCCTCCTCTCCAAATGTTGGCTCCCAGTGGGGAGTGATTATTAGACACTATGACACTAGTAATTATTCTAGTAAGTATGTTTCATTTTTATGTGTACATTATGCAGAGGGCACAAATCCTGGATTTCTGTATTGCATTGATTGCTTCTCCTGATTAAGTTTTAAATTAAATTAAATTTTTACACCAGACAGATGGAAGGCAGAAATAAATTGGCTTTGTGGGAGTGTGCTTAGGATGCTAGGTGAGATGACAGCTGGATGGGGGAGGAGGAATGAAAGGACCAAAAAGTAGCAGTCATTTATCCTAGCTTCAAAGAACCATTGAGACAAGAGACTCCTGAACAGTTTGTCTATAACACCTGGGCCCCAGGGAACAGCAGCCAAAGGGGTCTGGTAACCCCCAGAACTTGGGGCCTCCCTGAAAGATCTTTTCTCAGTCTGACATTTTAGATCTGTGTTTATCAGCTTTCCATTACTGTAACAAGCATCTGAGATAATCACCTTATAAAGAGGAAAGGTTTGATTTGGCTCACAGTGGCAGAGGTTTCAGGCCATGATCAACTGGTCCCCATTTGGGCCTGTGGTGGCAATCTTATCAGGAGGACATGGTGGAGAAAAACCACTCGTTGCATGACCAGGAAGCAAAGGAAAAGGAGGGAGCTGGGGTTCCACAGTCCTCTTCAGGGCACACCTGGAATGACCCCAAACTCTCCCAGTAGGCCCCACCTCTGAAAGATTCCGCCACCTCTCAATAGCACTATGGGCGCAGACCAACCAAGCCTTTAGCACATGACCCTCTAGGAGACACTTGAGAACCAGTGCGTCTCTTATTAGCAATTCACACATCGGACACCTGCAGGACATAGCAGAATGGGTAATTTTGTAAGCAACAAGAAAACAGCATAATGGGAAAACATGACTCTGTTAGCACCAGGCTGTGTCAAGGGATTGTCCTCACCTGTGTTAATCAGAGGGGCTTTCGTACAGTGCCGTCATTGGTTTTCGATTGGTTACTGTGAATCTCTACCCTGTCTGTTTGGGTGTTTTCTTGGTTCTGAAAGTGTCATTTTGATGGTGTGGCACTAACACTAGTGACTCCATTTTGGTCTGACCTGGGGCCCAGTGCAGGAGCTCATCACACTATAGCTCCCCAGTAAGAGTGGGGGTCACAAGAGCTGGAGGGAGCTCAGAGGGAGCCTGGATTGGAGTGTGAGATGGGCCAAGGGTGCTGCATTGCTCCTTGGGATTGGCATGAAGGGTTTTGGGGAACCATGAAATACTACTGGGCAGCCACTGCTTCCTCTGTGGACACTGTCCTCAGAGCTCACAGTCTTGCTCCAATGGCCCCAGATGCTTCAGTGATGGAGATAGGTGAAAGCTGTAGCAGAGGTAGGATTTGTCTGTATTCCATAGACAAGAAAAGTGGATACAAACAAAAACCATGGCTTGCCTGAGATCACAGGCCAGGTGTAATGCTGCGATGTCAGGCAGGCAGTATCAGTGAGAGTCAGAGGAAAGGTCACAGGCTCCATGGAATTGGCTCAAACACTGGTTTCTTAATGATATAGCCTAGGCCAAGTCATTGAACCTCTGTCAAGTCACCACCCACACCTATAAAATGCAGGTGGTACTGCATGCCAGGCATTATTAGATAGGGGCTATATGATGTGTCTGGCATGTAAGTGGAGGAGGGCATTGGAATGCCAGGGAAAGAGCAGATCCAGCTCACCCACTACTCTTATATGCCTTCAGCACATGGCAAGACTGCCCCTGAGCCATGGAAATCACTACACAG
Source organism: Chinchilla lanigera (assembly GCF_000276665.1). Taxonomy (NCBI): domain Eukaryota; kingdom Metazoa; phylum Chordata; class Mammalia; order Rodentia; family Chinchillidae; genus Chinchilla; species Chinchilla lanigera. The sequence continues at coordinate 8,263,772 of NW_004955492.1, read as the reverse complement.
GGGTTTCCTGGGGAACAGACTCCTGATGGAAAGGCCCAGGACTTGCAAGGCAACATCAAAGTCCTCGGTTCAGTTTGTCAGAATTGCAGCTATGTCATCTTGCTTGGTTCAGTTCATTAAAGAATTTATCTGACAACAACAGAGATGAACTAAAGTACATGCAAGAATGTGATAATATAAACAAATAAGTAGAAACAATTGACTTTTAAAAAAAATCAGACCTGGGTTATATAAATGAGAGAATGCATATGTTAGAATGATTTAAAGACGTTAAAATGCTATTCTGTAGGACTGTAAATGGCTAAATGCTCTTAGTGAGTTATTAAAAGCAGAAAAGAAGCAAGCTGTGAGGTACTATAGATAGTATGACCTCAGTATTGTTGGCCTCAGACCTTTTCAGATGCCATATTCTTCAGATTTTGAGGAGAAAAACTATACCAGCGTTTGGTACTAATGTCAGTGTCACAGCAGCTCCCAAGCAGTGCAGAAAAACCTCCACATATTCGTCACTCCTGTCTTGTGCTGTTGCGTATTTTAAGCTCTAATCATGGGTCACACGTACGTTAAGAGTGACATCCCTAAGTCTAAAAGTCTTATAACCGCAAAAGGCTAATATTAGCTCAGTAAAATATGGACGTGCTGGGATCTTTCAAGAATTACTTCTAATTACATAATTTCTTATAGGAAAAATTCATTCAGCACTCATCAGTTTGGTCACTCATGGTGAATTCCATGTGAATTAAGGATGAGTACCGAAGTATGACTGTATTCATAAACCGGTGTACCTGTACTTAAAAGCTGTAACAACAACATCAACACTAATTCCTGGCCAGTGGAATTATGAAAAATAATGAATGAACTTATGAAAAATTTCCTTCTTTGGGTAGGTTCCATTTTCCAGATTTTCAGAAGGATAATGATTTTAAAACATATCTGGTCACTGTGGCAGGTGAGCGGGTATTTCATTTGTTCTATTTTTATATTGTTAAGTGTTAGTTGGTTCTGTTTTCAGAGTTTAAAGTGATTTGACATAAGCTAGACCAAATGGAAATACTGAAATCCTTTTTGTTTGCTGACTTTCGAAGGAACTGGGGCTTCTACCCCACTGCCAGGAGGCAAAGGGCATCCAGAGCAGTGAGCTGGTACAGAGACCTCTCCTGTCAGGCCCCAGGGTGGCCCTGCAAAGGGGGAGGGAGGCTATGCCTCATTGCCTGCTCCCCGCCGCCCCACTTCAGAAAATCCAGGCAGAAACAACGTGAAGTTATTAAAGCCTATGCCTATGAAGTGGAGGACATTCAGAAACACCACTGTGACCACTGACTCCCTTTGCTGTGGGCTGAGACTTCATGTTCTTAAATTCATGGTGACAAGCTGCTGTGAGTCATGCAGAGCAGCAGGCTTGCACTTAATGAGGGCATTTCCTGAGCTTAAAAAGCACTTGGAATCTGGGCATGTTGGCACAGGCCTGAAATTTCAGCACTCTGGCAGGCTGAGGCAGGAAGATTGCAAGTTTGAGCCCAGTGTGGGCAACTAAGTGAGATCCTGTCTCAAAATAAAAAAAAAAAAAAATGTGGCACAGAGCAAAGGCCCTGACTTCAATCCTCAGTACAGAAAAAAAAAAAAAAAAAAACAAAAAGCAAAAAACAAAAAACAAACAAACAAAAAACCCCTGTAGCCGGTAGTGTGCAGAGAAGGGCAATAGCAAAGGGAGGCTGGCTGACTGGAAGAAGGTTGAGGGTCCCCAGTGCCGCAGAAATGCACACTTAGAAAGAGCTAAAATGGTAGATTTTGTGTTATGTACTTTTAAAAAGACTTCCGGTTCTGGATAAACCCAGGGCCTCACACATACTAAGCAAGCACTATATCCATGAGCTATGCCCCCAGCCCTGTTAGGTACATAGTAACATACAAAGAAAAATAGTTAGTCTGGATTCAAGTATTTAATCATATATCTGTTTTACAAATTTCCTTCACTAGGCTGGAGCTTGCTGTATTAATGTTTTTAAACACTAACAGTTTTCATTTTCATGGTGTCCAACTTACTAATTTTTCTTTTTTAAGACCAAGTCTTGTTATGCTGCCCAGTGATCTTGAACTCCTGTGTCAAAATATCCTCCTGCCTTTGCCTCCCAAATAGCTGGGACATGGGTACACAGCAGTGCACCCAACTTCAAATTATTCTTTTATGGTTTGTACTCTTTGTACCCAAGGAAATTTTTGTTTAATGCACATTATAATTTATGCTTACTATTCCTTCTGGAATTTTCTTCTATAGCTTTAAGTTTTAGGTTGAAATCTATGATCCAGTTTAGTTAATTTTTATATGTGGTCTAAGGGTCATGTCTATAATGTGATTCAAGCCCATTTGTTAGACAATCCTTTCCTCACTGAATTACCTCGGCAGCTTTGCCAAAAATCAATTGACTGTATCCATGTGATCTATTACTGACTCTCCATTTTGTCCCTTCGATCTAATTATTGACATATGCAAGTATCTTTTAAATCAGATGGAAGAGTTTGAAAGAAGCGGGGCACTGTGGTGCACAGCTGTAATCCCATCATTTGGGAGGCTGAGGCGGGAAGATTGCTGTGAGTTTGAGACAATCCTGGGCTACAAAGTGAGTTCAAGGCTGGCCTGAACTGCATAGTGAAACCCTGTCTCAAAAAAGGAAAAAAAAAAAAAACTTGAAAACAAAAATATATGTATGCTGCCTTTTATACATATTTACAGTTGCCTTTACTGTACATTTCATTTCACATGTGAATTCAAGTTACACTGCTCCTCTTGCATTACAGCCTGAAGGATTCCCTTTCATATTTCTTATAGGACAGATATGCTAGAAAAAAATCCACCTGGTTTTTCTTCATCCGGGCTGGGAAGTTTGGATTTTGCTTTCATTTTGGAAAAGCGGTGTCCTGGACACAACTTTCTGAATGGACAGCCTTTTTCCCAGTGCTTTGGCCCAGCTGACCCACTGCTCAGGCCCCAGGGCTTACTGAATGCTAGCTATTGACTATATTGGGCTTCCCAGTATCTGGCAGGTTGCCCCCTTGATTCTGCTTTCAGGATTCTGTCTTTTTGTCTGATTTTCAATAGTTTGGTCCTGATCTATGCAAATACATATCTTTTTGTGTTTGTGCTACTCGCATGTATACTGTAGACTAATATTTTCTCAGCAACAGCAGGAAACTTTTCAGTCATTATTTCTTCCAAGATTCTTTTGGCCATTTCTCTCTCCCTCTCTCTGCCCCTGTCCTTGTGGGACCATTGCATGTATGCTGGTAAATCTGATGGTTTGCCACAGGACTTGGAAGCTCTGTTCACTTATTTTCTTTGTTTTTCCTTCTGTTCCTCAGAATGAAGAATTTCAACGGGCTTATTCTCAAGTTTTCTGATTTTTTTGCCTACTCTAAGCAGCTACTGAGCCTCTCCAGTGAATTTTCATTTCAATTATTTTAGTGTTCAAAGCTATAACTCATATTTGGTTCTTTTGCTAATATTTCCTATTTCTTTATTGATATTTTCTTTCACACCATTGTTCTCATACATTTACTTCTTTAAACAGGCTTCCTTTAGTTGAACACATTCAACATAGCTGATTTAAAGCTTGTCATGTACCTCTTGGTCTGGTATCTCATGTGAATCCAATGCTTGGGCCCTATCACAGACAACTAAATAATTAAGTCAACTACTATTTTTGTAAATGTATTCATATCTTAGACATGCATAGTCGGGTCATATCACCTGTAGATATATTCAGTTTTATGTTTTTCTTTCCAATCTACACATTTGAATTCTTTTCCTGGCCTTTTTCACTTGTTTCCAGCACAGTATGAACATATATAAGCCTTGCTCCAGGCCTCAAGGTGGGGCACCCTGAGCTTCACCACTAAGCACATATCTAGTCCTAGATTTCTGAGCACTTTTGTCAGAAATGGGCATTAAATGATAGCAAATGCTTTTCCTGCATCTAATGAAATCATTATTTGGTTTTCTTTTTAAAACTGTTCAAATGGGGCCAGGGATATAGCTCAATGGCACAGCGCCTGCCTGGCAAGCATGAAGTAATGAGTTCTATTCCCAGTACCAAAAAACCCAAAACTGTTCATATGAATGAATTACACTGATTTTTTCACATGTTAAACCAACCTTACATTTCTGGTATAAACCCTACTTGATAAGGACATATTACACGTTGTATTGTTAGATTTGATTTGCTAAACTTTTACTGGGGATTTTTATCTATATTCTTGGAAGACGTTAGTATGACATTTTCTTTTCTTCCATGCCTTTGAATGCTTTCATGTCAGGACAATTTTGGCCCCGAGAATGAGCTGGAACCTGTTCCTTCCGCTCCTATTTTCTGGAATAGTTTGTGTGGAATTGTGTGACTATATATGTTTTGAGTGTTTGGTAGAAGTCACCTGCGATGCCATCTGGGCCTGGAGTTTTCCTTGTAGGAAGATGGGTTTTTTCCAGTAAACATTTTAACATAGAACAGTTTCAGATGTCAGGAAAGCTGTGAAGATGGTACTGTTTCTGCATCATTAACATCGTGCACCAATACGGTACACTCAGCACCATCATGACCTGATTCTGATGCGTTATCGCTCCCTAAAGTCTGTTCAGTGTCCTGTGTACCTGGTGTCTCTTTCCATTCCAGGGCCCCTCCTAGAGTACCTCGAAACTTTTAGTCACTATGTCTACCTCTTCAGGATCTTCTGGGCTGTGATCTTTTTCTCAGACTTCCTTGCTTTTGGTGATCTGGGCAGTTTTGAGGAGTCCTGGTTAGGAAATCGTGTAGAATTACCTCTCAGCTGATGTTTGATGTTGGGATGTGGGAACTGGGAGGAGAACCCAGAGGGGAAGCACTCCTCTCACACAGGTTCGAGCTGGCAGCACCTTTGACATCAACCTGTGTACCTGACCCAGGTGGCCTTTGCTAGTTCCCTCCACTGGAAAGTTACTCTCTTTATTCTTGGAAGTTTCATACTATGAATTACACTTCCTTCATACATATAGGTCTATCAATGTCATTGCTTCTTAAGTAAGATTCACGTCTCTCAAGAACTTTGTCTGTTTTATTCAATTTGTTGAATTTATGAACACAAATTATTCGTTCTAACCCCACACATCCTCTTGATATTTGTAGTATAGCAGTAGTGGTCCCCTCTCTCTCACCCCCAATATTATTAATTCATGTCAACTCTCCTTTCATTTATCTTTTGGTCATTTTATGTCCTATCTATCAGTGTGGGGTACACATTTTATGGATCTTCTGACAAAATCAATTTTTGAAATCACTGATTATGCTTTATTATTGTTACATTTTCTTTTCAATTAATTCCTTTTCAACCTTTACTATTTCCTTCCCTGTGATTAGCAGGGCCTGTTTGCTCTTCCTTCTCAGTGCTGGTTGTGGTGCAACCCAGTTCTCGATGTTAGAGCTAATAGCTACATAAGCACACAATGAGGACTTCGCCCCCATTCTCGGTTTATTGCCAAGTCTGGCCCAGATCTGACACAATGGATGTGCCAGGTCCCTGTTCTTTCACTTCACAAGTGGCCAGTCTGGGCTTCTGTCAGATTCTGGCTGGACTAAGAAAAGGTAGCGCCTCTCTGTAAGTGCGTACAGTCCCATGAGAGGGTTCCTGGTTCAGTAGATGGAATGCTGGTTAGATTTCAGCACAAGCTTTCCCCTTCACCAGTTCCTTGTACAGTATTCAGTGCACACAGTTGGTGTGGTGTGTACATCTTCATCTTGATCCCTTCCTCTTGGCATAACAATTAATGGTGACTTTGAAACTCCAGAGCTGCCTACCCTCTCATTTTACTGCTTTTTACAAGTCAGGTAATTCCAGTCTCTACCCTGCCCCTCCTACCACCTCACCCCCGGTATTCAGAGCAACAGTGGCTAGCTGTCTGCTCTGGACTGTTGAGCACCAAGCCAGTGGAGGCCAAGACAGCACACAAGGGGAAACCCCCTCTTCACAAAGGGCCTGGGTCAGGGCTAGTACCTGTTGTCCAGGTTGCCTAAAGTGACCAGAGCTCTGGGGCCTGGCTGGAACAGAGCTATAGTCCCATCCACACCCATGCCAGTCTGAGTGGCCCTCCATGCTCCTGCTGGTCACCCCCTTTCCAAGAGAGCCATGGCCTGTGTCTTTCTCTCACCTCTCTTTCCCGGGTATGACCAGCCCCCTCCCCTGATGCTGCTTCCTATGTGCCCGAGTCTCTGGGGCAGCCTGTCTAGGAGGGATTTCCCTGCAGCTGGGGTCTGGGTACTGCCCAAGTCAAGCATGGCCACCTCAGCATTGAGAGCCTCACATTCTTTCTGGAGTGTTGTTGGTATTACAGGAAAACCCATCGTAGAACTCTAAGCCGAATCTCTCAGAAAGCCTTGGTAGATGAGTCTGAAATGGAGTGTCACAGTGTGCCTGCAAACAAGCAAAGAGGATCTCTCAAATTGTACAGCAGGGAGCCAGTCCCATAGGATACTTTATGGGAAAAATGTATCTGTCCAAGTGTGTTTAAAATTGTGGGTTGGAGGTAGTTAAGCAGATTTCTTTCTGCAGGACTTCTTAGGGTGTTTAGCCTGACAGTGTAAGGTACCTGCTGGGACTTTCAGAGTATGAAGCATTTCCCAGGCATATCGGATGACAGCTCTCATGACAGAGTACCCTGGAGAGTGTGCCTGGGAGAAGCTGCTGTGTGCACTGCCTGCCAGTCCCCTTGCTTCAAGATGGCAGTGCCCTCCCTCCTGGGCCCTGCCTTCACTGTTGGGGGTGGAGGGAGGGATAGAACTGCTTTCTGGGCCTCAGCATTAAGTCAGCTGCCCAGGAGGCTGAGGTGCAATCAAGGAAAGCACCTGTGATCACCACTGAATCCCAGCCTCTGAACTGGGCTGGCTGATCTCCCCTGTTCAACGTGTGGCATTTGATTCTTGAATCCTCTTCTTGATGCCATTCTTGAAACATGCTAATCAGTCCCTCTGAAACAACCAGCTTGCTCACTTCAAAATGACAGCGTCTTCTTTAAGCCTTTCCACCGAGCTATCTTTGATTAAAATGTCTTAGAAACAACATTCTCAGTTCTTGCTCCTACTCCTCTAATGATCGAAGGACATGAGGAGGAGATTTTTAAAATAAAGAGCCACCACTCCTGCTTCGAACCACATCCCTCAGTGTTTACCATGCAGATAAGGACAATGCTCCAGGGATGCAGACACTCCAGGGATGCAGACACTCCAGGGCTGACAAATAAGGACTGATGAGCCAGCAGAAGTGGGAGCAGCAGGGTGAGGAGCATTTAGAGAAAGCTGGGGGTTTGAAGCCTCGGTCCTGTGCAACTGGCTAAAAAGAAGAAAAAATGGAGATGTGGTATTCTTCCGTCCATGTTCCCATAGATCATCTGATTGCTGAGAAAGAAGCAGTCTGCAGTGGCATCACAGAGCCTCCAAGCCACTGCCTGGATAACCCTAAAGTCTGCCCATTCATCAGCACCAGAGCTCCCTCCAGCTTGGGGACAGGAAAAGATGGGATGTAGAGTAGTAGAATCATCTGCAATGCAACCCTCAGCTGTCCCCTGTGGAACCAGCAACCCTAGAAGCCTCACATGCCAAGATTCCTTAGCGCTAGGCAAACCAGCATGGCCGGTCACTTGGCTTCCCAATAGAAGTTTCAGGCATGGGTAACTGACTGGCAGAATCTGTGCCTGCAGCATCACAGGTGCCAGGCTCCACATAGAAAAGTAAGGTTTACAATATAGTGAGCAAGGGGAATGCAAAGAGGTTGTCACAGGAATTTTGAGCAGTCAAAAATAACAAATGGATAATAAACTCCCGTACATGGACTCTCTAGGTCTATGAGTGGTAGGGCTGCTTCTAATGTTTACAACCAGAGCTTCTCAATCAGAGTTCTGGGGCTGATTTGGAAGCAAATACCAGAGGTTTTCACTGTAGTGTACACAGGACTTGTCTTGCAGCATCACAGATGCACCATACTTACTTCATGAGTCCAGGGATACCATGATGTCATTCAACAATGAGCCACATACCTGGAAATGGTGCTTATCAGATCATATTGTCCAGTGACATCACAGCTGCTTGGTGTGACAAGCACAGCTTTCTGACATCCACACAGGGTCAAAATCAAAATCAGCTGGCAATGCATTTCCCAGCAGGCACCCCGGTATGACTACAATTGAACAGATAAAAAAGGGGAATAACATTCCCTTTAACTTAAGACGTGTGACTACTTCTAAATAGTCCTCATCTCTGCAGAGGTTCAGTCACTCTATTGTGGACTGTTTCCACATTGGAGCTGAACAATAGAATAAACGCAACTCTGTGGCATTATGGAATGCATCCACAGAAGCAAAAGCTCTGGGCTGAGCCTGGGGGGACACAATTATAATCCCAGTGGCTCCAGAGGCTGAGACAAAAGAATTGCAAGTTCAGGGCCAGCTTGGATAATTTGGTAACTTAGATCCTGTTTCAAAGTTAAAAATAAAAAGAGTTAGAGATGTCACTTGGTGTTTAGGTCCTGGGTTCAATCTTCAGTACTTCCAGAAGAAAGGAAGGAAAGGAGGGAGGGAGGGAAGGAGGGAAGGAGGAAGAAAAGGGAGGGGAAGGAAAAGGAAGGGGAAGGGAAGAAAAGAAGGGAGAAGGAAGAAGGAGTTACTTTGCTTAATGCTACCTGTGTGTTCTAAACAGGGGAAAGGAACACCACTGAAGCAATTTCTTCCAGCCCCTCCAATGTCTGCGCCTCACCAGATTCCCGCTTGTTCCGCTGTGCTCCTTTGGATCAAATTCAGACTTCCCAACCTGAGAACCAGCCTATCTGCACAGCCCGATCTAGGCCCCAGCTATCTGCCACTGCCTCTTACCCGCAAAGTGATCGTGCTCAGGGGTGATAGACCCGTCCTCCAGCACCTGGCTCAAACCAGGTGCCCTTTACCTACCCTTACTTGCCAGCTGCCCCGTGTGTCCCTCTCTGAATTCCCTTGACTTGGGAGGATAGTTTCTGATTAACACCTAGGTACAGGGAGTCCAGGATTAAGAACAAGAGGCCTTTTTCCATTTAAAAATCCAGAAGAGATTTAGATAGCATTCTGCCCAGCTCTCTACCACTGAGGTCTTGTTTTAAATTTTCTGTTGACCTTTTAATTGTCCCTGCCTGGCACTAGCCACCTTACATGCTGTTTATTCCATAAGCATGCTCTGGCTGTCACCCAGGGGCTGCACATCTTGAGGGGAAGGACTGGTTCACAAAGTGACACCTTGATTAGAATTCCCCTGGAACATGGCTCATTTATTCAAAGTCAACTCTCTTCTGAAGTGAAAACCAAATATCTTTGTGTCCTGTGCTCACAGAGCTCCTTGCCGGCAACTACACGTCACCAGGGTTCTAATGTGCCCTTTCTGCTTGTCTCTGTCAATTCTGAAATCATCAGGGTCTATCTTAGAGAAATCTGTGGCCTGGGTTTGCCCTGCCCTCCCATGCCTACTCAGCCTCCACTACTGTGAAGCTTCTCCCAAGTAAGGGGTGTGAATCTCTGACTCCGTGTAGAGCAGATGGATCTGGACACCGTCCTCTGTCCTTATCAGTGAACAGTAATTCTCACTCTGTTGTGCCCAGTGCTAGAAACAGGGACTGTTCTGTGTATCTTTTGTAACCTAGAACAGAACTGGGTACCAGGCAGAACTTTGGTAACTTGTGTGCGTGATTGTCATCTCTGGGATTTATGCTGGGAGTCTATGCTCAGCTACTCAGTGAGGTGCCCAGGAATTGTCAGTTGTCTGCGGAGGAAAAGCGCTCTCTGCCCTTCACCTTTTTAGGCAGAGCTGCCCCTGGAGTTACCTCAAGACTCATTAAGCAAACCATTTAGCTGCCCTGACATGGCTCAGGAGGAGGTGGCTCACCAGGACTTCTGAGGGCTCTCCCCTTATGCGTGACCCTCAGAGAAGGATAAGCTGGGCAGGTCCTTTCCACCTGACCTTCTCTCATCAAGCCTGTCTCCAGCTCCTCTTTTCCAGCCCCCTCCCATCACTTACTCCTGTAAAGGTCAAACCTTTTTCCATCTGCCCTTCACCTAGACCCGCTCTGCTCTTCTTTCCCTGGTTAGGACTTCCAGACCCACCACTTCATGTCAGCCCTATTTGGGATCTGATGTAAGGATGTTTCTTTGTAGAACTTCTTTTTTCTGGCTACCTGGAATGTCCCGGATTGTTTCTCTTCTAATCAGGCTGTTTGTTACCAAGGTGTTCTTCCTGGGAATGAAGCCTGTTTGCTAACAGAACAATGACTTTGAAAATTATATCCAGAACAAAAAAAAATTTATGGAGTTGAATTTACTCATCAGAATTTCATAGAGAGGAACTCCTACAGTGCGTAATTTTATTTCTTTTTCACTACTTGTAGATTTTCTAGGCATAGTGTAGGGCTGTATTAAATATCTATTGAATAATTAATGATTGACAGCCAGGCTAGCATGCCGGATGTTTCTGTCTGGCTACAATGTCTGGGATTGTTTTTTAAATAAAAATTGCGATTATTTTTCACTGCAATTATTCCCCACATTTTCCTCCTTTGCCGCTTATTTTTTTTTTTTATCTTAACTTTTCATTTTGGTACGTTTAGGATCTGGACAAATAGAACATCAATAATCCTATCATACCTTCACTTGGACTCAATAATAAATGTTTTTCCATATTTGTTTCATCTCTTTCTATATCTATGTCTATATCAAATTCTGACACATAAATTCACCTCCATAAAATTTTTTGGCTCTGGATATAATTTTTTAAAGTTATTCTTCTTTTAGCAAACAGGCTTAATTTCCAAGAAAAATATCTTGGTAAAAAATTGACTGACCAAAAGAGAAAAAATTCAGGACATTCCAGGTGGCCAGAAAAGAGAAGTTTTACAAAGAAATTTTGTATACACTTCTTACCCATAAATACTCTAGCATATAGCTCCTGAGAATGACAGCATTGTCCCTACTGAAGAATTAAAAAGCATTTCAAAATGTAATCTAGCATCCTGTTACTTTTTTCTCCATTTGGAGGAGTTCACCTTTTGACTAATTCCTGGCCAACTTGTTCTTGCCACATGGACTGCTGGGGCTGAGGGCAAGGTATAGGCGACAGGAGGTAACTCCTGCCATGATTTCAGACCTGATGAATCGGGGATATTTCTTGAGGCCTTTCACAGAGGTCTTAAGTAGAGGTAGCAGTGCTTCTATATTATTTACTTATTTTGCTGAAATACAATTTTGCACGTGGAAAATGCACCGACATAATTGTACATCCCACTGAACTTTTTCATAAATGCAACACACTGGTGCACCCAGTACCCTGACATAGAAGCAGAACATCCTCATCATCCCCCAACCATCTGTGCTGTGTTCAGTCACGCCACCTTGTCCCTTCCAGGTAACTGTTGTCAGGATGTCCATAGAAGCAAATCCATTTTGCCTGTGGCGTAGCTGGGAAATCACTGGGGCTCACATTTCTGTATTCTGAGGCTCAGACCTAACAGCTCTATGCCTTGTTAGAACTCTGAAACTACAATAGCATTTATTTCATCTAACTGTTGTGAGGATGTCAGAAGTAATGAAAAGACAACCCTGGGAACAGTGGCTGGCATGTGGACAGCTCACCACTAATGCTTCTGTGTCCAGAGTGATTGAATCCTTTCACCCAAATCACATTGACAAATTCTTTCTCAGTCACAACACAAGTCAGGAAATTTCTGGGAAGACTGCAGTGGGTGGTCCACATATCCCCATGTACAGAGATTTTGAGCTTATGGCGTTAAGAGCTGCTCGCCATCACAATTTAAAGTACCCCTCCCATTAAAGCTGGCCCACAGTAGGTCCTGGGAGTGCATTAGAATCTGGGCAGTGCTTCTTAGTATGTTCCTTTTATATAAGCCTCTGTACAAATGTGTCTTAAATCATGGGTGGGGGAAGAATTCTGATTATCCAACTTCAATGTTTAATATTTTGGTCCTTTTAAACAGTCACAATTTTGTTTATCATTCTCTCCTGACTCAGTACTTTTCCCCATTAAAATATTTTAGAAAAGGGAAATGGTAGTGAAAACTCTGTGTTGTATGAATCATTAACTCGGGGCTCCTGACATCACAAACAACAGTAATTGGTACAGCGAACTGGTAGCTGAAATATTGAAGCCATATTTATGTGTTGCTACAATCATGTAGCTGTTTCTCCTATACTATGCAGTCAGGAAAAAAGCCATTAGGACTTCTGGCATGAAAATATTATATTAATAATGACAGCCACAGCACTGTGCAGTACCAGGGACTGACAAAGGACCAGGCACAGCAGTCACAAAGAGCTTCCCACTCACCCATTGCTTACAAAAAACCATGGAAACCAGGCATGGTGGCACATGTCCGCAATCCCAGTGTTCTGGGAGACTGAGGCCAGAGGACAAAATGTTCAAGCCCTACTTGGGCAATTTAGAGACTTTGTAAAACTAAAAAATAAGAAAGGGTGAGGATGTAGCTCAGTGCAAAGGCCGTGGGTTCAAACTGCAAAAACAAACACTTCTAGAAACCATGTATAGGAGGCTGAAGGTGGGGGTGACCTGTGTTGGGAAAGTAAGCAATGGCAAAAGAATGGAAAGGGGACATTGTGTGTATAATGGCTGTCTGGGGAAGCAAGGTGTTGACAGTCTAGACAGTCTAGACAGTCTGGGTCATGTAACTTTAATAGGATGATTTCAGTTTCCTACATTTTCCATAATTTGCAAAATGAAACTAGTAATCAGATCCTACCACACTGCAAGTAAAATCACTTTTTAAAGAAAATAACTTTAAACTCACAGAAAAGTTGCAACAGTAACACAGAAAATTCACATTTTTGCCTACACTTGCCATCCTTAAATATTTTGACACATCATTTTATCAACCTGTGTCTGTGTATTTTTCTGAATCTCTCTGGAGAAACATGTACACCTCACACCCCTTTAACTGTTCACACATCAGGGACAAGATCGTCCTCCCATGCAGCCACAGTGCAGTTGGCAAAACCGGGACATTTCACACTCTATTTGCTGTACTGTAGTATAGGATAAAACACTTTCCTTTTCTATTTTGTGCTTCCATAACAGAATGCCACAGATGGGGTAACTTATAAGGAACAGAAATTTTTGCTCACACTTTTGGAAGATCAGGATCCCATTCTAAGTTGGCTGGCATTTCCACTGCTGCATTCTAGGAGGTGAGGATTGATGAGTTTCCTGGTGGGAGAGTACAGCGGGGAGCAGATCCCAGGGGCAACATACATCCCCTCTGAGGGCAGAGCCCTCTTGACCTACATACCTCTCCCAGGGCCTCCCCTCCCAACATTGTTCCATGGTGGGCCAAGTTTCACACTAGTCCTGGAAGGGACAAAGCACTCAAATCACAGCAACCTATATGACCACCTAATTCATACTCCCTCATCTAGTCTTGTCCTAGTGGTGCCAAGGTCATGCCCTCTGCAACAGGACCTGCTACAGCATTTAGTTGTCCTGTCTCTTTAGATTCATTCTTCTGATACAGTTCTGTACTCTCGGTCCTTTGTAATGGTGAAACCTCTGAAAGATGTGTACCAGTTATTTTACACAATGTCCTTGGATGCTGTTTTCTCCCTTAGTCCTTCATGACTGAATTCAGGTCACATAGCCTTGGGCAGAGTGCTAAAACTGTGCTGAGATGTCCCTCCCAGGGTCTCTGGAGACACAGGATGTCCATCTGACCCCCACAAGTGATGCCAGTTTTGAAAGTCTGGCCACATGCTGTCATTTCTCTAGTAGTTACTAATTTCCCCAGCAACTACTAAACATTCTTCTGAAACACTTTGGGATCCCATGTAAGTAGACTTCCCATCAATCCCTGCCAATGATTAGGGTCATTGATGAGGCACCTCAAATCAATCTTTACTGTGGCTTTCTGTGAAAAGCTGATTCGCTTTCTCTGCACTTGTATCTACTAGCATTCATGGAAAGAAAGATCCCTTTTATTATTTACTTATTATCAGTATGGACTCATAGATTCCTATTTTATTCAATGTTTTTTATTTTTTTTAACTTATTTTTTGTTTTCTTTCTTTGTTTTTTGAGACAGAGTCTCTATGTAGTTCAGGCTGGGCTTGAATGCACTATGTAGCCCAGACTGGCCTCAAACTCATGGTGATTCTCCTGCCTCAGCTTCCCGAGTGTTGGAACTATGAGCAGGGATTACCATGCCCAACTTCAGTGTTTATTTGGAGGCACATATTGTCCTAGATTTAGCCCAGGTGAGGGATGTGTTCCTTTGATGTGTCTAATGTCGTATACACTTGCTCTCATTTTCTCTTTCTTTCTGCTTGTCCTTACCATCTATTATGACAAGATGTTCCAGGCTCATACAGCACCTTCTAGGCCCCAGTTGTGGAATCCTTTTGGAGTGGAGAACACAGAGTAATATCTGGAAACCAGGCTCTAAATTCAAGGCCTACTTGGTGCTGTGGGTGCCTCACTAGGCTCTTTGAGTGGACAGGTCTAAGAAACAGTAGTATATGTGTGTACCTATATTTGTATGTGCACATATATGTGAACATGGGTGTATGTGAGAGATGGTTCACCATTTCCTCTAGTTCCAAATCTGATCTATGCAAATTTTTCTTGCATTCCCTGTTCCGTATCTTCCACATGGAAATCGTACCTCCCCAAAACAGTACATTTCTGGTTTGCTCAATCACACATGATACATAAAATAGTTTGTTATGTCCATGACACTTCATTAAAAACCTAAAGAACAGTTCAAAAATTCATTTATTCCCTCAACTGAGAATATGTAGAACCCAGAGCCTTTGTGCTGAGATACACTCCTAGTTTATTATTTTTTAAATTTTTTATTTTGTGATAGGTTCTCACTTAGTTGCTAAGGTGCCCATACTGGTCTTATACTTGTGATCCTCCTGCCCTAGACTCCCAGAGTTTTGGGATTACAGCTACCATGCCTGTTGGAAGTACTTTGTTTAAACATTACAAATATTAGTTCCTTCATCCCTCTTATGCTATTCATTGCAACATATTTGAATTCAGATTTTTATGTCTGGATTCCATTTTATTCCCCTCCCTCATCTATGTTGCTTTTTGAATATGTAGACTGTTATCATGTTTGCATTAAACAAAGAAAAATGGTATAGTCAGAGAAGTTACTCCTTTTCCCATCACTTCCACCTTTCCCTTCCACCCTTACTGGTTTATTGCTTTCTGGTTTATCATTAGTGTGTGTTTTGCTAAAACAAGAAGATATATTTATGTTTTCTTATTTTCCTTCTCATATAAAAAGTAGCATGTTATATATGTGTATGACACTTTGCTTTTTTCATTTCATAACATATCCAGGAAATCACTCTGTATCCGTTCACAGAAGTCTGCCTTATTCTTTTTTATAGCCTTGGCAACAGGCTGTTCATCAAGCTTTTGATTTTTTGCCAATGTGTTGTGGTGATAAATAGTATCTTTGTAGTTTTAATTTGAAATAGAGTGAAGTCTACATCTCTTCATATGCTATGGACGCTTTTTAGATTTCTACTGTGAATTTCCTGTTTATGGTTTTGCCCATTTTATGGGATTTAAATTATTTTTCCCTTAGTGTTTAAGTTCTTTATATACCAGGGATATTACTCCCTTTATCCATGAGTATGGGAATTTCTTTTTCTTTTCTTGCGGTACCAGCTATCAAACTCACGACTTTGTGCTTGCCAGGCAGGTGCTCACACCACTGAGCTATATCCCTAGCCCATGAGTGTGGGAATTTCTTCCAATTTATTATTTGTGTGGTTTTGTTTTGTTTTTTTCGTATTGGGAATCGAACTCATGACCTCAGGCTTGCCAGGCAAGCGCTTAAGCCACTGAGCTTTACCCCGAGCCCTTGTGTATTACTTTTTATTGTGATAAAATGCACATAATAAGAATTTAGCATTTCAATCATTTTTAAGTGTGCATTTCTGTGTCATCAAGTACACTCACACTGTTCTACAGCCATTACCATCGCCCACTTCTAGAATTCTGTCATCTTCTCACTTTGACATTCTGCTTCCCCTCTAAGAACTGCCATTATTTCTGTTCCTGTGATTTTGACTACTGTAGGAACATCACATAAGTGAAATCACAGTATTTTTCCCTTTGTCTGGCTTACTTTGCTCGATATCAGTTCTCCAGTTTCATCCATACTGTAGTATCTGTTGAAATTTCCTTCATTTTAAGGGTGAATAATATTCCACTGTATGAATATGCCACATTTTGTTTAGTCATTATCTGTGGAAAATGCTACTGTGAAGATGGGTATACAAATACCTGTTTGATTTCCTGTCTTCAATTCTTTTAGATACACACCCAGCAGTGGACTTGCTGGATCACACCGTAATTCTACTTTTAATTTTATGAAGAGCTGCTGTGGTATCTTCCAGCCATTGAATATACAAAATGCTACTCAGTAGTCATCTGCTGGTGTCCTCTGCTAGCTCTTGGTTGGAAGGAGTGCTTTCTCTGAGAGTCCTCAGGATAGGCCCATGTGTATGGTCTCTGAATTTTTGCACTCAGATCATATCGTTTTGCCTATAGGCTTGATGCCTGGAGGCTTGATATAAAAATCCTTAGCTGGTACTTTCTTTCTTTGAGTTCCTTGTGAATGTGACAACACTGTTGTCCTGCTTTTTATATTGCTCTTAAGAAATTCGATATCTGGGTGTAGTGGTGCCTGTAACCCCAGCTCTTGGAAGGCTGAGGCAAGAGGATTGCTATGAGTTTGAGGCTAGCCTAAACTACGGTGGGAAGACACTGCCTAAAATAAAAATGGCTATTACTATCCTAAATTTTTTTCCCCTCTTGGTACTAGGGAATGAAACTCAAGGTCTTCACACTGAGCTATATTCCCAGTCCTTTTAAATTTATTTATTTTGAGTCAAGGTCTCTTATATCATTGAGTAGCTCAACCTGGCTCAAAATTGCAATCCTCCTGCCTCACCCTCCCATCGTTGGCCTTTTTACTTACCTTACTTTAATTGTTTTCTTGCCACTCTTCAAAGCCCTTTTACATATTTTCATTTGAATGAATTCTCCCTCAGATGCCTTGTAAATATTCTTTGTATCTAGGATCGTTTTTGTCTTTATTTTCTTGCATTTGATCAACATTCATTGCACTGCTTTCTAACTTTTCTCTAGTTTGTTCTTAGTTTTTAAACTCCTGTATGCATATATTGTGTCCAAACTTCTGGCGCTTTGTTCAGTTTGCTGTGTAGTGTTACATTTTTCTTCTGCTTCATGTTTCTTTTTCTTTTTTTTTTTTTTTTGAGGTAGGGAAATCATCAGTCGAAATGTTATGATTCCTTTTTCCACCATCAGGAGTTTGATTAGTTTCCTGTTTCCTTTTTGCATTTAGGCTTTTTTTTTTTTTTTTAAATAGACTTGGTGGTTTTCTGCTCTAGAGCACATTTGGGGCAGGTTTCTAAGAGTTTTCTGTGTGTGTGACGTGATGTACAGTTTTTAATAGATAATGCTGGTGGTTGGGGAGTGACTGGCTGTCTTCTCTTTAATTTTACCTTCTCACATCCTTCTTTCACTTCCCCACCAGGCTTCTAAAGGACATTACTTTTTTTTTTAAAAAAATCTGACTTTTCCCAAGAAGAAAGGAGTTTCAAGGCTGTCACCTCCTCTCATTTGTACCCCCAAATCTCTTCCCTTGATCAATTCTTTGGAACCTGTGTTCCATATTAGTGGATGGTGTTAGACTTTCTCTATACAGATGTGGTGCACCTGTGCTTCTCCTAAGTCCTTGGCAGTCGTGGAGGAAGGTCTTTTGCAATTTGATGTCTTTTTTTCTTTCTCAATTTGAAGCTAAGGCCATGGATTCTCCCTCCTAGTGACCCTCAAAGCCTGCTTGTGAACTTGTTTGGCTGGGATGTGGGTAGATTCCCATTCTGGCAGCAGCCATCACCCTCCAGACTCAGAAGTTCCTGAAACACTTTTAAAACCTCTTTCTTTCTCAGAAACACTGGGAACTTCGCAGTTACAAGGGCATCGCCAAGGTTACCTGGTGCTGTTACCAGAGAGCTATTTCTTGTATCTTTAGAGATGCTTAGTGTGCTGATTCCACTCTTCTTTCACATAAACAACCAGAGAAAAAGAAAAGGTTTAAAATATATACTTTGCCTCTATTTCCTCATTTCATGTTTGCTTACTAGAACCACCACCTTGCTATTAAGAGGTCTGTTTATCTCCAAAAGTACGTTCCTTCAGAAATTACCTTCCCAGTTTCCACCACAAGGCTCCCTCTGCTTAAAAAAATAAATGAAACTGACATCTGGAGACCAAGGGGTTCTGCTGCAAGATGAGCACCGGACACCCGTCAGAGCTCTGGCCCGCGCGCCCCCGC
>NW_004955492.1:8182585-8245143 GCF_000276665.1 Chinchilla lanigera | reverse complement strand
GGTCCCCGCGCCCAGTCCCCGGCCATCCCCGCGCCCCAGGCCCGCGGGAGGATGCGGCGGCGCTCGCGCGTGCTGCTGTGCTTTGCACTGCTTTGGGTGCTGGGCATCGCCTACTACATGTACTCGGGGGGCGGCTCCGCGCTGGCCGCGGGCGGTGGCAGGAAGGTGAGTGCGCCCCCGACCCCCAGTCTACCGTGGGGATCCCCGGCTCCCCGGCTCCCTACAAGCGCTCTTGCCTGGGCTGGGTTCCCCGTTGGGGCCGCGTCTTGGAGTGTGTCCTGCGGCCAAATCGGGAGGGTGCTGGCTCACAAAGGGCGGCGCGAGCGGGCGCGGCGTGGACCCGGAGCCCCGCCGTCCTCGCCTAGCCCGGCCACCCGAGGCCGCGGGGTCTGGATCTGTCCCTGACCCCTAGCTCGAAGATTGGCGGGCCCCCGGCCCCCTGCCAGACCTGGCCCCCCGCGCCCGCCTTCTCGGCCCCATTCCCTCGCGCGCACCGTCGCCCTCGCGGGGTGTGTTTCTTGCGGGCGCGGAGGGAGGGTGACGAGGCCGTGGGGACTCGGACTGCGCTGCGATCCCGCGCCCGGGTCCCCAGAGCGCCAGAGAAGCCGGGTGCTGCGGTCCGGCGTCTGGGAGCTCGCGCTGCGCACTTGCGCCCAAGGGTTTTGTGATACTGCTCAGACTGTTGGCTTTGAAAGCAGCGTTATCTTTTCCAAAGTTCTCTAACCCTAGCGACTGTAACCTTTAGGACACCACAGACACAGCGAAGTCTGAGTTAATGGATATAGACCGCGTCGGGGTGGGGACAAGCAACCCTGGGGGTGCCGACTAGGGGAACAGATTTCAGCCCAGGGAAGCGCCGGGCTGGGCCGCTAGGAGGTTCCCTCACTCCCACCCTCGCCTTATTCATTCCTAGCTGCAAGTATAGACAGAAGTAGGTGGAGGTGGCTTATTTGGCTCTTGGTGAATTTCCTGGATTCTATTTTATTTAGAGTGGCACAGACGGAAACAGTGTCCCCAATGTGCTGAATGGCTTGATTTGCCGGGAGTCTTTAAAATTGCACGTATGTGGCTCCCCTGCGTATTCTGACTCAGGAGCACGCAGCTGTGGAAGCAGTTTGGTGGGATGATCTTTAGGAGTGACCTCTACTTCCCACCAGAATACACTGGGAGGCTTTACCTGCCTTGTCCTGAGACCAGGCACAGCGTGCCCTCCTTCAGGGAACAAAGCCGTGTGGAGACCCCCGTGGTGCTACCACTGCAAGTGGCTCAGGTGGTCAGAAGGCAGCCCTCCACGCCGACCCGAGGCTCTGTATGGTGGACCCTTAACCAGGTGTTTTTGTTAAAAGTCTCCAGATGCCTTTCTAGCCTGATCTTTAACTTAAAATAAAATCTTAAAATAAGAACTCGTGGCCTGGTGAAGACCATGTAGGAGAAGTAGGGGAAATGAACAATTTATACATGGACTAGCGATTTGGGATTCTAGTCTTTCTGTCAGCCAAGCATAAAATTTAATCCTAGTGATTCGTCAATGAGAAAAGAGGTGTGTAAATGCCAGGGCTTTTGAAATTGTAGAGGACACACTAGCCTAGTGGGGTGGACCCTGATACAAAAAGGAGAGGCCCTGAAATCCTTCCTAAATGGGGCAATTAGAAATTTTAATGTATCAAAAACTGTTACCTCTGAATTGTTTCTGTGGGTTTAGACCCCAGAATCCTGTCCACATATAGTTCCTCCTCATGATAAAAGAAAATGCTGTGGTTTGTAAAATATGTACATAAAAAAGATGTGGAGTATGCATGTAGAGGCAGGATTTAAATTCTGTAGTTTGTGGACTTACTTGTCTTTAGTTCAAGTCAGGGCTCTTCAGTCCATTTCTCCACATCTTGGTTTTTCACAGGGTGCTAGGCTTTGGTACTAGGCTTTGCGGATTGTCTGAGGAATCTTAGTAGGATTTCTGCTGCTTCAGCATCCCAGCCTGGCTCTTTACTGTGTGCCCTGCCTGTTAAATAACTCATTGCAGAACTGTTATTCTCCATTTGGCAAAACCCAGAAAGTCAGCTCACCTCGGATTGCAGATTTAATAAGCTAAGCAGGAGCAAGTGCTGAAAACCCACCATGGGCATTTGCTACAAACTCTGGACTCAGTGCTGGGGCTCAGGATGTGTGTGTTAAAGCAATTTATGCATAATATTGCTGAGAACTTACATTTCATTTACATTTGTCTCGGTATCTCCCTATATTTTCCTCTTTCCCTCTAAATTGATGATTTGCACTTCAAGGATGGCTTTCCTTTGAGCATCTTAAATGCTTGAACATTTTAATCATGTGGAGTCTCCCTGGGGCCCTGGTGTGTTGGCAGTGGATGTTGCTGCAGGAAGAGAGGAAGGGATTTCTGTTGAAATGAAGCTGCCTTTGGGTGAAGTGTGTCTGTCTGGGATGGAAAGGAAGGGTTTCCTGTGGGAGGGCGCTGCTGGGAGAGTGTGGCTGCCTGTGCTGCTGCATTGTTGGTGTGCATGTACCGCAGAGGCTGGCATCACCATCCTAGGCGTTGTGGGGTCCCAGGGTAGGGCTTTGAACAGGTTCCTGCAGGAAATGGTGGGGGCGGGACTTTTCTTGAGATGAGGAGAGACCTCACAGGGCTGTGATACTTTGTAAGGGACATTATGGTGTAAAATTGCAGAAGGAATTGGGGACTAAATTGCAGAGGGGTTCAGTTGCTATGCTGGCTTGTTGGCTGACCTAGGAAACCAGTAATGTTTTTGAGGGATCAGTAGACATCCAAGTGAAGAGAATAGCTTTCCATCTTTCTGTTTAAGGACTTTCATTAATTTACATTTCTCTGAGCCTGTTTTCTCATCTTTACAGTACAATAAACATTCTTATACTGTGGCCTTTTTTTTGAGGTTTAAATGCTCTTAGTAGGTGCTGGCAAGTACTAGTACTGTTGAATAACTGATAACTTAAAAGGAGGGAAAAAGAAAAACTACACAACCTCTGAAAACACAGGAAGCAGGAATTCTAAATATCGCTTTGGTTTCTGGAAATTGGTTAAGCTTTTTATTCCTCCCTGCACCTCTGAGACTGATCTGATTGGTTCCTTTGGGACTTGAGCTGTGAACTTTGAAGGCCATTAATGACCTGCTGTTTGGAAAGTCTTGCAGGCTTTCCATCCAGCTGTGGGGTTGCAGTGGGATTCTAAGAAAGCAAGTGGGCACAGATAAACCTTCTTAAGGAAAATAAAGTTCTCTGTTTAGAAGTTGTGGCTGCCTCTGGGCTCTCAAACACAGTGGAAACAGATCGTGACTGGTAAATTGTATACACACTGGCTCTCTTCTGGCCCTGCAGTGGGAGTGAGAAGGAAGCTGCTGAGGTACGTGTATTGGGAGTGGTGTGTCAGCCTGCTGGGACCAGGTAGGGATCCTGTGAGCTGGTGGTTTCACAGTCTCTGCCTAGCTGCTGGTGGGGTGGACTCCTCTCTGGACCCGAGGGAGAAAAGATTGAGGGTGGGGGTCACCGGAGTGGTTGAGGCGGTGAATATACACCCATTTGTTACTTCTCATTGCTGCTGCTTGTGGTTCTCAGGTCTTTGGGCAGAGGGAGTCCCTTGGAAGACTCCAGTTTTAGGGTCTGAGTAGGTGAAGCTGCTTTCCTGCCTGACTGTTGTCCAGAGGCCAGGAAGTAGGGTGTTGAGATTGTCTGGGCAGAGGTGGGCAGCTCTGCCTCCCAGCAAGAAGACAAGGTGTCCTGGGGAGAACCAGAGAAATCTGGTGGGCGCAGCAGAATCTCATATGACGATACCTCCAGTCCTGGTAAAGTCCCCTCCCTTGTGGCTCTTAGTCCGTCCTCCTCGTAAAGCCTGCTCTTGAAGCTTTTTTTGCAGTGCTGAGATAAGTAAGCTGAGCAGAGGAGACCCTGGCACAGCCAAGCCACCCGGATTTGGCAGTGAGTTCCTCCCTTGTGGGTTGCCGAATATGCCACTATCTTGAGGGCTCCAGGCTCCAACCCTTCTGTCCTTCCTTGGGACCCCTTTTTCAGGCACCTTGAAACCTCTACATCTGCCTCTATGTAGTGTGCTGGAGTAGCCATTACACAGGTTGGTATACGTACAGATGTGCCCTGGCATCTGGAGTCAGACCCGATGCCCGTGACCTCAGAGATCATTTCCCTTCAGTAGTAGTCTTTGATTCTTGTGTTGAGGTCCTTGTTCTACTATGGTGGTCTTGGCCTCCTTCCTAGTCAGGTCCTTGATGCAGAATGATCTTCCCTGCGTGGGTTCTGGCCTAGCAGAGAGCTCTCCTGCCTGTGCATTTACACTGAGTGCCTCGATGCAAGCTCTCTCCTGCCCTCTGACTGGAACTTGACTTTCTTCTTTGAAGGTGTAAGACTCCCTGACCTTTGGCCCTCTGCCTGATTGTCAAGATTACCTCCGGTTGTGGAGGTGCCAGGAATGTGTAGCATAGTTTAGAAAGCCCCCTCCCCCCTTTGTAGACCAAGTCCCAGAAAAATCAGTCTTGGTTCCCTTCATCAGGTGGGTGGTTCTGCTCCTGCCTGGCTCTCTTGTGTGGCATAGAGTGAAATGCTGGCATTTTGCAATCAGTCACGTCCCATAGTGTGTGTGTGCGCGTGCGTGCACACTCTGGTGGGGGGCGGGGGTGGTGGTGGGAGGACAAGTGTGTCACCTTACACAGATTGGGTTTCTCAGCATGTGGGAATGTAGATGGCTGTGATTTATCAGGGTTGGCTCTGGAAAAAACATGGAGTCTCACCCGTGGGCTCTCATTTAAAAGGCTTTCCCAGGTCAGCAGACCCCCTGTGTCTTACTGAGCCTTGCCATGAGAAAGAAGCAGCTGAGAGTGTCTGGCTGGCTGTCAAGCAGTGACCAGTCACTCATGGCCCAGCCCGTTCTTGTGGTGCTGTCTGCTTGGTGCCCTGTCCCTTTTGCTCCTTTGCAGGAATGCCCCACAGGGTGGCAGGCTCTTTGGGCTACTTCTGCTGGATGCCTACATCTGTCCAGGCCTGCAGTTTCCTGTCCCCAGCTCCCAGGGAGGAGTGGTGGCTGGGGCAGAGTCACTGGGTTTCTCTGTGGGTTTGGCAGGGATCAGGGTACTTGGGGGAGTGGTTGTCCTACTTTAGAGTTTCAGCCCCACATTGTGCGTGTTTGGGGCTGAATAGTTCGTCACAGGGCTACCCTTAGCATTGTGGGAAGTTCAGCAGCCTTCCTGACGTCTACCCATGGGGTGTCCTCCCTCCCCTCAGCTCGTAGCCGGATATTACCAAGTGTGAACCTTCTGGCTCACCTTGCTTCAGAGGCATCTGCTGGTCTTCACTGTGTCTAGCCTCTGAGATCTATCTCTGTGTGCGCCTTGGCTCCTTTTGTAAAGTTAAAGAGCTGCCCCCCACCCTTCAGTTTGCCAGTGGGTGGTCTCCACCCACAATGTCCTGGGCCTTTTGTTCTTGTTCCTTGGTTTTTGGATGGTATGTGTGCAGCCTGGGTAAGTGTTTTGTCTGCTATTACAGCCCTTCCTTCCCCGGACCTGTGGCTGCTGGCAGTGCCTGCAGCTTAGTTTGCGATCTACTTCATAGAACATACTTGTGGGACAATCTTGTTTCCTGACTTCTGAGCTAACTTATATGAAATGCCACATTGAATTGGGTAGTGATCTACTGTTAGGCACACCGTGAAAAATCACAGCCAGGAGTGGTGGCATACCTGTAATTTCAGCTACTTGGGAGGTGGCTGAGGCAGGAGAACTGTAAGTTTGTGGCACAGAGTGAGATGCCAGCCTGGACAATTTAGCAAGTCCATGTTTCAAAATACAGTGTGAAGAGCTAGGACTGTAGCTTAGTGGTAGAACATTTGCCTAGCAAGTGTGAGGCCCAGGTTCAATCCCTAGTACAGAAAAAAAAAAAAAGCACATGTTTGTAGAGTACTCTTCTCACATGTCATCATTAACAAGAAGTCCTTGGTGTTGAGCACCTGCTGCAGCGCAGGATCTCCACTGCCATGTGATGTCTGGGTGTTGGTGGGAGTACTGTGTGTGTGTGTGTGTGTGTGTGTGTGTGTGTGTGCGTGTGGCAGGGTGTTGATGCATATTTGCTGGAATCTAGAGGCCAGAACCTGCCCTGTGCCTGGAAATGTGGGTAACATTGAGTCTCTGTGATCTACAGTATTTGTGGAAAGTAGAAGGAAAATGTGACTTTGTTGTTCGCAGTTACTTAAGGCTGTGGATTGCTGGGAAATCCTAGCCCCTGCAAATTCCCCAGGTAAGAGCATCCAGCTGCCATTCTCAGAGGCCATCAGCATCATTAAGGGTTTGTGGGATGCTTTGTGGGTGGTTACTGTCCTCTCGTGCTTCTAGATGAGACAGCTGAGGCAGGTGGCTGCCTCCTGGGCAGCTCTGGGGAATGCACCTTACTTCCTTGAAGGGTGCCGCTCTGGGAAATGGGCATGCTTTGGATGAAGGGTCTTCTTTTCCAGCTAAATCACCTGTGGGAGTTTGAGGAGTGGTGCAAATTAAAGGCCAGTGTTTTGAGCTGTCCATAAATTCAGCAGTCTGTGATTAGGATTTGGGTAGGTGGAGATGACTCTCATTAGGGATTTATATGGCTGCCCTAGATGGGTTTGTTGCCATACCTCAGATGCCTTGAAGTCCCACTGCCCTTGTCCTTCCTTTCTCAAGGGTTTTTCCTATGACCCAAATTGGAGACTGCTCACAAGCCCACACCTCCTTGCCTGCCCTGCGTGTCCCCTGTGCCATCCAGCTCACCAACTGTGTTGTCTTCCTGGCTCATTTTTGGTTGTAACTAAGTTTATGCATCTGGCATATTCCTTTTTAACCTGCTCCAAAATGCCATCATTTGTAAAATGCTCTTACTTTGTGTCCTGCTGGGAAAGAAAAACACTGTCCCTTGAAACAAGTCGCAATCGTTTCTTATCAGCTAACGTTTTTACTTTCTATGTATTGAAAGAGTTCTTTCAGACTTAATTAGACATTGATTTTTCCATATATCACTTTCGCACAGAGATACAAAGGAAACATAAGTGGAATACATTGGGTAAGGTGTTCCTGAAACTTTCTCAGAATGCAGCTACTCTGAGTCACTTTTTGCCTGCTTTTCTCAGAGTTGTTCACGGGGCCACAAAAAGAGGTGGTGATGTCGCATTTCCCAAGAAAAATCTGTAAAAGCATTGAGAGCTGTTGGTTCTGGAGCCTTAAGATAGATTGGCAATTATGTAGTTAGCCAGCTAGCCAGCCTTTGACTGTTGTGAGAATTTTGCTAGCTCTCCAGATCACCATCCATCCCTGTCTCACAGTGACTTGGTTTCTAGGGGTGATTGTTCTGGATTTTCTTCTGAGCCATGGACATCTGCCCAGCAGATTTTTATGTTTGAGCTGGCAGTGAAGCAGCATGGCCTTTGCTTGGCCCATAGCAGATACATCCCAGGGGGAAAGGGCATCTCAGAGTTAGCCTCTGTTTTGCTCACCCTTGCAAGACACCCTGCGTCTGTGCAAGAGAAGGCTGGCAGCTCCCCTTTGGACATGTATATCTGCCTCTCTCAGTCCCATCCTGGAATCTGTGTAAACAGAAGTGCTTCTGCTTTTTCATTTCTGAGCTTCCCTGATGAACCTGCACTAAATCAGAGCAGTTTGGGTGTTTTCTGTGTACAGGTTACCATGCTGAGTTCTGGGGTCTGCAGAGGAGCTTAACAATCACTCAACAAGCCACCAGCTTTTGAGAGAGAGAGAGACTTTTTTTTTTTTTTGAAAAATTGAAGCCAAGTTGAATAAGGATGGAGAACAGATGAAGTTAGGCATTACTCTTTTTATTCATGGTGGAAGTCACTTGGAGTTATGGTTTGTAGACGTCTTTATGGTTTGGAAATGCATACTCAAGTATTTATGGATATGATGACACCCAGTGAGGGGATTATAGGAGAACAAGGTTGGCCAAATGTATTGTGGAGGTTGACTGGTGGGTTCATGGTGTTCAATATACTATTTTATTTTTGTGTACTTTGGAAAATTTTATTTAAAAATTTACATTACAGTGCATTTAAGTGAATATGCAGCTTTATTTAGTGAGTTAGCTGAAAGTAGTACTTCTTAAAAAGGCCATTTTCAAGCTTTGTGGCCTGGTCAGCCTCTCACCTCTTCCTTAGTTCAGGAGTGGTCAGTGAACTCTCACCTCCTGCATGGTTGAGGTGGTCCTGAGGGTCCTTCATAGGGTGCTTTGGGGCCCAGTGGAGTAACATTCTTTCATTTGTTGCCATTTTTTTCTGTAAGAAGAGTCTGACAGCTCAGAAAATTGCCTGTCTATTGAGTGCTTTGGTGGCAAGTATGTGTCCAGATGTGTAGTCACTGATACATAAGCAGCCCACACGTTACCCACGGGAGGTCCGAGGACCTTGGTCATGCACTGCTTGGCTGCCAGGCCATCTGTGTGTCTGTCTTTGTGCTGGGGTTTCCCTTGTCCAGGCAGTTCTGCTTGCTTTCATGGGAAGCCTTGGATGATTTGGAAGCAAGGGTGGAAGATATTTAATAAATATATATTATTCTTTTTTGTTCCCCCAACAGGATGTTATTGCAAAAGCCACATATTTCACATTGTATTTATAAATGAGAGTTTTTGGGGAAATACACAATATGGCATATTTTTAGGGTGCCGGGAGTCGTGTGTGTTAGTCAGTCATCCATTACTTGGACATAGTACCTGAGAAGAACAACTAAAAGGTGGAAAGATTTATTTTGGCTCCAGGTTTCAGAGTTTTTGGTTTATGGCTGCTGCCTCCATTACTTTGGGCCTGAGGACAGGCAGAGGATTTTGGTAGCAGGAGTGTGTGGAGGGGGAGGCTGCTCACCGAATGGCGAAAAGGAAGCAGAGTGTGGGAGGGGCAGGGTCCAGGACACTCCCCCAGTGACCTACTTCCCCCACCCAGGCCCTGCCTCCTAACGTTTCTAGCACTTTCCAATGATGCCATCAAATTATGAATCCATCCGTGGATTAATCTGCTGAGCCTTCATGACCCAGCCACCTTCGGGAAGGCTCTTTCTCTGAACACCACTGCACTGGGGGCCAAGCTTTCAATGGAATGAGCCTTTGGGGATATTCCAGATTCAGACCGTAACAAGCTGCTATCAGCCTTGTCACTGTGATGCCTAAAACCTGGAGAACCATTGCTCATTTGTCTGACTTCTCAGCATGCTTGGAAGAATGCTGGGTGGATTTCCTTCCTGCAGGTACAAACACAATTTCCGGCAGACCCTGTAGCCTGCAGGGGCAAAGCTGGGCTGGAGTTTCAGTGTTCTTCCAGCTGCCTAGAATATGGCTTTGGGGGATATGGCTTGGTATTAGAGCATGTCCCCAAAACATCCAGATACAAATAGCAGGTTTCTGTCCTATGGATGCAGAGCTGTAGCTTTAGGCCTGGAAGGTTCTGATTTCAGGGTTGAAAATCGACTGTTTAACCTTCATTGAAACTGCTGATGTGGAGGAGCAAGAAGCTAGGGGCAGGGAGCAGAACTGTTTGGATTCTTGGGTGGTCTGAGGCTGCAGGCCAAGGCTGGGCATCATGAAAGAGATGTAGCTGTGACTGTCCAGGCCTCCCAGACAGGCTCATGGGGGCAGTTGGGACTGTGGTGAAAAGTGTCTGGAAGATGCCTCTCCATTTGTACTTGGGTAACCCTGACGGCTGCACATAGTACGCATGCCTCAAGAAATAACCTACACCAGTGTGCACCAAGAAATAACCACGGACCCAGTGTACACGAAGAAATAACGTGGACCACCGAGCATTTTTTGAGGAAACGTGAAGGGGGCTGTGAATGGGCTTGCCTGGTCTAGGATGAATCTGACATGGCATCTGTCAGCATTGCAACGGTTTTGTATTTTAGAGTTTTTCTCCCTGATTGGTGGTAGAGAGTATGGGGTCTCATTTGCTTGTGCTGGCCCCAAATGGCCTTCCTGGTAATTGAGTAAATCGGCTTTTTAATCCCAGTGTTGTGTTGGAGAGCACTGTGCATCCTGACCAGGTACACTGTGGTGTTTAGAAGTCAAGGGCTCAGCTCATTGTGTGTCAGTCTTTATTTCCGGGCACTACAGATAGGAGGTCGCCTTGGTGGAGAGGGATCTGTGTGCCTGGGGACTGAGCTGCCTGCAGAGACCTAAGTTGCCGGAACCCAGGGTTCTGGTCTGGACCCTCAGAAGGATATGGTGGGGTTCCTAGGTGGTGGTGCTCTGCCACCTGGCCACCTTGGGGCTGGTGCTGGTGGGAGGGCTGAGTGTTGCCAGAGCAACCTCATCAGACCACTCTGGGGATTTGGAAATGGTTTTGCCTGTTTCTGCCTTGTGGTCTGACAGCAGGAGCCCAGGACACTTGGTCATGGGAGTTCTGGGTAGCACAGCTGGCTCTGGCGTGTCTCAGGCTGGTGTGACAGAGTGAAAAGAGGTGAATCTGGAACTAGGTGCCTGGGTGTGAATTCGAGCTTCCCAGGTGGCCCCCTTAGCTTCGGGGCAAGTCATTTAGCCCTTCTGTGTCTTTTCTTCCTTTGGCTCTCTGGGGTGGATTAGTGAGGAGTAGATTAGTAAGTATAAAATGCTCAGAATGGTGCCCTGCGCTCATGCTCTCACAGTAAGTGCTCAGTGTTAACTGCTGTTGTTAGTGTTAACTGGCTTGTTAACGGCGTCACAATGCTGAGCACCCTGCAAAGTGCCCCCCAGCTTCCCTAGTCTCTACTCCACTGGACAGACAGACAGATGTCCCACAAAAGCAGGTTGTTTTAGAAGGAGCTGGAATGAGGGGCCCCTTCACGTGAGGAAGTGGAGCGGAGTGGGAAAGCAGCCCCAGGCTGGTGGCTGCAGGCTTGAACCCTCACCACTCTGTGCTGTGTCACCACAAGATCATGTCCCAGTTGCACCCCTTTATCTCGTCTTTGAAAAGTTATACCAGGATCTGTGTTTTTAACTATATGATTAATTTTTAAAACTCTTAATGGCAATTTTGTTTTCTTTACCATCTTGAGCTGTTATTATCTGAATATAGTGTGTTATTTGAAAACTCCACAAGATTTTAATTAGTAAACATTCTTTTAATTTCACTAGTTCAGTTTCTGCCTTGCTTTTGACACTGTAGGGGAGTGACAAACAGAAGACAAATTAATAATTGTGGCAGTGCAACAAAGTCCCCTGGTGGGGGCTAAGGACTAGTTCTGTCAATTAGCTAGGTGTTCATGTGGTTTCTCTGATACCTCTAATTAAGACAACTTAGAACTAGATTGCAGATTAGTAGATATGCCCTGTGATGATTTCAGGGAAGCATAATCCGTAGGACCTGGGCATGTGGCCATGGTGACTGTTGTAAGATGACGCTGTGTAGGCCCTCGGCAGTTCCCTAGACCTGCTGTCATTCCTGAGTGGCAGGGGGGCTCAGTCTCCACCCCTCTTCGTGAAGCAGGGCTTGGTGGATGCAGTGAGGTGCTGGGTGTATTGCCTTTTAGTTTCTGGCTGGGTTTCTCTGAGCCAGGAGCAGACACATGCGTGTGAGCTCTTGGGCTAAGGATATAAATAAAAGCTCAGAAGCCCCTGGGAGGCAGCTTTCTCTTGTGTGTCTTTTCTTTTGATGGCCTGAGATGGTTTTGGATCTTGGAAGGTCTAGTTCCTTGTTGAAGACCTTTGGAGCTCAGTGAAGACAGAAGTGTCACATGTGGACCCTGCTGTAAAGCACTGTGATGGTCAAAGGGCAGTGGATGCTCCCAGGGCACCGTGGATGGCTGGAGTGAGCTGATGGACCGTTGTTGTGTGGGTGTCTGGCTCCACAGATGCTAGGCTGGTTGTCTTCTCCAACACCTTAGAGCTGCCCTGCCTTGAGATCTCCGGTGTGCCATCTCCACCTCCAGGTGGCTCACGTCTCTCTCTCCCAGGTGCTGAGCTGCAGGAGTATGGTTCAGGCACTTTCCACATTTTCTGATATTTGTTTATTCCAGGAAGGGAGTGTGGTGGCTGTTGGCTGTCAGGAGAGAGGCGTTATTTCTGAGTTCTGCACACACAGGAATAGCGCAGGAGCTTGGAGACCTGCTGTCCCCAGCTGGTAGTCAGGAGTCATGCAGGAGTGTGCACACTGAGGTGGTAGGTGGCAGCAGCTGGGCCGATGGTGCAGAGGTATGGGCCGAGGTCACCTTTGAAGCTTGCCTGCAGCCCCCTGACGTTTGCAGTATGGTGAAATGTCTCAAGATTTAGAATCCTCATTTTAAGATGTTGGTTTTTGCTGCCAACAGTGATCCTGGCCATTAAATAGAACTCAGAATGTAGAAGGTAGTCAGCATTCAGGTTTAGTTTTCAGGGTAGTAAGAGTTGGTGTCCTACAGTTCTGTTTGGTGTGTTTAGATTGATGGAGACCAGCTGTACTGAACCAAAGTGAAAAATTTCCATGGGCTTCACTCAGCCCTCAAGGTGCTGGTAGGGGCCTTCTGTCCTCTGACTGGCACAGAAGCTGGAGGAGAAAGGCCCCCCTGTTGCTCAGATGTTGCAGGTGTATGCTTGTTGGGTAGTGAATAATTTTGCTTTGTAATGCTGGGATCTGCCTGCTGCATCTCTGAGGTCATCATCTCTGCCCATCAAGATAGGGAGTCAGCACCATGTCTGGGGTGAATCTGTGTTCTGAGGTATAGTGTGAACCTGGAATTAGACAAGACTGTGCCTTTTCATCCAGAAGTGCTGTGTTGCTAATATAGCCAGCCAGGCCTCAGCTGCATGTACCAGTTACACGTTTATGACATTATGACAGGGCTGTACATGCATGACTGTCATTATACTTGGAGAGCAGTGGGTGGGCAGCTTGGCACTGTGGAGTCATTCATTGCCTGGTTCAGGTCTCAATCTTGTCTCTCCCTTCTGCATCTTTGGATAAGTACCTTCTAGATCTTACCTCGATAAAATGCAGATATCCAGGGTCACTGTGTGAAGTTGCTAAAAAGATTAACTGGAGATATTACCTATATAGCACTTTCACCAGCACTTAGATTCCAGGCCCAGGGAAGCCAGGAGAGTGGTCTCTTCTTACTCAGGGAGTGATGGGAGGTGGAGGTCTCTGCTGGAGCTGACTTCTGTTCCTTTTCCCATGTGGCAGGCACAGGCCAGAGGCTGTACATCCCCTTCGAAGCCAGCGCATGCTTTCCTTAGAGAGAGGGGCCCTTGCCTGCTGGGGCATGCTTAGTCTCCATATTTCAAGAGCTGTCTCGTCTGATGACCAGTACTCATTATTGAGATTCATAAATGAAATATATACAGGATGAAGGAAATTGCCTGTTGATTGCACTTGAATCACTGCATTAAAGTTAAAATCGTAGCCGGCGGGGGCCTCTGACCTCTCCCTGTTGTCATCTCCTCTCCTCTCTCCTCTCTTCCTCTTTCCTCTTCCTTGTATCTGAACTAACTTCCCCTGTAGCTTGCATCTTTCTTCCTGTGCTCCTTCATTTCCAGCCTCTGTTGTGGTCTATGGTTCTCAGTCTGGCTGCACATTAGTAAAATCTGAGCAAATTTCAAACTATAGAAGCCCGGGACCCACACCAACAGGGGCACACGTGCACACACGTATCTTTAGAAAATGCTCTTCATCTATGGGAGGTTTTTCTGCTGCTGGGTGTGGGATGGTTGGCAGAGGCCTTGTTGAGAGTTGATACTGCGGGGTAACTACTCAGGATCATGAAGCCCTTGCATGGGGTGTGGCCAGTTTGTGGCTTTGAGCTTGAGGCTGATCTTGTTTTGGAGGATTTAGGTGTTAGCTTTTTTCTTTTTTCCTTCTTTTTCTTTTTACAGTGAGAATGATGGGCATATCATGGGAATCCTTGTGGATTACTGATGATGCCTTAAGCTATAAGTAGTCATTTTGGAAGCTCCTGGAAGCCCCCAAAGGCATGCTGTTTAGAACTGTTGTCTTATTCACAGTTGTGTATAGCACACTTGTAGAATTAGCAGAGATTCATGATCATTTGCTTTACAACACCTGATATTGTGTCCCAGTGTCTTCATCATATGATCAGACATACAGGAAAGAAGCAGGATTCTTTCAGCTGCTGAAGACTGAGTTGTGGGGGTATTACTGTGGATCTGGGCACTGTGGGTATAGGGTCTCACTCAATTTTGTAGATTTGGAAATTCAATTTTATTAGTTCTCCTTGTTATCAACCAAGGATTAGAGTTTGGATGAATCAGAAATGTGTAATATTGGTGACTGGTAACAGTCATTATTAGGGTGAGAACTATGTCTGAAGATGCTCTCTCTTTATTGTTGGGTGAACAGCTACATTGTAGGCTTGTTTCCATCTGTCTACAAGCGTGGTGGGCCAGCTTCCCCAGCCTGGGGACTTTCGGTGCATGGGATTAATATCTCCTCCCTAGCGTAGCAACAGAGACTCATTTTTCATAGTTCTAGTGTGCAGTATATCATGTTGTTCCCTTGGCCCCAAACCCATCTGCTCCTGCTGTGATGTGGACTTCAGACTGCAGTATGTGGCTCCCTGCCAGTTTAGAGCTGGAGAGGGAACAGTGGGATGGATATGTGTGGGCTTGGCCCTTTCTCTTGGCTTCCTGGTACCCCAGCTAGTTTTCTAGTAGAGTGGACCAGCCTTGGGTCATCTGTGGGGATGCCAGCACCAGCTGAGCCACACCCTGCGGTGGGGGGTGGTCCCTGCCTTTGGGACTGTAGAGGCCCAGTAAGATCTGTCTCCTTCCTTCCCTGAAACAGGCCTCTGCCTCCTGTGCTTGCCACCTCCCTGGCACCATCAGCAGTTATTGGTTGCCAGCGCTACCCAGGTGACTATTTATATTAAAGCTCCTCTGCTGGGTTCTCCTTGGGTCTTGACTGATTCATGCCTCCTGTCTCAACACTGCAGCAATTAGTCAGCAGAATCATGTCCTGGAAGACAGATTATGGGTAATTAGATCTCAGCCCACCTGATGCTGATTGGGGGTTTGCGCAGGTCTTTTTGACCACATTGTAGCTAAGTTTCCCTCATTAGTCCCATTCTGAAACTATCAGCAAGACCAAGCGATTTCCTGGGAAGGTCACTTCACATGATGAATGCCATTTGTTCTGTAGGTTCTGTTGGCTCCGTTTTCAGAGGATGGCATTTCTAACCTTGTTTCCCAAGTTGATGTTCCTGATGTGACTTTGGAACCACTTCAGCTGTGATGGTAGTGTGTTTTATGTCTTTCTGACAAGGCTTGTGGCAGTTGGTTAGAAAAAGCATGTATATTATGTGTAAACACAGATTCATTAAAATAAGAGTTTAAAGACGGGCCATACAGTTTTGGGGGATAGATAGGTGGGAAGAACAGGGTGAAGAGAAACAAAAGTAGCTAGAGAAGAACATAGCACCTCTCTTTGGCTGCTCCTGCTCAGGTCTTTCTGTGCTTAGCACAGTCTGGCTTGGTAGGAATTATCACCCTGTATGTAATCAGGAGTGGGGACTCCATGTCCACTTAGATTTCAGTGCGTCAACTCTCATTGGCCAAGGAAGCCACTTCCCAACACGGTATTGTATGCTGGGAATCATGCTAGTTTGCCTGGTTCTTATTTTGTAATAAAATGGAGCATTTCCTTGTGAAGACATTTTCT
The DNA here is from genome assembly GCF_000276665.1 of Chinchilla lanigera. Taxonomy (NCBI): domain Eukaryota; kingdom Metazoa; phylum Chordata; class Mammalia; order Rodentia; family Chinchillidae; genus Chinchilla; species Chinchilla lanigera. The sequence continues at coordinate 8,229,530 of NW_004955492.1, read as the reverse complement.
TAGCCTTCAGGTTTGATGAGAATCTAGCAGATGCTAACTCAAAGGTCATGGAATATAATAACGGTGTTCATGAGTGGACTACAAAAACCTAACACAGATAGCACACCTGGCCATCTGTTTAAAGTGGTGTCTGGAGCTTGCCTTGTCTAAAGCTAAGTCTATATCCCTGACCTGGGCCCAGGGTGAGGCTCTGTGCCCAGGTTCTATGCTGCTGCCGTTCTGGGGGCAGCACAAAGTGCTACTCAGATGGCAGATTGGTGAGTGGTGTGACTGCGCAGGACCACTCACTTGCTGCCTGTGAATTTGGGCATGTTGCTTCATGTCTCTGGGCTTCAGCTTTCCTCACTTATTAATCAGGGTAGTAGCCTTTCATTGTTTTGCGCTTAAATACATATGCCTGCCTGGCATTAACTGGACAGCTGATGTTACAAAAAGTATTCATAGCAGAACTAAAACTATTACAAGTGAAATAAATGGTGAGGGGGAGGTGATTTGGGGAGGAAGATCAAAGCTGTTGGAGGCTTTCTTGGAGAGCTTTGCTTGTTCTTTTTCTGATATTTTCTACAGTTCTGCTAGGAGACCATACTTCTCTCCCTTTTGTTAGGTGGGAAGCAGATTCTGATTCATGACCTTCTTCCCCATGTTGGGTATGCTTGGAGTGCCTCATGGTATGGGAGATTAGGTGATGCCCTGCAAGGAAAAGCTGGCATGGCTGTAGAGCATAGAGTTCATAACTACCCACTTGCCACTGCCACTCCTGGTACAGACTGTACCTTCAGATCAGAGTGTACTGGCTTCACCTGTTTCCACCTATCTGCTTGTTCAGGCTGAGCTACTGTGGCAGTGATCCTTGCAAATCCATTACTTGAGCCTGGCTGTTCTTACTTGTTTAGTAGCAGAAAGCTGGCACAGAGTGTGGGCAGGTATTGGTTGAGTGAGGGTCTGTGACTATCCTGTGGTATCTTAGTTACTTTTGTTGCTGAGGCAAAATGCCCAGCGCCCAAAGTTGAGGAAGGAAAGGTTATTTAGCTCACGGTTTGTAGAGGTTTCAATCCATAATTGGCTGGTCCACTTGATACAGGTGCTGGCCCTGAGCCTCCTCACCAGGCCCTTGTAATGTTGCTGCATATGATTGCCATCATAATACTTGTTTTTCACCCAATCAGGCTGGCTTTCCCTGTTCATAATTAATCACTCTCTCTACCCCTACCCCTGCCATGCTGGGAACTCTTGACCCCATTGAAACTACTTAATGCCCTTTCATTGGGACTCCTCTCAAATCTAGGAATTGTTGGGTAGTTTGATGTGATCGACTCACACAGTCACAGACTCACAGAGACCTGAGGCTGAGAGGTTCCCTCATACTTCTGGGTTTGATCCCCATGGAGGTCCTGCCACCCACCGCCTGCAGTAGACTGCTCTGTAATAGGTGGTGACTAACTAGATGCTGCAGAGTAAGCGGCTCCTACCTTTCAGGCTGGAGAGTTTGTTTAGAAGCAAATAAAATGGTTTCATCTTGATAGTAAACTTGTGAGACTGCCCTGATCACACTAAGTTGCTGTCCAAAGCTCATCTGGAAAAGGGATAGATGGTGACAAAAGGAGAAAGGGCTGGTTTGACATTTTGAAATCCAGGCCCAGAGTCACTGGTGACCTCAGTAACATCATATGCCACACTCTTAATTTGATAAGCTGTCAACAGATTGTTAAAACATTAAGCAGTATGCTTATGAGATACAATTTTTATATGGAGATTACCAATTTTTAGTGAACCAAATGTATTTATTTCCTTTATTTCCATTTTATTTATTAGTTTGCAAACATTTTTAAATTGAGGTAAAATATACAGTATAATGTAACATTTACCTTGGTCATCAAGTGCATTCACATTGTTGTGTAGCCATCACCACTACCTGTGTCCGGAATGTTTTCATCTTTCCAAACGGAAGCTCTGTCCCAGTGAATCCACATACTCACCTTTCACCAGTGCCAGTCACCTTGTCTGTACTCTCTGTCCCTGTGAATTTGCCATTTTCAGTGTGTGTGTGTAGTTACACAACATCCATTCTTCACAACGGACTTATTTCATGTACCATGATGTCCTCCAGTTCATGTATATTGTAGTTGTGTTTTTTCCTTTTTGAGGCTGAATATTCATTGTATGGATAGAACACATTTTGTTCATTCATTCTTCCAACAATGGACGTGGATTGTTTCCATCTTCTATTATAAATAACTCCATTCCTTACATTTTGATGGTTAAATGAAACTTAATTTATCCTTCACATCTCTTGAAATTTTACAGCATCTTTTCAGGTGTAGAGTTATAGTAATATGTACCAAATATACTCAACTAGTTGGCAAATTGGAGTAACTTTATATGTTCTATGTCTTTAGATTTGGTCTCTATAAAGTACTTAATATAGCTAATTCTGCTTTGTTTTCAGGGGTCAAGATGAGTTAATACACTTGAATATACTTTATAAAAAGGAGTATGTAAATATCTGTAGTTGATACCAGATAACCATATAATTCTGGATATTAATACCAGGTAATACCTTCTGAATTTTTTTGTTTGTATCTTGCAAACAATTTACCATAGAGATTTGGCATAACTTAATTCTTCTATAAAGAAGATGGTTGATGGTTTACACTCACTTTTTTTTTTTTTTTAAGACAGGCTTAAACTATGTGGGGCTATTTATAAGGTTATTTGACTTGAAGCGATGTCTGAATATTGTGTAGTTTCCCTGGGATAAATGTGGAAGGAAGTGTGGAACTCTTGTGAAATGTTGGCTTTCTCTCTCTGTCTGTGCTCCATTCTTTCTGTTCATGTAAATTGTAAGGTCCATACTGAGGGATAACATTCTTTTTGAGATCTCATGCACAGGAATTGTGTAGCTTGTAGTTTTCCAGTATTCATTTCCAGAAGGTATTCTTGCACCTACTGTGTGCCCTGGCTGGCCAGGATATGGCTTGAGACCTGGGGAATTCACCCTGATGTGGATCTGGGAGACTGGTCTGGGTCCACATGGCCAGGGCGTTGGACTGAGTCTCACACTGAATGGCTGGGCTGGGAAACCTACCGGGAGCACCACTGATAGAGTGTAGGACTGAGCCATGCACTGAGCATCCCAGCCTGTTGTACGTGTTTCTGAAGGGGCAGAGTCACATGCAGGAGAATGAGGCTGGAGCTCCAGAGCCTCACTCAGCTATGCACTTTGTTTCTTTCTCAGAGGAGTTGGTCTCCAGCCTTTCTTAGCCTCCTGTATCTCTTTGCCTGTGATTTGCGGGTTGCTTGTTATCTGAAGTGTCCAAGTCCCTTGCCCTAGGTTTGCTTTCCACAAGGAAAAGTTTTCTCTTTGGCTGCTTCCTGTCCTGTGCATAGGCCACTCCACTATTTCCACAATAGCAGTTCTGGGATTCCTGAACTCACGATGTGGGTGTGTGACCAGGGAGTCTAGTGGAAGCAGAGTCCATATGCTCTTTGCCAAACTTTCTTTGAATTGTACCGATGTGTATTGTGAGTCTGCAAGTCTGTGCAGCCCTGTTAGTTCACCCCAAGTCACTGTGCCCCTCAAGGTCTCTCCATGGGTGTCACACTGATTCTGAGTGACCCTGCTGGGAACCTGGTTTGGGGTAGTATGGGTCACATGGCCGTGGCTGAGTCAGTACTGATCTTTCCATCCTGTGCAGGCCCTCAAAAGGCCTCTGTGGACAGTTGCACGTGTTTTGGCCCTTGTTCCTGGAAGGAGATTCCCCTGTTTTTTTATTTGGCGGTGGCTGCCAAGCAGACTCACTGTCAGCTGTGTCCCTGGGGCAGTATGGATAGCATCTGGCTTTGCAGATGGCCAAACTCAAGAGCCTGAGTCCTTCCTCTGGTCTTCACCCCTGCAGCAGGACCAGTCTGGTTCTTTTCTCATCGTTTTTCCAGTACAGAGTTGCAGGATTTCCCTAGTCTAACGAATGGCAGTGCCTGGGGCCTGTTGTCTGATGTCTGGGCACTGCAAGGTGAGTAGTGAATTGATATTTTCTCTTCCACCAGACCTCGGTTCCTTCAGGCAAGGGCCAAAGGCCAGTGCTTATCTGCAGATGTGCTATAGATGGTTTAGTGAACAATTAAAAAAAGGAGCCAGGTCCTGGCAGCAGTTTGAATTTGCTACGATTCCAGATAGCTTGCCCAGATGTGTGCTCTGTGTTTTCTAAATTTTAAGGTGTATTTAAATATTTGTCAAAAGACATTAGTAAAACTCACTCAGGTCTGGGCCAGCTGTGAGGCTGATACTGTGCACAGTGGGATGCCAGGATTTCTCCTTATCCTTACAGCAGTCCTGGGAGGTGCATGTTCACTCACCTGATCCTGTATATGATCAGACACAGAAGGCTGATGACTCACTTGGTAGAAAGGCTTCAGGAGGATACAGGGCTGCTTCACAGCAGAACCTGTGTGTGTGCAAGTTCATGTAGATGTATGTATACATAGGTATGTGCATGCATGTATGTATATATACAAGTCCACATACATGAATGCATGTATACGCATCTAGGAAGTATGGGGAAATATACATGTGTGCACATATGCGCATGTATTATATACATACACCTGAACATGTGATACACCAGGGATCCTCATTGTAATTCTGACTTTTACAATAAATAAGTGTTCACCAGGCACCCCCACCCTGAATCCTTTCCTTTTTTTGAGGGATTTAGAGCCCTGGGCCTTGTCTAGCTCGCCAGCCCCATCGTCTGTGCACCTCCCTGCACACAAGGGCGTCCACCTGAGCCTTCTGAACGTGAGTGCACATTTGTTAAGGCAGAGAAAGCAGGGGTCTTTTTAGGTGTTGTGAAAGGTTCCTGACTGGATCCCAGTGGTGCCCTAGGTCCTGGTCTACCCAGCTCTGGGCTAGAAGTACATGTTTAATAAATATGGAGGTGCTGGAGAGGACCGTGTTCTCAGAGGAACAAGGTTCTAGAGTCTGATGGCATGGTCCCTCTTGTCCTCGGTGTGATTATTCATCCTTCTCCTGAGAACTTCCCTTTCTGGCTCTCTCTCTCTCTCTCTCTCTCTCTGAGGTATGCCAGAGCATGGGGCTTGGGAAAGGGGCCTGATGGGTGGTAAGAAGGAGCAGCCCATCGGGGAGGTTTGGGGGGCATTTTCCTGGACCATAGCTGGAGTGAGCACTGCCTCTTGCTCCCTGTCCTGGGTTTCAAGGTTTTCCTTGGGAGATGCTCACACAGTTTGCCCTCGGGGAGCCATCTGCATTGTGTAAAAGTGCCAAAACAGATTGTCTATTAGAGGAGCTAATTTTAGGTGCTAGTAGGTTTAAGGGCTTGGAAAATTGAGAAATGTTTTTGTTCTCTCAGAAGAAGTACCTTTTCCTCTGAAAAACAAGCTTGACTCTTCCTTTTGACATCAGAAAGGCAGAGACTAGACAAAGACCTGTGAGGACAGAGGAGACTGCTTCCTGTGGTGTCTCCAGTGCCTGGCTGGTGCCTGGCGCGGTGGCCACCCAGTGTTCTGTATGCTGTGGACGTAGCATTGAGGCTGTGTTAAGGGTCCTCTTGCCTGAGATGGAACCACAGCTTCAAATAGATGAGGTGATACTGGCCTTGAGAGTGAAGTTGTGTCTCTGAAATGATAAGCCCCAATGGATTACTTGCCTTTTCAGTTTTAGAATTGCAGTTTGTTTTCTGAGAGAGCTTGCAGCTGATGTTGTTCTGAAGATAGTTCACTCCTTGTGTTCCGGTTTGGGGACCTTGAAGATTGTTTTGAGATGTGAAGTGAGGCTGTGCTGGCTTATTGTGACAAATACCACTGCATCTGTTTAGGAAGACAAACAGCATGACAAACAGCGTGACAACTCTGGGCCCCCTGTGGGTATTTTTTAGAGAATGAGCAGACTAAATCCCTTCCAGTGTGTTCATGGCCACTGATGGAAGTGTAGATTCTGTGGGGAAGTAACAATGTCTTGGGTGGTGGAAAGATAGAAATACCCTGTGGCTGGCACAAGTGCGGGTGTTAGGGACTGTTCTCTGGATGGGCCAGCAGAAGAGCTAGGGAGTAATCAGAAGATGTTGTGGAGAAGATCTTGGCAACTACTTTTGGGGACCCAGAGAAGTGACATCTTGCTCACTGGGCATGACACATTGGTCTCCTAAGGCTGCATCTAGAAGAGCAATCTATAGTGAGGTTTCTTGCCATCCGGTCAGGTTGCACTGGAGACCTTGTAAGCACCTCTCCATCCTGATGGGCAGGGCTGTTCAGAAGCAGCTGTTTCCAGAGGGAGAGAACTATAGGTGATTCTTTGTGCTTTAATAGTAGTTCTTCGTTTTTGCAGAGCCCAGAATCCATTTAGTAGATGTTATCAACATTCAGAGGATCTCATTTTGCATATTGGAGACCTGCAGTGTGGTGCTGTCCCTTTACTGCATGGAACCATCATGTCCTGGGCACCCCTGCAGCATTCATAAAAGGTCTGTGAGTTTGGTTGGAAGGTTGAGCTTAGAGAGGCTTTGCTGCAGTGCTGACTCTTTAGAAAAGCCCGACCTTAGATAGGTTGCCTTCTTTCTTCAGCTTCAGAGGCTGGAAGGAAATGTCCGTTGCATTCTTCCTTGTCGGTGCTGGGCAGTTGTAGGTGCCACAAGGGGCAGGGGTTCTGCTCCTAGGGTAAGATTCCTATTGGGTTTCCCATGTGGCTCTAGAGTAACAAGTAGGTAGCTTTAAAAAAAAAAAAAACCCACAAAAGCACGTAATTGTCATATAGGCACTGTGCCATATGCAGCAGTTACAGCGACTGTATAGCCAATTTTGGCCTCAATTTGGGAAAAAGGCAGCTGTTTAGAGAGAGCCCTGTTAGGTGATGGAGTGTCCTGTGCTCCTTGCCTTCTCTACCCATTCACTCTTGAGAACAGCCCCTGCCTGACCTTCTGACTGTCGCAGTGCTTCCCAGAGCCGCTGTTCCTGCAGTGATGTTCCTTTCTGAGGGTCAGGATCTTACATGAGAAAGCCCCCTACTGGGACTAATCTCCTGACCCAGCCAGTGCTGGCTGAGGACCCAGTACCCTGGTAGGCGTGTATACCCTCGGCGCAGTGGATAACAGTGATTCCTCTAGCTGCTGAGCATCCTCAGCGTCTCCTGTGATACAGGTGATGACACTGGACTCGTGAAGGCTGCAGGAGGGAAGGAGGTCGGCTGTGACTTCATTTGGCATGGCTGGGATCTCTCCTTTCTCCAAATCTTAGTGGAACTACTGTCTAAACAGAAATCCTGTCTTCTGGGGCATTTGGCAGAGAAGGTTGATTGGAGAATTTGTTTTCTGCTGTTGTGGAATGGGTTGTCAGAACCAGCTGGTGGCCTCAGAGGGATATGACTGTCATTTCAGGCTGATGATCTTGATTCCTAGCTCTCCAGCTTCAGAAATGGGAAGCCCACCTTGTTTGATGCAGTGAGCCTGGGAATAAATATGATGTGCTGAGTGTGCAGACATAGTATATGTGCTGCCAAAGCGAGCACTGAGTGGGGAGACATAGGCTGGAGCTGCTTCATGCAGCCTCCTACTTGGCTTTCCTTTCTTAATAGGCTGCAGAGATCCTGGAATGCAGAATTCGCCAGCCCCTGGCGTTCCACCCATGTCCCTTGCTGCTTCACAACATAAATGGGATTTTCAGAGCCATGAAAAGGGAGGGCGCATGGTCTGCCCTAGGAGGTGCTGGCTGCTGTGCTGTGAGCATGTCTGGCTGGTGATTACTGGCCTCTGAAGGCACTTGCGCCCTTACCTAAGTCACAGTTGACTTAAGGAAGTGCCACACAGGATGCTTGCAGTTCTGGTTTTAGGTGTAGATTTGCAAGAACATACTCAGAAAATGAATCAGAACTGGGAGAGAGTGTCAGAGGAACTGGGTTGCAGTGAGAGTGTGGTCAGGAGGGTACAGTGATCTGTTAAGCCACACCCCAGGTGCTGCACAGTCCTTTCTGGAGGCATGGCCCGGGTCACAGGGCAGGGTGGGAAGGGAGGCTGTGGCTGTGACCCTTTTGTTCTACTTCTTAGCTGTAGTTGCCTGACTGGCATGGAGGCATCTCTGGACCCACCTTCTTAACCCAGGGCATGGCATTGGGTGGTGAGAGAGGGCTAGGAGGAGGCAGGAGCCCTCCATGATCCATCCCTTAAAAAGTGGAGGGCTATGTCTAGGCCTGTTCCATAGCAACCCACTCAGAGTCTCTGTGAGGCACCAGGGATCTGAAATTCAACCATGATCCTAGGGCTGCTGAAGTGCAGCCTGCCTGGACACCTGCTGCTCAGTGGGCTTAAGGTGGCCTTGGATGCTGCCTAATCAGAGCCAGAGCCTGAGTGCTGGGGCTCATCACCCTGTCTCTTATTGATTCTTAAATGTACTTTTTCCTGTCACATTTTAATACCTCTGAAATCAGAGTGCATTTTATAGTGGGTAAGAGGATGGTATTTTATGGTTTAACAGATACTTCGTGTGGCACTTAGGAAGACGACTGCTGACCCTGTGCCCTACAGTTGATGACATCCAACATCCGAGACTCAACGAACTGGGTTGGGTATCCTCTTCCTGACCCACCTTCTTCTGTGTGGAGTCAGTGCCCTGTGGTGGGAATTGCAGGATCAGCAGTTCCCAAAATAGGAAGTGGGTAGGTATCCTAGGATGGGAGCTGCTCTGTTGAGCTCTGGGTGGGGCTGCTGTCCTTTTGGCTCCTAACGATGATTCTGGCTGTTATGCATATGGGCCACCTGGTACCCTAAGAGAGGCCAGGAGATTCGTTCCTGCCCACCCATGCCTGCTGACCCACGTCCCTTGTTACCCTCCACACGCTCTTTGCTATTCTGACGCTTCTGGCTATACAGTCGCTGTAACTGCTGCATTTCTTCAGCCTGTCTTCTGGGCCTGCCTTCTCAGAAGCGAGACTTGTGCAGGAGTTGGGGTTGCCCACTTGGATGTGGTGACTGAGGGTGTACCAGTCTGTCTTGTGCTGTGTGGTGCAGCCTCTAGGTATCATTTCCTTTGTGGCTTCCCAGACACAGAGCAGAGCTCTGCTTTCTCTGTGCAGGGTGGCCATGCATTGGAGGACATGTTATTGGAGGAGTCAGTGAGAAACAGCACTGGGCGGAGATGCCAGGCAGAGTGCTGGCTTTGAGCATTGTGTCTGTGGGCCAGCAAAGACCTGCATATCTGAGGCTCTAGAATGAGCCCTTGCAGTTTTCTGAATCCCCTGGTGGCTTGGCCCGTGACCTGGAAGACCAGCCGCTTGGGTTCGTGACTTTGGAGTTTTTGTGTTGACCTTAGTCCCTTTATGAAGCTGACTTTATTTTACATCAGGGACTTTTGAAGGTTCACAGGCAGGACAGTATGTCAGTGTACAGTTTCAGGGCATCTGTGTGAAAGGGCCCTTGGGTCTAATTGTTGGTCTCTCCTACAAACCAGCCCTAAGTAATGGCATGGGCACTCCCACCTGGTAATATGGATAAGTTTACCCTTCTTATGTGAATCATCTCATTTAATCTTGGTAACAGTGCATGAAGAAGTGATACTGTATTCCATATTTCCCATGCTGAGGTGGAGGTGGCCTGTCCAGCAGTGAGAGGCTCCTGTCAGGGTCTAGGCATCTGACTTCCAGGCCCAGTGCTGGAGAAGGCTTGGTGAATTAGGCTGTAGGATAGGGGCCACATTCCGTCAGTGGAATGGTGCTGCTGGAACGTGATCTTACATTCTATGGTGGAGGGCTTTGCTGAGTAGAGGTGAAGGATGACAGTGGCTCAAGATGGTGGCAGTGAGTCCGTGTATTCACTTTCTCTTGTGGAAAAGCCAGCTGCTTACATAGACTTGGAGGAGCTGTGGTGTGGAAACAAGTGCATTATACCCTCCTGAACTTCTCATATGTGTATAAAGCTGCCAATTAAAAAATGAGTCCACTTTAAACTCCCAGATAGGCTTCCTATGTTTCAGAGTGGCTTATGTCTTGCTGCTGGAGCAGGAATTTTGAGCCATGGGTTATGTGAGTAATTAAGCCAGAAATCTTTCATGATGTTCATTAGACTTCAGATGTTAAAAATAAGAGCCATGGGTTGGGGAAGCGAGGAGGGCTGTGGTAGTGTCTTTAGGGTGCCATAGCTGGGGTGAGACTGCCTTTTAAAGTCTGGGCTCAGCTGTCATCGACCCAGGGCAGGGCATGGAGTGACTCACGTGTGACCCCTTGGGGTCAGGGCACAGTCCTGTGTTTTTTGGTGGCGCTGACCTCTGTGCTGTTTCTGGTGCCCCATACCTCATGTGAGGACCAGAACACACAGACTATTTCTGTGCACTAAACTCTGTATGGCTGCTCTTCCATTCCATTGTTCATTTGGTTTTTAGACTTTATAAGCCATGAAAGTCTCTTTTAGCTGCACCTCTCTGGTTTTTTGACTTCAACATATTTTTAGGGACTTCTCTGGTAAAGTGAAACTTGGAACGCAGATGTGTTGAGCATGAGTTGAAAGCAGTTAGGACAGTATCTTGATGTTGGAGACCCAGGAGTGAAGTGTATAGTGCCCCCTGCGCAGGTCCTGGAGGTCATCAGGCCTCCGAGGAAGCTCATGCTCCTCTCTCTTGAAATTTGGGGTAGTACTACTGTTAGGCAGAAGCTGAAAAGGAGTATATAACATACTGCAGTTCACATGCATGCACACACATGTGTACACACTATACATGCACATTTGCACTTATATGCACATGGGCATGTGTTGTGTGTGTCACACACTCATGTGTAAATACATGGGTATGCACACACATGCACATAATACCTGAGTTTGCATGTATCCACATATAGCATATTTCAGTGTATCAGTTCATGACGTGTGCTTGCATGCAGATGTATGTTCACATACTGCTTATATATGCATTCACACATATATGCATGACATATTTTATGCATGTTTGTAGCATACTGCAGTGTATGTTTGGGTATATATATGTGTGTACATGATGTATGAGCTTGTGTGCATGTAGTTAGTCACATGCATGCATTTCAAAGTGAGCTCTCCCCAGGAAATTCTGCCCTGTAAAGCTCTCCAAGCATTCAAAGACAGAGCTTGAAAACATGCCCCATCTTCAAGGTAGAAGCACAAGTGGTTTGGCTTTCTCCTGCCTCCTGAAATCATCAGGGATTGATTCAGAGTCTTAACTTCTGATTTTCACTCCTTTAAATCCCAGAGCTAGTACTTGAATAGAAACAAGTTTGCTGTTATGCCTCTCACTTTGATTAGCTTGTTGGATTAAATTAATTGTCAGGTTGCCTGGAACCAAAGCTTCTTAAAATGAAAACTGTTTCACTCAAGAAATTTATGCAGGATCAAAACTGGAAGATATTCTCCTGGAGGAAGGGGAAGGGAGCCTGATTACTGAATCTAGGGCCCTGGACCTGGATCTGCTGTGAAGGGTGTTATCTTTTTCTCGTCTCACCTAAGTCCTACTCCACTGTTCCCGCGAGGTTCCCACATGAGCAAAAAAGTGCCTTCTTCTTGAAGAGCCTGTTGGTTACCAGTAAAAGCCGCCTACATGGCTGGCTTAAGCAGGTGGTGGTGGTGGTGGAACCATCCCACTTTGGGAGAGGAAGAAAGAGGGATGGCCCCAGAATACCTGGGAACTAGGACTTGCCCGGCCCCTGTGGCCACAGCAGTCCAGCTCTGCTGCTCTAGGCCTGGTGGTTGTCCTCCTTCTCTGTGCACAGGGCTGTCTGCTCATTCTGGGTCTAGATTCTCAGCCCAGGAGTTTGCACCTCCTTTGGGAAGCCAGTAGGCTGTTTAATGTGGGGATCCAACTGGACATCTGGGGGATGTGTGACATGCTGTTTGTTCCTAAAGGGCACCAGAAGGCCCACATGTAGCATGTGTGGCTAGAGCATGCAGGCTGTTTTTATTTTCTTGGAGTCTCAGGGATCAGAAAATGTTTTGTTCCTGTGTGACAGATGCTTACACTTGATCTGCCTTGGCAGGATACAGTGGAGGTGAGGGAAGGCCCTAGCAGCACGGGTGCCTGGGTATCACATGGTCTCTCTGAGGGGCCACTTCAAGCCATGCTTGCCTTACTGGGCCCTGATTTGTCTTTTTCCGTGTGGCTCAGAGAGACTTTCACACTTGTTTGAGGGTGGGGTTAGGGAAGGGAAGAAGAGAGGGGGACTGGCTGAGCTGGGGAAGCAGAGCAGTGCTGTTGGTGTTCCTGCCAGAGCTGCCAGAGCTTGTCTTCCACAGGCCACCTCTGGGTGTGTAGTACCCAGGGTCCACTTTGGCCAGGACAGAAGCTCGTGCTGAGCAAGCATCTCTTCCTGAGAAGCAGGATGTACCTATGAACTTGTGAACTGCCTGTTCTGGATTTTGTTACAAACTTTGATGCCCGTTTAGCGAGGGGATAGGGGAGTAGTGGCTTACAGGTCTGGGGACTTCCTGTCCACTCTTCATGCACTTGTGTGAGTGTGCCTGGTTCTGCAGGGGCTTCTGGCCTTGAGGAAGTGTACCCCCGTGTAGTTTGGGGGGCAGCACAGCATCTGGCCAGAGGGCAGAATCCCAAGCTTGGGCTGTAAATGGGCCTGGTCCAGACTATTCTAGTGATACCCAGAGGTGCTGACCTGCTGTGTGTTGGGGATGAAGAGGATGAACTTTGTTGTCTCCCAAGCATAGTCTTCTTTGTAGCAGTTTCTTTCTTCCAGTTTGCATGACACTTGTGTCCAGCCTGTCCCTGGAGCCACAGGGCAAGCCATTCCTAGACAGGCTATTGAGAACTGTTATGAGGAGGAGGTGTGGAAAGAAGGTGTGACCTCTTACTCCAGGGCACAGCCAAGCAGATGTGAACTCAAGCATACCCCTGTGATGTGTTGAGGAATTAGATGGGATGGAACATTGCTGAGTGCGCCTTGGGAGCTAGAAGTGTCTTGTGGTACAGAGGTATTCTTAGGGCTTGTTTTTTGTTGTTTTTGCTTTTAGAGATAGGGTTTCACTATGTAGCCTAGGCTGGCTTCAAACTCTTGGTGATCCTCCAGCCTCAGCCTCCTGAGGGCTGGGATTATAGACATGTACCACCACTCCTGGCTCCTTTAGGGCCTATCTTAACCCACTGCTGGTGACACAAACATGGACCTTCTTCCCTTCAGAGGCCTGAGAGTGGTCCAAGGTGCTGTGTGCCTGGCCTGGTGGGGGAAGCTTGGCTTCAGGAAGAGCCTAGTATCTTCCCTTTGCAGTCTGTAGCAAGAGCTTGGGGGTGTGGCCTCCATTTCCACTCTTGCCTGCTTCTCATGGCCACGCAGCAAGTCACTGAGTTCTGTGTAGGATGACATCAGCTGTGCTGGTGCCTGACTCATAGGGCGAGGCAGCAGTGGAGGACTTGCCCTCTCCATGGAGCTTGGGGGATGCAGCATGACTGCTCTGTTACCAGGCCCAGGCCTCTTTAAGGCCACTTGTCACACATGTTTCCTTTCAGCTTGAATGTTCTCACTACCTTCACTGTGTTCAGCAACCTGAGGCTCTTGGAAATGGGCCACAGCGATTTTGACCACCCTTGGGCTCGGGCCTTCCGTTCAGTTCCCTCTGTGTTCATGCCTCTTTCTCAGGAGGTTCTGCCACCCTCCTCTTGCTGTTATCTGGTGACTTTGAACTGTCCCAGGTGCACCCTTCTTAGTGAAGTGCTGGAATGTGGCAGGGTGATGCCAGGTTATTGCTTCTCTGACTTTGTAGAGTCGTCTTTGAGGGTGGTGAGGTGGAGGATCTCCTGGACAGAGGAGGACGGCTGAATGGGCGCCACGGTGCTGTGAGCATGAGGAGCAGTGTTGGGCCAACCCAGCTGGCAGAAGTTCCCTCGACTGGCCAACTTTAGATGAGCTGCGAGCTTGTCTTCTTCCAGTCTGGTCCTCAGCACCAGAGCAAGTGTGTGGATCTTTGCAGGAAATGCGTGGTGTGGCTTTGTACTGTGTGGAACACATAAGCCTATGTATTTACAACTGCCTTTATTTTTAAAAGAGCATTTTTAGGCTTTTAGCAAAACTGAGCAAGGGTATGGGTGGTTAGTTTGCTTATTCCCCCTACCTCTACCTCTGTGCAGTATTCCTAGGGGTCCAGTGCTGCCACTTAACAGCATTGCTTGGAGGTGGTTCAGTCTTGACACCTTGTAGCACTGCTGCTTCTAGATGGGTCATCACCAGGTCCTTCCTGGGGACGAGGGTGGTCTCTGGTGGTGGTGTCATCTTGACAACGTCAAGCCACTGCTCTGTTGATGCCTCAAGCCTGTCCTAAGTTGGTAGCATCTGCCTGATGGAGTGCCACGTCCCTTGTCTGTGTGGAGTCCAAGTTCCTCTGCACCCTGGATCCCTGTGCCAGGTGGACAGAGAGTGCCATATTGACCTTTGCAGCACAGAGAGGAAGAAGGCCTCCTCAGCATCCAATCTGCCTGCCCTCCACAGGATGTGGGACTCCTGCTTTATATGACCCTGCACAGGGATACTGGAGGACGCTGTTCTTCAGGCTGGTGTCCTGAATGATGGCATTCCCTTCTTACCTAGCTTTGGTTCAGGCTTCTTAGGGGACAAGGCCTTGCTCCTCCTCCTCCACACACAGACCCCCCAAAGTCTTTCACAAGCACAGTGTGTTGACTCCACGTCTGCTGACACAAGTGCAGCTCCCATCTCTTGGTTGAGGGAAAATACCAGATAATCTTGCATCCTGGATGACTTAGTGCTACGAGATGAGCCTTGTGGTAGGCACCAGGCTGGAGACTGGTTGGCCTCCAGCTGGTTAGAAATCCTGCTGGAGACCCCAGGGATGTGTACAATTCTTGCTACCTTGACCACTGCAGAATGCTGCGCAGTCCCTTCTCCTTATCCCTGTAGAGGGTCATTTAAAGCAGAGGGCCCAAGCCAGTGTCCTCCAGTTTCCCTGCAAAGACTCATTCTAAAGCAGTGGCCCTGCCAGCATCCTCCAGTGTCCCTGTGAAGGGTCACATAAAGTAGTGGGCCTGAGCCAGCATCCAGATGGGATGGAACTGCTTCCTCATGCCCTTCCCGTGATCAAGGTGTCCACTTCCCTGACACCCTTGTTTATCCTAGAGCCTTGGTTCTTTGTGTGCGTGCTTGAGCTGGCCAGGTCGAGGGGTCTCGATGGGTCACAGGGTCCTACTCAGAGCAGCACCATGTACTCTTCTGCTGGCTCCTGGCCTAGAGGAAACAGCTCTGTTACTGTCCTGTCCTGCCTACTTGCTGCCTGTCCTTTCCTCCCCTTCTCTCTTTGGTTTTTGCTCGCCCTGTTTCTGTCCCAGGCCCCTGTCCTTTGTTCTGCAAGGCTTCTGATCGGTGACATCCTCCACACAGAGAGTGCTGCCCTGTCCTGGTGGCCACAGGGGGTGATGGGAGGGGAGGTTCAGCACATGTGCATCTTGTGAGGTTTGTCTTGTGGAAGGAAGACTTCAGTATTTGCTTTGGCTCTGGGCATTGTCTTCCGTCACACTGGTGCTTGGGAAGTTGGGAGACAACCTCCTGCATCCCTTGCCACAACCAGTGACAGTCGCTGAGTGTACCCCAGGCATCACTTCTTCACGGTGACCCTGAGAGATGTGGGCCATTGTGGACCTCTTTGTGCATGAGGAGAGATCAGTCAATTTTCAGTCACTCAGCTGCAAGAGGGGTGGAGGGCGGTCAGATTTGAGCCCAGGCCTCTGTAATCAAAGTGTTTGTCCTTCACTCCTGAGCAAGTCTGCAGCTTCCTAAGAAGCTGGTTGTGGGAATTGGCAGAGGGCTGTCTTCCTCAGACAGCTTCCCCACAGGCCAGGACAGTAGAATTGGTGGTTGTCCCAGTGTATGAGCAAGCTGAAGGCTAGAACACCAGTCCTTTTGTGTAGTTAACTGGAAAAGCAAGCTGTGTAGCTTTTCCTTGAGAAAGTTTTCTCCACTGGATCGAGGTGTAAGGATCCAAATCCTAAGCCTAAGGTCCCAGATCAGCAATTGCACCATTGTTCCCATTTCTCCAAAACACACACCTTTTCAAGTCACAGCACATGAGGACAAGAGTTCTGGGAAGATCTAGTATTATTAGGTCCTGTGCTTCTTAGTGGTACTTTTTTTTTTGTTAGCACAGTTTTCCCCCATGTTCAGGAAAACCAGAAACTCATAGGTGATCATGTGAGGGAATGTGCAAGGGCAACTCGGTGTGTATACATGTGTGTGTATGTGTGTGTTTTCCTCCAGAAAGACTCAGCTTCCTCCTAAAGATCTCAGCCATCTAACGTTGGTTTTATTATCTGTATTTTAGATAAGGGTGATTTGGGGATGTGCTGTGACTCTGTGTTGTATGTATGTCTGCGCACATGTCTCATGCACAGATTGCTGACACTGAGATCTTCCCTGGGACACTGATGTCTCTGTGAAGGGTTGTGGCTCATTGTTTTCTAGGTTGGCTGCTGAAGTGCCCCTGTCCCCTCATTATAACAGCTTGTCTAGCATTTGTGAGGTTGGGGCTGTGCAGTAGTGGTGACTTGTCTTGAAGTAACTGTGCAGTCGCTAGACTGCATTTCACAGGATGTTTGTCTGGGGGCATGGCTGTCTTGGGAGAGCAGCTCTGCACCTGCTTCTTTAATGTGTCTCTGTTCAGACCTTTGGGGGCTGTGCCTTTTGGCTTGCTGTCACAGCTGGACTGACATATGAGAAACTTGCACTGCTATTTGGTGCCTCTGAGTTTCTGAGCAGAAACGGAATTACTAGGTGGAATCCCTCATCTTGCTGTGACCCTTAGCTGTGAGTGCTGGCTGTTTCCAAAACCAAGAGCACTTTGAGGATGAAGATTATGCTGTAGCTCCCGGGACCCATGTGTAACCCTAGGGCTGGTGGCATGATTGTGGGCATGCTGTGCAGGGAGTGTTTCGAAGGCAGCATAAGCTGATTTCTCACACCTAAGTGTGAGTGGCAGGGGCTCAAAAATAACCAACCTATACTGATTGTGACCATGCGTATTGCCCACACAGTGAGGTGTGCACATCTGCATGCAAGTTGCAGGTGTCAAGAGCCAACCTCTCTTTGCTTTTCTGGCCTCTCATGCTTCTGTGCCCATTGGTATTGTTATGGTTGATACATTGTGTCAACTTGGGGAGTCTAGAGGTTTGGCTAAGTGACTCAGCAGGAAGCCAGGGTGCTTACTTTGTATACATCCTGAGCCTATGGAAGAGGAGGGCATGGAGATTATGTGAGAGCTACATGCCCCTTAGGTGGGGGTAGCCTGTTTACAAAGTAAGGCAAGAAAGAAGCTGCTTGGCCGCATTCCTCCGATTTGCTCTGGCTGCATTGCTGTTCGGCTGCCATTCCCCCTGAGTGTGCCCCTGAGGAGGTAGTGTGTCAAGCTGTGAGTGTGAAGCAAAAGGGACACTGGAGACCTCAGAAGTTTAGAAAAGCCAGGACCGTGGATCATCAAAGGAAAGCTGCAAGGAGGGAGCAAAGTGGGCCTAAGAGAGAAGCCGTGGAAGCTGTAACCACTGGAAGTGCTATAGGGGTGGACTCATGCAAACCCTTTGGAGCTCACAATGTGCCACAAGTTGCTTCAGATGCTGCATGTGGAATTACAGGACATAATGTTAGCCCTGCTGGATTTTGGACTTGCTTTGGTCCCCATACTCTGTATCCCCCTGTTTGTACCTTTTGGAAGGGTACTGCTTATTTTGTGCCATTGAATGTTGGGAGTGTTTAACTTTTCATTTGCACAGGGGCTTACAGCTAAGAGTTTGCCTTACATCTTGGAGAAGGCTTGGGACTTGGGACTTTTCAGCAATGCTGAAACTGTTAGGACTTTGGCAACTCTTGCAGATGGACTAAAGGCCTTTTGCATAAAGGGATGTGCATGAGTCTTTGGGGGACAAAATGTTATGGTTCCAATGTAATAGCATGTCTTTGTATCTGGAAACTGGTTTAAAGAAATGTATCTGGTTGCCAAGTGGACAAGGGGTGGAGTGTTATGGTTGATACATTGTGTCAACTTGGGGAGTCTAGAGGTTTGGCTAAGTGACTCAGCAGGAAGCCAGGGTGCTTACTTTGTATACATCCTGAGCCTATGGAAGAGGAGGGCATGGAGATTATGTGAGAGCTACATGCCCCTTAGGTGGGGGTAGCCTGTTTACAAAACAAGGCAAGAAAGAAGCTGCTTGGCCGCATTCCTCCGATTTGCTCTGGCTGCATTGCTGTTTGGCTGCCATTCCCCTCTTTGCTCTTGTTGCTTTGCTACCTTCTGCCTCAGAGCCAGCCAAGTATGGACTGAAACGTCCACAAACTGTAAGCTAAATAAACCTTTCCTTCCTTCATTTTGGGCGTTGGGTATTTTGTCTCAGCAACGAGAGAAAAGTAACCAAGACAGGTATCAACTAGAGCACATGTTACCTCTATTTCATTCCTTTGGGGGCCTGTTTTTACTTCCTGTTTTTTTGCTGTTAGGTAAAAGACCAAAAAAATGTGTATTTTGTATGAGGCAGCAGATGTCCTGTGTCCTTCCACAGATGGGTGATAGAAATGTTTTAATTGTTTGCCTTCTGTCTACTTTTGCCCTGTGATCATAGCCTTCGTTAGTTTCTCAGGAGTCACAGTTTCAAAAATGGCCAATACGCTTAACAGGTGTGATAAAGAAACCCAACCTCAAAACCACACTATTAAGCACTCTAGAATTAATGCAGAAGCATATGGTACTGGTTTTGCAGTCTCTCAGCCCTTAGGTGAGCTTTATCACTGTCACGGATCCAGTCTTCTCCATGTAATCAAAGCACACAACAATGACGTAAAGGTGACCTGGAGATGTTGCTCCCTGGTCTCTGGACTACATGGCATCCCAGCTACCGAACTGCTAGGCTCAGCTGTAAAATGAAGCAGTGTTTTGTCCTCAGATCCATACAGTGTCAGAATATTAGCTCAAACAGAGTTCGGTGGAGATAAATCAAATACTAGGGCTGATTGTGTCTTCTTGGAGTTCATTCTGCTGTTTAGTTCTCTTTACTGTGGCGCAGGCATGAAGGGGAGAGCAGCACCAGTCCTTGAGCCTGCAGTGTTGTGGGGTTGGAAGTGTCACTGAAAGAGCTGTCACTCAACTAGAAGAGCCCTCTGACCCCAACTGTTACTGCACTGGGTTTGTGATAAGCCTGCATGTCTCTTGTCACCAGTGTCACCTGCTCAAGCAGGGAAAATATGACTAGGATTTTTTCCAGTCTCTGCCCGTGGTGTGGAAAAAAACCTCTGAAGTAGCTGTGGTGGGACTCAGTGGGAGCCGATTCTAGGGAACTTGGAGGGCCTGTTTCAGGGAGACTTGGGGTGAACACATGGTGTTTTCCCCTCAGTGTGTTGAACAAGTGGAATTTTTTCAGATGCCAGATGTAGTCAGGAAACTTTCTGTTTTCTTTTGGCCTGGGGCCTTCCCATGAATTCAGCAACCAAAGTAGGGTCAAGGGGTAAGAGTGAGTGTGCTGAAGCCCTAGGGTCCCCTCTGGGAGGTTTGGGCCCTTCAAAGTGGAGCTGCTTCATTTCTAGTACTGCTCTCCCTGACCAAACAGCCAGATGTTGCTTCCCTGGTTTGTAAGGGTGGAGAGATGCTCGTGGCCTGTAACCTCATCTGCAATGAGCTTGTGTACTCTCTTCATGTGCATGAAATATGTCCCAAACCTAGATGTGCCTAGTATCTGAAAGGCTGGAAGCCAGCACAGGACCGGAGTGAGTGCTCCTAATGGAAGATGTGGGAACCCTGTACCCTTCACAATGTAGTCTCTCTCCCCAGATGTAGCCAGCTGGCAGGGGAGGGGCAGCTGGAGAAGTCCCTGTGGGTTCCAACTTTGTATTTTGCTAGTCTCCATTCCTGAGGAGTTTCAGCCAGGCCTGCTGGGCTGATAGCGTTACATTTTAAATTAAGGGCAGGTTGACTAAGGAGAGAAGAAAGGTTTACTGCTAAAATCAAGTGCCTTTCAACCATCATTATGTCTTAGATTTTATATCTTGTAGTACTGTACCCATGGGAAATGTCAACACTGCTGTCAACACCCATGCTGTAGGAAGGGCAGTGGGAGTGTCTGTCAGAGGTCATAGGTGTTGGGGGTAGAAGGACTGTACGTTGAGAGGGGGTTTGGTAGGCATTGACAAAGCAGTTATGGTATGAAGGATAATAGGCAGCTTTGGGTTAGATGACAAAATCTGAGAGCTTTTAGAGTTGGATGTCTGAGAGCTGGAACATTCCTAGTTATTTGAAATGTTTACTTCCATTTAAGTAAAAAGTTGAGTTCTTCTTAAGCTCTCTTGTGTGCTTATATCATTATTTCTGCAGAACTGGGACTTGCATGCCACACCCTTAATTTGAGCCAGTTTTTTCATTTCCTTTCCTGTGCACCCCCTTCTATCCACACCATTCCTGCTGCCCAGCACTCAGCAGTAGAGTTGGCATTGTTTCCAGACCTGCACCATTGATGAGGGGTCACCGCTTTATTGTTCAGCCTGGAAGATTCCTGTCCCAGTGAGGTGGCAGTTACGTGTAGTGTGGGGAGATCACCGCCTCTCTTGGTGGAGGTTAGTAGGGTATGGGGAGATTCCCCCTTTCCTAGTGGAAGTTAGCAGGGTGCAGGGAGGTCCTTCCTCTTGTAGCGGAGGTTAGCATGGTGCATAGAGATTCCCCTTCATGGGCATGTGTAAATAATCTGCAGCAGAACCTGGGAAATCTGCTAAATAAATGCTTCTGCCACTGGGGCCTGAGGCAGGGGGACACCCCCAGTCCCCAGTTTGATATGGAAAGAGGGACTCTGCAAGATGAGAGGCTCCCCAGACCTTGCTGAAGCCCCCAACTCCCAGCTGGTGCTCTGTGACCAACTGGCACCTTGTTCATCTTAGAGGTTTTCCTGTTTGTCTGCTTTGGAAGACTATCTTAACAGTTTGATTTAAAATTCATTATGAAAAGGTCTCTCATTTTAATGAATGGAGTCTGTGCATGTTGTGGTGTTCTTGATGTGCCCCGTTATCGATGCATCAGAAGAGTTTGTCGTCGTCTGAGTGCACTGTGGGTGTGGGGACCCTTTAAAGCTATGGGTTATTGAGCTATAACTCATTCCTCACCATGGTGTTGGCTACATGGCATGTAATACAGGGCCTCTTGAGGGGTCCAGACAAAGTTCCCCTTGCTCTCGCTTTCAGGTCATTAGCCTGGTTGGGGGAGCAGAAGGAGGATGCAGGCACAAACTGAACACATGGTTGCTCAGATGCAGTTGTGTTTCCATTCTTGAGTTTCTCATTGCAGATATGGCAATCATGGGAATGGTTTCCAAGTCCTTTCTAGTGCCGGTGGAACCACTGATTGTCCTCCCATCCTCCTGGGGCTGTCTGTCCTTACGATTGCTGGTGCCCAGTACTCTCGCAGCTTTCCAGGAGCAGCTGTCCCCACCATTGCTACTGCCCAGTACCCTCCCAGCCTCCCTCAGTTGTCTGTCCCCACCGTTGTTTCTGTCCCCGCACACCCTGGCTGGTACCCTGAGTCTCACCTAGGGATGGATCATGACTTGGCTTTGGTCAGAGCCACCCAGCCTGACACACTCAGGGTGTTAGAGTCAGGGGAGATGAGTCAGAGGGGAGGCTTTCTCACATTATCTGTAATGCTTCTGCAAGCTCCCCTTGCTTGGTGGCCACTTGATGCTGCACACGGTACATGAGAACTGTGGTGTGCTGGGTGCTTATACAATTTGAGGATGAGCTTGCTCTGTGTGTAGTCTGCTTCTAATCTGGCTCATCAGGAATCAGCTAACTGGTCTCATGCTCAAAATAGATTATGTTGCCAGGATTCAAAGCCAGATTCTGAATGCAGTTATGTTGCAAATGTTTCTGTTTCTTAACACTTGTCTTTTCTGTCCTGTAGCCCCTTTCCTTTGCGGGGGATAGAATCCATAAATAGAACCTTCTCAGGAGTAGATGCTGAGTCCTTGGGGGCCATGTGTGCTGGTGCTGGAACATTCCTAGTTATTCCCATCCTTGGCATCAGAGAAAGGGTGCAGACAGAGCAGGCACTGCATCTGTAGTGTTGCAGGATAGGCACCACCTGCCCACCCCTGTCTCGACTGGTGCAGCTGTAGGTTTGCAGTCGTGGGGTGTCTGTCATCTGCACCAAATACACAGTGACTTCTTTGTCTTGCTTTTGAAACAGGAGTTAGAGCAATGGTCCCCAAAGTTCCCTCTGTCTTAGAAGTATCTCACAGCCCATACCTACCAGAGTGGGATTTCCTGGTTCCAACACCACTTACCATGAAAATCTCACCAGTGTTTGCACACTACCTTCATGCCATCCTTTGCTGCCACATCCTGTTAGTGGAGCCTAATTCCTTCTCACTGTAAGGTCCTTTAGTCACCCCCCACCCCCACCACCAGCACTGCTCCTGTTGCTTGTCTGGTCATCCTCCTGTGTTAGATGCCCTTCTGTGCCCCTCATTCACGGTGTAATAGTCATTCAGGCAATGTCAGTGCTAAGCATAGGGCTGCCAGTGCTTTCCTTGTTAAGTGCATTAAGTGGCTCTGGAAAAGCACTCAATGGGCTCTGGCAGTTACACTTGCTAAATGCTCACTTTTGGATGCAGCTCTGCTCTGATGGATACTGAGGATGTACCATGTAAGCTTCACAGAGTCTGACAGGCCGTTCTTTACTCTCTCTGGTGAATGTGATGCCTCTAGGGACACCAGTTGACAGAGCAGGTTAGGGTTTACCAGGCAGCCAACATGAGCCATACAGAATAAGGACCACAAGGTCCCTTGGGCTATGTTTTTCCCTCAAGTACGGTGTCTCCCGTGAAGGAGGACAAACTCTCTAGAATATCTGCTGGGCTGTGCCTGAGGGGGACTCCCCACTACCCTCTGAGTGTCAGATTTGCACCCAGACAGGTCTGGAGTATCAGTGACAACCCCCATGCATTCACAATTGAGCTCAGTAAACCATAGCTGAGCACACTTTAATGAGTGTGCAGGACAGCAGCAAAGCAGCAGAGTGGCTCAGGTTGGGACGGGTTGGAAACGGGATGCAAGTAGGGAGGAGGATGTCCTGTGTGGGCTAGGACAAGAGTAGCAGAGGGCTGGCCCATGGGCTTGCTGCTCCAGGAGCAGGAGGTGGAGGGTGAGGCCCAGAGAGAAGAGGAGGTGGGGACTGACTAATCTAGGGTGGGGTAACCCTGTCCTGACCTGGTTTCCACTACTGCAGAAGACATGGGATGAAGAGGCCATGATATCCAGCCCAACAACCATAGAATCACCTGGACTTCCTGGGGATCGCCCACCTTTCCTGTGAGAGGCTCAGAGTCTATTTGTTCAGCTGACACAATTGCGCTAGGCTGCCACCATCACAGCTCCTCACTCCCAGAAACCCCACAGAGGTGGGTCCCTCACGGCCGTACTTTGGTGTTGCTGTAGAGCTGGTTGGGTTTTGCTGATAAATGTGAGAACCAGAGCCAGGGTCCCTCGTGGAGTGGCAACTTGCAGGTGTCTAGGAGCTTGCTTGGGAGGAAGTGGAAGACAGCAATTCTTGATGAGAAAGGCTGCCTGCAGTTCTAGAAGCCAGTACAACAAGCCAGTATTGGAAAGAAGTAAAACAACATTTAAAATTTTTTTATTGTAAAATAAAAGACTGCCGTGCTGGCAGCATCTCTCTTCTTTCTGAGTATATTTCACATCCTTTTGCTCTGAACAGCATTTCGTAAGTGTGGGATGAGGGTAAGAATCTTCAGTAGGTAGCCACCCCTCGTTATAGGACTAATGCACTATAGTGACAGAAATACAAAGGCTGAGGAGCAGGAGGAAGCAGCACAGTCCACACCACAGGGCAGCATTTGGGTTTCAAGGGGTATTCTTTGTTATTTAATGTACTGAAGATAATCACATGTTACATGATTTTTTCTCAGCTTGAAGTAGTGATCTTGAATGATCTGACAAGCTTGTATTAAATCCATGGGAGGGACATCCACTCTGCCCAGCTAATTCTCTGTTCATCACTTAAGAAAAGCACCTTTTTATGCAAATGTTTGCTACATTTTTCATTACTGCCTTAGAGACAATTCCTAGATCAGAATTACAGGGCCAGACAGTCTGCACAGTTTTGGGGCTTTTGATAGGTAGAGGCCATCAGCTCCTTAAAGCTTATGCTATTTACACTCAGGGAAGACCCTGTCTTTGCTGCATTAGATCTCTAAGTTGAAGAACCTGTTCTGAGGTTTACAGGAGACAAAGTATCTCAGAGTGTTTCACATTACCTCAAGTGTTACATGGTTTCAGTACACTGTTAGCATTAATTTGAATCTAGGTGCTAAGAGTTATGAGAGGTCCATCATTTTATTTCCAAGGAAAAACATTTACCAGATGTTCTTACACCAATCTCTGTGGATGCTGCTCTCTTCCTGAGCGTTGTCAGCCTGAGCCCCAAGTTCTCAGAGCCTAGTTTCCATGTGGAAGTTGTGTGGGGGTGGGTGGGGGTGGAGGTGGAGACCTTTCAGTGGTTGCACTGCTTCGTGCACCTGTGGAGATTGGTGGGCCTTGTCATCTTGGCAGGCTTGGCTCTGACTTTAAGGTCTGCCTCTGCCCTTTATTGTGTAGGAGAACTGAGACATATTATAGAAGATGTGTTCTGGAGCCTTGCCCGAGAATAGAGTATGTACCCTGGACACACAGCAGGTGTTCAGTAAACATCACTTAGCACCTTGCTCTCAGGAGGAAATGCAGATTCTTACTACTGGTGGTATTTTAGGCGACCACAGTTGGAGCTGCATGTTTTGTTTGTACACTTTGACCTCCCTGGCCCCAGCCATCTGTAGATGAACTGCCACAGAGCTCCAGGAGAGTGGGCTGTGGCCCCCTGAGTTGTGGAGTTGTGCTCTTTGATGTCCAAAGTAGCATTTTAGAATTCACAGGATTCCACAGGCCCATCTGCCCACCATCCCTCCCATGCAGACTTGAGCAGGTATGAGGTGACCCTGACCTACGCTCTTCCTGTCTGGATCCTCAGTTGGGGATCAGAACTGCCTCACTGTGAAGCACTCCTCCTGGGAATACCATGTGGGAGCTGAGGTGTGATAGGGGAGACCCAGGTGATGATGGAGCTGTTATTAGAGCTTCAAGACTTGCTTGTTGTAGCCCACAGGGCTGCAGAGGAAACCAAATGGCCAGAGGCAAGCTAAACTGTATTCACCTTGCCCAAGGCAAAAACAAGCTGAGATAATCTTTCCTAGAAGCCCTGCTTTAGCTGGTGTCTGTGGAGAACCCTGAGGGCTTTCTGGGAGAGGCAGGAGGGGATGGGGCTCACTGGAACCAAACAGGCACTAGAGGACAGTTCCTTATGAAGGTATGGTCCCACCCTGCCCTAGGATGCGCTCATGGACTCAGATAGGCTAGGTCTGTTCTGCTTGGCAGAAAACATGCTGCAGGTGGGAGGTACAACCAAGGTGACTTATGAGTCATGATATAGTCAGGCCAGGTGTCCTGGATGACAGAGGTGCCCTTGGTTGGGGGTCCTTAGGCTGAATGGCCTATCACACCTCACCAGGAGCCTCTGAGAAGGTGCTCACTGGGGTTCTCACATGGGAGGCCTCAGGGAAGAATGGTTTTCTCCTGGGGCGGATGTGAGTCACTTACTTTGGGGAGGTTGAGCTCTCTCCTGGGTCTGCTGAGCTCCCAAGGTGTCAGGACCCAGCACGGGCTTTCTGGGTGGACTGACTGGGATCTCAGCCCAGTCAGCTGCACACACTGAAAGGAAGCAGGGTTTGGGCAAGGACAATTTTTAAAATAAAATGTGAGGTACATTCTGCTTTGATTTCTGTTGCCTTTACCTAGGAAGTCTTCGGAAGATTGTCTGCAAATCCTTAGATACCGTCATAATTGTTCCCTAGGTTCATAGTTTTGGTTTGTTATGGAAGAAGTCATACTTCAGTCCAGTCCTCAGTCCACTTCACCACCTTCGTGGATTTTGTTGAGTGACAACATTGTGAGAAAGTACAGTCTCTTGTTACGGCTTGTCATTTACCCTGATCCTGTGCTCATAGCCTGTGTTCCTGCTGGTGCAGAGCTGATGCCCAGTATCTGGTCTTAGTGGGTTTATGATCTGAGAAGACCTGGGCTCAGGTCCTGTGCCTCATGGTGAGGGTCCGTTAGTCCCTGTCGTGGAGTGACATGTCTAAATGTGGAGATTTAGATGAGAACAGAAAGTTTGATTGCTGAATCTGAAGAGTCCCAATGTGAGTGGTGAACCTGCTTTTCCCCTCTGATGAGACAGTCACCCCCTAGGATCCATGTCCAGCCCCCAGGCCCCACACATGAGCCCCGCACACCAGGGCAAGATCCATTCTGGGCTGAGGCAGCACAGCATGGCCCGAGCTCTGAGCTCTGGGTCCCTGGTCTCACACCAGCAGTGTGCCAGGACAGACTAGTTCGTTTCCCACACACTGCTGCTTGCTTGGAGAAGATGTCTCGTCCTATGCTGCAGGGTGTGGAAGCAAGTTCAGGAGATATTTTTTCCTCTAGCTTTGAGAAGAACTGAGACAAACAGTTAAAACAGAGCTCTGAGAGCTGAGTGTGCATGAGGTCCACTGGCCAGAGCTGGGATCCCAAGCAGATTGTGGGCTCTGACAGGTGGGTGGAGAGCAGGTGTGAGGGCCCGTCTCCCCAGGTCACCCATGGGTTTAATATGGATGCATTGGGAAGCCTCTTCTCTCCCCCTCAGCCTTTGTGGCAGGGGTGAGGGTGGGCCCTCAGGTAAGTCTGCACAAGTCCTGGTGTCCTTGGAACAGCATGGTGCTGGTGTTGCCTCTGACCTGCCCCTGCCCCGGAAGCTGGGGCTGGCCTGGAGTAGCGAGGCTGGCCTAGCACTTACTTTCCATTCCTTTTGGGCTAAAAGCTCTCTATGCTGCCATCAGCCTAGGGCTGTTTTCTCTTCCACCCACCATAGTGGAATGGAGAGAAATCATTGGTCCCAGTGGACAGAACAATAGAACAGTGGGGCTTTGTTTTGGATTTTTGTTTTTCGAATAAAATCCTAAGGAAAGAAAAGTCATAGCAGTACGCCTAATGTTTTGCCAGAGTGGACAAAGGAGGATGGTGGGATCCCATGGTGTGTTAAAGGAAGTGTAACACACTGCCTCATTACCTGAAGATCCTTCAGCTTTCTGGGAAAGTGCTTTGTCTGGGGTCTTTATGGAAACATCTACATGGCATGTGGTTCTTTAAGCTCTGAAGTGTTAGTTGTAGATTTACAGGCTCACAGCATTGCCCAGCTCTGGAAGGAACCAGAGAAATGAGTTGGTCCAGTCTTCCCTAGACATCAGGCACCCACCCAGGCCCAGATCCTGTACCAGGTTGCTGTGCCTGCAAGAAGCATCTGTGAACAGCCAGGCAAGAGCCATCTGTGGGCTGCACTATCCAACCCCCACTGGGCTTCTCTTTTCCCAAGTCCTCCCTTGTCTCCCCCTGAGGTCAGCCTTTTAACTGCCAGCTCATCCCTGCCCTCGAGTGACTGCCCAGGAAGCCGGGCTGGCCTTGGCCCCTAGCGTGAGGGGTGGGTGTGGACTTAGGGGGTGATTCATTCCTGCCATGCTGTACTTCATATCTGGGGACAGCCCTAAGCAAATTGGATGATGGCCCTTGCCCGGTGGTGTGTTAAGTAAACAATAGAGTGGCCGTGA
Source organism: Chinchilla lanigera (assembly GCF_000276665.1). Classification (NCBI taxonomy): domain Eukaryota; kingdom Metazoa; phylum Chordata; class Mammalia; order Rodentia; family Chinchillidae; genus Chinchilla; species Chinchilla lanigera. Next base: position 8,201,855 of record NW_004955492.1, on the reverse strand, counting down.
GGTTTGCCGAGGACTTGTGTTTGATTTCCCTGTGCACCACCCTCGCATCAGGACAATGGTGCCCAGGTGGCTTCGAGGGCTTCTGCCCCCGGGGGATGGGAATACAGTGGCTGTGATTCCCCTGCCTGTTGCTATAGAAATTCAAACTGGAGATGGGAGTAAGTGGGTGTGCTTGGGAAAAGTCCTTGTTCCTGCTGCCCGATCTCCTGGAGTGGCATACTTACTTCTACGACTAGAGGCTTTTCTGCAAATGGATTATGATTTCATCTTTTCCTCCCACATGGAATTCTGTGTCAGGCATTTTTTTGTTTCCAGCCTCCTGCTTCGCCTCCTCCTCTATCTTCAGTGAGCTGTTTGTGTACTATTCAGTGGTAAATCATTTAGCATAACAGAAAATAGAGTGACTCCCAGTAGTATGTGTGTACCTTTACATGACTCAGTTACATGGTATTGAAATGTGTTTGACATGTGGAAGGGTCTCCCTTCCCGTCGCCAAGCCACAGTGTCAACGGGGAGGAAAACAAGACTTGGGTTTTGCTGAGTCTTTTGTGGCGGCTCCGAAAGAGCTGCATCCTGTTTTCTCTGGTTTTGTCTTCATTGAAGAGTTTCAACATCTCTCACAAGTGTGTATAAGTTGGGGCACACCTCAAACAGAATAAAACTGCATAGAAATGTAGGTAAGGGTACTTCTGACCATTCTGGTGAGTCAGCATGAACCTGCAAGAGATTGGGAGGGGCTGACTTATTTTGGACTTTTGGCAGCATGCATCATTTGTGTACCCTGGAGTCCTGGTATGGCTGGGAGAAGAGCTAGGAATCAGGAGGTACTGAAGTGAGATTTCACTGACCAGGGTGCAGACCCTGGCTCTGTGTGGAGGACCACCTAGGTGACTATCCTTGAAAGAGTAGCAGTTGCCTCCATTTTGGCCAAGCCTGACCCTGTTTCCATGTATTGATATGTACTGAGCTGGCTGGGACTTTTCCTTATCCCTTCAATTGGTTTTAAGCAATGTGTATCGGTCTAGCTGAGGTGCTGATGGTAGTCTTTGGACCCCTGACCCTCCCCCCGCCCCGTTGTTCCCTCAAGTGAGCTGGGATAAGGCAGGATGTGTGAGCCAATGCTCCACGCTGTTGGCTGGGATCCAGCCTTGGGATGGAGGCTATGACTTCTTGGGGCTTCAAACATTGGACATCAGAGCTGAAGCCCTGACCTCAAAACATTAGATACCATCTCAGTTATGTTATGCAAATTACTCTTTCTGCATATCCTTCTCTCTGCATATGGCAGAGGTGATTTTAGACCTCCTATCTAGCCCAGCACATGGCACTCACCTGCTTCCCAAGATTCTCATAGTCACTCATTCTCAAGCCACTCGCTTTTTCATGAATGAATAAAACATGAGCTCGGCCTTGGGTCGAGGCCTTTGTTCTGGATGGCCTATCATCATGGCTGGACTTAGGACCCCTTGGCTCCGCATAACTACAGATATGCCTTAGTGTCTTTATTCTTGCCATGGGTTGCACTGGAAGTGGTAGATTGGAATTAACTTGCTAGAATTCCAATAGCTTTTCTTTCTTTTTTTTTATTTTAAAGAGTAAAAGAAGGATAACATAATAATAGGAGGGGCTTACCAAATTACAGACAAAGTAGTAGGAAATTATCAATGGTTATTGTTTTACATATTGTTATCTATAAGATAGTTTCTCAGGAAAACAAATAGACAAATGATGAATTACAGACAGAAGAGGTAGGAGATTATCAACAGTTGTTGTACTATACTTAGGTATCTTCAAAGTGGCTTCTAAAGAATATAAATAGAACTATACTTGAGTGACCTACTGAATAATCATTCAATAATTCTCAATGGTTGTTGTAGGAAACACATAATAATAATCATGGATCCATTTATGAAATAGGATAGGAACAATACAAACATTAGAGAGTTATGGATAGATTAGTAGGAAAATATCAATGACTGCTGTAATACATGGTGGTATCTTCAAAGTGGTTTCTCAGGAAGACAGAGATACACAAGAAGGATCTAACAAGTAGTTACAGCCTAAGGGTTGTCAAAAATCAAGTGAGCCGTCTGGGGCGAAAGCCATTTTTTGTAGCGTTTTCTCTCCAGCCTCTCATCGCATTGTGACCCCACAACCAGTTAGTGTCCTTTCCCCAACTGTCAGCACAGGCAGCAGGAATCCTGCTGCAGACTTCTCTGGAGCTCCACCGCAGCCTGTACTGTCAGGGGAAGAATGGCTTCCAGTGAATCTCTGCAGGTATTGTGCAAGGTCCTCCTGGTTTACAGCTTCCAAGCGGCTCTTGTGACCCCAGTCCACTGGACCTCTGACTCTGTGGGCTTAGTCTGCATTCTCATGTTCTCTGAGTCCTTGTTCAGCAGCTGCTCCTCCGCTGGCTCTGGAGCTTTCTGGTTCTCAATGGCAGGAGCAAGAGTGGCCCGTTGTATGGCATATATTCTCCGGTGTTGTTCAAAGTTTGAATGATTCACACACATCCGTGGGTGGGCAACTGCATTCGGTGCATGGTGGGCCAATTGTGTCACTGTTTCTCTGTGTCACGATAGATCTCAATTGAGCGGCGGCGGCCTGCCTAAGGGCCGGCGCGCAACAACGCTCTCGGCCGCATGGCTCCCCATGCGCTGGGGGCCCTCCCTCTGGGGGCCTACGAGGCCGGAAGCTAGCCAGCCGGAAGACCAGCGCTCCCCGCCCGAGGCTTCCTGTGTGCTGGGGGCCCTCCCTCTGGGAGCCTACAAGGCAGGAAGCTAGCCAGCCGGAAGACCGGCGCTCCCCACCCGTGGTTCCCTGTGTGCCGGAAGCCCTCCTTCCGGGGAACTACGAGGCCGGGAGTGAGCCGCCGGTCTGAAGACTGGTGCTCCCTGCCCGAGGCTTCCCGTGCACTGGGGGCCCTCCCTCCCGGAGCTATGAGGCAGGAAGCTAGCCAGCCAGAAGACTGGCGCTCCCTACCCATGGCTCCCTGTGCGCCGGAAGCCCTCCTTCCGGGGGCCTACGAGGTCCAATAGCTTTTCATGGGATTACAAATATAAACTTCCTGGGCCATAACAAGGACTGGGAAGGGCTCTCTATAGCTGTGCTCCCTTTGGTTGTTGTTGTTCTTTTTAATTTCTAAAAATTGTGGTAAACCACATATACCATAAAATTTCTGTCTTACTCATCTTTATGCAATTCAGTTGCCGTAACCATTCACATTGTTGTACACCCTTTCCCACCATCCACCCACAGAATGCTCATCTTGCAAAACTGAAACTCTGACTCCTCTTTCTTCCCCAGCCTCTGAAAGTTTTCATTCTACTTTACATTTCTGAATTTGACTCCTAGGGACTTCATGTAAGTGGAATCATACAGTATTTTGCCTTTTGTGACAGTCTTGTTTCACTTAGCATATCTCAGGGTTCATCTGTTATAGCATATGTCAAAATTTCCTTCCTTTTCAAAGCTGCCAGATAGTCCACTGTCTGTGCATTCACGTTGCTTTATCCATTTTTTGGTTAATGGACACTTGGATTGCTTCTGCCTTTGGGCTGTTGCAAATAATGCAGTTGTGAACACGAGTGTGCAAACACCCTGCTGTCAGTTCTCTTGAATGTATTTACTGAGGTGGAATCATGGATTGGATGGCAGTTCTGTGTTGTGCTTTGTGTTGATGACAGTGGGGGGTGGGTGCCTTGCTCCTGCTGAGCCAGAGGCTGAGCTTGCTGGGGAGCGGGTACTCCTGTGGGGTAGAGAGGTGATGAGGAGGGGGTCTTCAGATGCCAGCTTCTCTCCAGGCCAATTCTTTTTACACTGTGTCCTCCTGTCTCTATTGTAACCAAGAAGTCATAACCAAGATTAAGAGAAATGCAAAAATGGTTTTATTCTGGTGTAGAATAGATTTGCAGATCAGGAGCAGAGACCAGTTGGACTGACCCAGTGTTTGCTGAGGAAATGTAGTCTCTAGCTTACTGAGATGCTGTCACCTGTGTTGTTAAGCACCCACACATGCAGGTCAGCTGTTGCATGTCTTTCTGCGCACCCCCCCCCCAGGGGTGTTCCTTCAGAAGGCTGGGTTTTCTGAATACTCATGTATAAATTTTCCTCTTCTTGTTTAACACCAAACATTCTCTTGTAAATGAGATTGGCTGCTCACTAAAATCAGGTGTGTCCCTCTAATGGAGCCCAGGGGACAGCAGTTCCAGGAGGCCCATTTCCTCACCTGTGGCAGGCCTTCAGAGCGGCAGCCAGGAGCTGGGCCAGTGCCTTGATGAAGCAGACTTGGAGGAGTGCTCTGGAGAGCTGCCTGGCCGAGCAGCTGCCAGAGTGCAGTGTGGGCTTAGCTTGGCTTCTGGAGCCTGAATCTGGAGGCAGAAGTCAATAGTCCTTTCCTAGCCATGGACTCTGAGTGTCAATCACCAGGGTACTGTCTGCCCATCACTGAGGGCAGGTTTCTGCTGTCTCTAACTTTCAGTTTCTGCACCTGAGAAATTAGCATGGAGAACCTGGGGTTTGGGGAAGTGTTAGTTTGGACAGAGATACCTGAGTGTAGCAGCTGGTGAGAAAGACATACAGGAACAAGGTTGCCCCTATGTGGCCCATCGCTGGGGGAGCCCCGAGGTTCCTCAACGTCTTGGTGAAGTGATACGGCAGATGCCATGGAGACCAGGAGAGGTTGTCTGTTCTGGAGGCTGTGTTTCTCCTGGCTTGTGCAGCATATGAATTTTACGTGAGGGACATGTCAACCCTATATCTATTGAAATGCCAGGCTGTCCCAAGCCTTGGATGCTACTCAGAGGTGGGACTGTGCTCCTCTGCATCTGCCTGCTGTTCTGGCATCATGGCTGACCATGGGTCCTCCTTTGGACTGCTAAGGCTCAGCAAGTCACAGTGCTTCTTCTTCTCCTGCATGATTCCCTCTTCTGTTTGGGCATTGTAGATATAAGAGTTTTATTTTTGCTTTAATTGCCAAACTTTAAAATCTTGTTCAGTTTTAAGCAGCACCCATTGAGATGGAGGTGGTGTGTTCTAATCATTCGGAAGGATGCCTCCTCAGTCTGCCGGATGTAGATGTTTTCAGGGTTTGAGAGCTCTGAGCCCATGCAGGAAGGATGTGGACACAGACAGATGGCCTCACTGAGTGGTTGGGGAGCAGCTGCTTTTTAAGCTTGGGTTCAGAGAGATGCCTGTGACCATACGGCTCTTTCCCTGCATGTAGTGACTGCGCTACTTTTCAGCGGGAAGAGAGTATGCTGACAATTACATGGGGACCATAGTTATTATCCAAAACAATGTCATGTTTTGTTCCTGGAAACCAGGATTGTTGACTCCGCTTGTCCCTGACCATATTACCAGACCCACTGTCACTGGCACACAGAGTGGCATTGGCCCTGAGTGGAGAGTGGCTCATCCTCACCACAGAGTGATTGTGATCAACTAGGGCATTCTTAGCATCTTTTTCCCTGAACATTACCATCCCGTGTCCCCAGAGGCGGCCACCATGAGCAACTATGCTCCAGCTGCTTCAGCCTCCTTTGGGTCTTGCTGTGCTCCTACAGTTCCTTCCTGTTCATGATTTTCTGGGGAAGCAGTTTGTGTATTTTAAAGCAAGTCCAGACACTTTTTCTTTTTGTCTTACTAATGCAACTCAGAGTTCTATGGAGTGGGAAGTAGCACTAATCAGTAAGTTGAGGAGCTTGTGGTTGGTATGGAGGGTGTGACGTTCCTGAAGCCTGGAAATAAAGGTGTACTTCCCTGTCTCTGACAGCCTTTATGATCTTCTTGGGGTCTTGAGGTGAGATCTCACAGTAGGTTTACACCCCCTGTTTCCATTGTCACCCCCAAAACTGAGGTGAGAGACCCCAGTGAGCAGAAAGCCATGGGCCTTCCAGACTTTTCTAGGCCTCTATGTACCTGGGTGGTCAATGTTGAGCTGCTGCCCGCGGACGGTCACTGTGTATTACATGCGGACGCTGCTGGCAGCTATAGCTGGTCCGCCCCTGCTCAGAACCAGGGTTTTCCTTAGGCCCCTGGTTCTTGGAGCAACTGTGTTACTTGTTAGCGTGTAGGTGCCATTCCTGACCCACTGAATCAGAATCCTTGGTGAGGGTAAGCTCAGAAATCTGCGCGCGTGCGCGCGCGCACACACACACACACACACACACACACACGTGTGCTAGCACCCAAAGGCTTGGGGGCTTTGTTTGGGCTAGGCCTTCAAGGTGGGAGTCAGATCTCCTGTGTCCTCTGGTTTCCTGGGTGTCTGTCTTAGTTTTATAACACTGTGGGGATGGTGAGAAAACATAGCCAAGGCCCAGTTCTTAGCATGCCACTCAGAGCCGAGGAGCCCATTGCCGAGCTGGGCTCTAGCCTCATATGGCTTTGCCTTGCTGAGAGATCTTTGCCCAGGACCAGCATGATAATGGGAGCTGCCTGCCTTGTGTGATGCTCCAGGGCCTCCCTTATGGTGTTGGGTGCATACAGAGATGCAGAGGTGGATGATACCTGACCTGGAGTGACAATATTGCATTCTAAATGAGGCTTTGCAGTAGTGTAAGTACCAAGAGCCAGGAGTGAGCGCTTCTCAATTCTCAGTTTCATCCCAACTCACCTGCCCTTGGACATGCATCTCAGATGTGCACTACATTTCCTGTTTTAAGATTGCTGGGAGAAAGGGCCTGGTGTGCCTCGCCGCCCCCCAAGCAGCTATGGTGACAAGAGCCGTTCCTGGCTCTCCCTGTGGGGTTGGTTGTGGTTCTTCGTCCTTGTAAGAGTTATCCATACTCTTTTGCTGTTATCGATCTGTAGAAGCTTTTGTTTTTTGACTCAGCTAAAAATAAGGCACTTTTTTTCTTCCTCCTCTTGGACTAGGATTTAAAGACAGCCTTTGTGTTTGTGCCATTTAGGGTTGGACGTGAGGAACTGATGAACTGAAAGGCCGGCTGCGTGCCTTTCCCTCGATTGTTGGTGTTTCATCAGGGACCTGGAGGTTCAGGCCAGGTGGAGAACTGCCCGCTTACCTCCTAGTGCTTGCTTCCCCTGTTCCTCCTGCTCGCACCTGAGCGTGGAGCTCCCCTTTCCTCCAGGAGTGTTGTCAGTAGCCAACTCATGCTTCTGAGTTTCCCTTAACATGTATTTTTCCCTCCTATGGAAATGCTCACTGCCCATCAGATTGGGTGAAGCCACAGCATTCAGGCGGCAGGGGCACTCGTGCGTTCACTCCCATTCAGCCAGTGATTTCTGAGCATGTGTTGCACACTGGGTCTTTGGTGAGGATGTGGCACACTGCTGTCAGGTCTCTGATGGATTTTGGGAAAGAAAGGGCATGGAAACACACCACTGTGGTGGGTGCAGTTGCTGGGGCTGAGGAAGGTGGAGGTGGGGCACTGTGGGTGGAGATGAGTCTCGCAGGTTCCTGTGCAGGGCGCAGGAGCTGGGCTTCTTTGTGCTCTGAAGATTCTCGGGTGACCCTGGTGATCCTATGCAGGGGGATTGGTGGGGGAGGCTGGCCATGGGGCAGGTGGACATTAGGAGGGCCTTGACCACCGAGTCCAGTGAGGCAGCACGGGCTGTCAGCTGGGGCTGTGAGAGCCAGAGGGCTAAAGACACCAGAGGCAGACAGCTGGTTAAGATGTGGGTGGAGGGCTGGCAGTGTGGGTCAATGAGGAGGGAGATGGTAGGGTTGCAGCAGTGTGCAGCAGTGTGCTCTAAGTGACACCTCTTCCACTCAGAGGACTTATTCTTGCCCCTTCAAGGATGTTGTCACTGGGTAAGAGGCAAAGCCTGAAAAATTTCCTCTGGCATTTCTTAATTTAAAACAGCCATGAGCTATAGATCTTACCTTATTAGACGTTCTTTATGTTGAGAACTTTTCCTGGGAGCTCACCCAAGTCAGGGGCATGGCAGGGGTTGTTTTGCCTGACATCAAGCCTTCGTTGCTTAGGACTGCTGTGGGCTGAGGCTAGGCCTTCTCCACCGAGTTGGGTTCTTGCCCTGCTTGGGTTCCTGCCCTTCTCCACCAAGTTTAATGCCCTGGATCTCCTGTTCTGGTGGTCCTGTGAGCAGGAGTTCTTCTCTCTTACTCTTTTAAAAAAATCTCAGCCCAGGTACCCCCACTTCCTGTTATCAGCTGAGTTCTGTCTGGTGGCCCTCTGCTGGGTTGGGCTGCGGGCAGAGGGCTGCCTCCGCCTTGCGGGGGAGCTTCTTGGCTTCAGCTTAATATGTGCCATGTCCTACCTGGATGGGTGTAGCACAGTGAGAGCTCAGATCTGCATGTCAGGTGTGATTGCCCTCTGCAGGCAGAGTGGAGGGCCCAGAAGCATGTGTCCTGGATCTTCAAGACAAACATTGCCCACGCATTGTCCTGTGTTTCTGAAATTGTTGCTACTCACTGGACCAGAACTGTAGTTGTTGACAGTGATGAGTCCAAGCCTGGCCCGTCTCCCATACCTGTGCCTGGAGTCTGCCTCGGAACCCAGGCTCCCCCATCTGAACCCTGTGTTTTAAAGAACTGTGCTACTGCCCAGCAGAGGGCCAAGTGGTAGGCTAGAAAGCCAGAAGCTTGGGTTGCAGAACACACACCGAGAGGGCCGGGTCATGGGTTGTTTCCCCCAGCCTGGAAAGTGTGAGCTTGATACTGAAGGAGGCCTTCTTTAGGAAGGGCTGGAATGGTCTAGCACAGACAGGGTGACCCGCAAGTACACTGCAGGCCCAGGAAGGTCCTTGATGGCACATGTCCTCCCTGCCTACCAGATGTGACTAGGCCTGTTCTGAGTGTCTCTTGGTAAGAGTCCTCCCCTCCTCCACCAGGTCAGATGCAAGGGCCTTTACAAGGGTCCAGAAGTTGCTGAAGCATTTAGGATTTGAAGAATCCTAATTCTTTGGGGAAGGAATGATATCAGTGACTGAGCACTGGGTTGAGGAACATCCTTCAGAGTGGTGTTACCGCCTCAATCCTGGTTTCTTGGGCATTTGTCCAAAGACTGTGTAGTTCGGTAGTTTGAACACTGTTGTGGAGATTCTTGAATTCAGTCCCTTCCTGTGGAGTGATTTTGGGATGTGCCCACGTACACGGGGTATCTGGCTCTTCTCTGTCTATTAGTACAAGAAGTTGAGGGCCTTGAGTTTGAAGGAGTAACAGGCTACTTCATAAGTGTGTGTGTGCGCGCGTGCATGAACTTGTGCTTGTCCCAGTCCACTGTGCCTCCTCCAAGTCTGCTTACTGAGGTGGGTGGTAGGCTTTCTGGTTTGCATCTCTGCCATGTAAATATAAAGAAATGAGTGGACTAATTCCAGGTCCCTGTGGGAAGCTGCAGCTAAGCGTTCTTTCCTGTGAAGTGGCTGGCCATGACCTAACCAGACCCAGCTCCTGGTCTTTCCTCTTTAGGAGTTCCCTCTGCAGACTGGCAGAGTATTCTGGGTAGGTTGGGGGCATCCTTTTTGGTGACACACAGATCAGTCCCCCTGATGTGTAGGTTTCCTGGGGGCTCCATTCTCCACTGCAGCCTTAGAAACATATTTGCCATATGGTGTCTGCCCTCTTCTTGCCAAGTGCAGATCTGCAGCCTCAGGCTGTGCTTATCCCAGGAAGAGATGCTCTGGGCCTGGACTGGATGACACAGGCTGGCCTTGGGGCCAGGGAATCGGAGACCAGTGGCTTGGTGACCAAGAGGCTGTTACCTCGAGCATGTGTCTCTGATGAAGATGCTCCTTCCTTCCCACTCCTCCTTGAGGAGCTTTGCAGCAGGATGAGGCAGCATCTCCTGTATTGCCAGGCTGTCCTGTTTGCCCTAGAAACTTAGATTTGGATGAACAAGCAAAAACCTTTTTTAAAAAAATTTTGAAACTATTTTCAAAAGCTACTCTGTTTTCTTTCCTGGAAATAAATATTAGTAGCAGCATTACATATAAGAACCAACAACTATCCTATTAATTAGTGAATAGATAAGCAAAATATGGCACTGAACAATAAGAAAGGAACAGCTGATACATGCATCAACGTGGGCATATGTCAAAAACATTCCAATAAGTTAAAGAGGCCAAGTGCACAAGTTTGCATGTTACATATATTTATTCATGTGAAAGGTTCAGAAGACACAAACCAAGAGAGACTGAAGGCAGATCTGTGTCTGTTTCATAGGAATGGTGTGAGTTGGTGTGATCACAACAGGCACGGGGTAACCCTGGTGGTGAAACTATGTCAGTCTAAATTAGGATTGTGCTAATGCAAAAGCTACTTTAGGGGACTCTGTTAATGCAGCTTCTTTGCCCTCCTCTTTCCTCATGCTTAGCTTATGTCAGCAGCCTTCCCAGGAAAGGGACTGTCTCCAAGGGGATCTGAGGTGGGAACCAAAGAGAATGTGTCTTATCTCATTCTGAAAGTCTCATCTCTTCTGTTGCATAAACCTTTTTTGTCGAGCGCTTTCTTTGATTGATCTTAGACTGTAAGCTCTATTTACAATTCTGTCTGGGACGCTTTTGTGGAGCTGCTGAGCATTTGGCCCTCCATCAGAGCATGTGTTAGACTCAGCCCTCCCCTTAGCCATCCAGAGATTTAGTCTTCAGAATGGGGGCTTTGAATGCTGGGCTCTGACTGCAGTTCTCTGGATGGAAGCCTGCTGACTTTTGAATACAAAGGGACTCATCTTGGCCTTTCCTTGTCTGAGGAATCTGTCCTTGCAATCTGAAAGCAACTCCAGAATTCCCAGCTAGGGCTGCTATTCATAACTTCAGCACAGGGGTGGGTACAGCAGATGTGCAGGTGCGTTTTGTAACTTTGTGTGACTTCTATTCAGCTCCTTTGTGTTTAAAGAACACTGCCTGGGTCGTTTTCTGGAACATAATATTCTTTCTTTTGGGGGATATGTTCAGGAATGTGTGTGGCCTCCCAGATGAGGTTCTGTAGCTGTGTCACTGGTTATCGTCACGACCGTGGCCTTGTCTTTCCTCTTCTTTGCTCCCGTCCCCTCCAGGTCTCTCTAGTGGGGAAAGCCCCTGAGGAACCTCACTGCTGAGACTTGGGCTCTGGCTGCTCTCCTCAGTGTCCCTCCGTGTTCCCAGTGTCCCCCGGTGCTCTCAGTGCTCACACGAAGGTTTGGGTCATCACTGAAAGCCTCCAGACACCAGGGCAGGGCTTTTAAAACTGAAGTTGTGACCTACGAAGTACTCCATTAATTTAGGAGGATGGTGTCCATATTTAAAAGGTAAATAGAAGAAGTTGCAGAGGGCATTACCCATGAATAAGTAGTCTTCCATGAATTTTACTCCATACATGTAGATTGTGTGCACATGTATCCCTCCATTTATTTTTTTACTGTGGGTTTTGGCAGAAAGTCTGATAGCAAGCCTAGTATGTGGCCAGGAAGGGACCATAAAGACAGGTGATAGGGGCTGGGGATTAGCTCAGCAGCACAGTGCCTGCCTGGCAAGTGCAAGGCCATGAGTTCGATTCCCGGTACCGGAGAAAAACAAAAACAAAAAGACAGGTGATAGATAACCAGGTGATCCGGTTGTCCCTCATCCTGTTTGCGTGTGATGACCTAACACTTGGACTCCACCTTGGGCCCCTCACTGGTGGTTTGCTGTCAGGTGCCCAGTCTTCCTGGGGCAACACTGCCCTGCATCCTTACCCTGGCTGCAGGTGACACCCAGGAAGGACTTTCTTCCATGGGGAGGCTGTGGCTCCACCACCCACCACCAAGCTACTGTCTTGGCATTAGCTTGGGGTGGGGGTGGCCACGCTGTGTCCTGTCCCATGGGTATTTGTCCACTGTGATTGAGTCCAAGTAACAGTGACCTGACTGAACCTCATTCTGTTATTCTGAGTACATTTAAATAGGGTAATATTTATGAAACAATGAGGATAAATGTGCCCAGTGTCCTGCCTGGGTCCTGCACAATAAGGCCCACAGGTTTCTTGGTTCCATACGTGGAGGTGTTCTGTAACCACTTGCAGGCATCGGCATTTACAAGGACTCGTCCTTTAACATGTTGAGTCTTTGCCTTTGTTTTTTAATCATAGTAAGTATCTTCTCCTGTATTAGAGAAACAAGCCTTACAATGATGTGGTGTTCATTTCCCCAGTCCTTGGGAGAGGTAATTTTTGGAGAACACCCAGGTTTGTCTGAGGACACCTCTAGTCATCAGCCCCCACTTCCCCTCCAGCCTTGCTTGCTTTCCCTGACTCCAGCCCAAAGGTTGCTGTTGTGAGGTCTCTTTGTTCAAGGCTGTGAGCTCATCTGTCTTGGCCCTGCTCCCTGCTGCCCACTCCTGGGAGGTGGATTACAGCCATTGTTCTCCCAGTCTCCAGGCAGGCGGGAGGGGGCCTGGCCTCCAGTGCGGGTGCTTTCCATTGACTCCAGTCTGGTGGAATTGATATGTTAATAAAAACTGCTGGTGCCCAATCCCTCTTACGCACTTTGATGTAGATTATTCCTGTGGGTCTGTCTGCCCGGGTGTCTAATTTACAAAGACTCCAAAATGGTTTCTTTTTCACCCATTATTGGGGAGAATAATAAGTCTCTACCAGATTAGCTTCTTGGGGCTCAGCTGCTTGGTCTCATCAGTGTCTGTGCTGCTCTCATGCCAAGAATTTACCCTGTATATTTTGAATATTTTAACTATTTCACTGTTGAAACCTGTCAGGAATCAAGCTGCTGCACACCCCCCACCCCCACCCCGCCTTCAATAACAGGGGCTGTGTTCTTCCTGTGGGATGCAGTCTTACAGAGAGGGAGCCTGTTCCCCAGGCTCTCTGACCCCTGCAACAGCTTTCCAGGGCTACTCAGAGCTAAGGCTGCCTGCATGTTTGGCTGAAAACAAAACAGCCACAGTTGGGAGGGAACCTGGGGTAGAAGGGAGGTCTGGACCCTTGCAGTTGCAAACTCTGCCCGTCCTGGGGGAGGCAGTAGCATGGGTGTCTGCCCAGCTAGAAAGATAGTCTGGGTCTGACCCAAGGCCTCAGGGTGGGGCTTTATTGGAACAGGGTCTTTGCATGGGTTAGCATGAAGCCATTAGGGTGGGCTCTCAAGCAGTAGACTGTGTCCTTAAAAGGGGAGAAACACACACACACACACACACACACACACACACAGAGAGAGAGAGAGAGACACGGAGACCATAAGGAGAAACACAGGGAGAGGGTGGCCCACAAGCAGGGAGGGAGGCCTGGGGCCTAAGGGAACTGCCTGCCTGTACCTTAGCCTCAGACCTTCTGAACCTGCCTGCACCTTGACCTGTACCTTCAGAATTGTGAGGCAAAATACTTGTGCTATTTGGGACAACCCCCCTGATCCCCAAGTGTTGATTTTTGTGGCAGCCCTGGCAAATTTACTCAGTATCTGTTGGGGTATAAATTCACCTTACAGCATGCAGTTTTACCCTTTGGCATGGCTAAGGCCCCTTGCAGTTTTAGTACTTAAATGCTTGCGCTTAAGAGATTTGCTGTGGCTTTGCCTCCCATCATGAAGACCCTGCCCTGGGCAGGCTGGTGCTTCACTGCTGGCCGTGCAGTTTTGTGTGGAGGACCTCCCCAGGTCCTCAGCTCCTCCTGATTAATAGCATTGTTTTCCCCTCTGTAGTTTGGGAATGGGGAGTCGGGGGTTGTGGAGTCACCCAGGTGAACCTGGCTTTCCTTGGCTCTGACTCTGTCCAGAGTTGCTCTCTGGGCTCTACGCTTGCTTCTGGCCCTCCCTGCTGACCTCCAGCTCACATCTTATCTCATATTGAGTTGCTGCCTTCTCTAGGCTGCTTGTGAGCTGAAAACTGGGACACGGTCCAACCAGGATTTGCCTCTAGTTTAGAGATTAAGATAAAGAATTTCTTGCTTATTCCAGGATCTTTAAGAATAGATCAGGACCTGGGGTGTTCTGGTTATAGGTCTCCCTCCCTCAAGCGTTAAACAGGGCCGGGGGACTCTACCACTGTGGTCCCTGGACCGAGTGGGGCTTTGTGAGGTCTGAAGCTTTGCCATTTGGAGACTTTCTGAGAGAAAATGATTATAACCCACCATCGTATTGTGAGTAGCACCTGAGGAAGGAGGAGCCTGCAGGGCTCAGGAATTTCATGTCCTGCCTGGGAGTGAGGGTTAGATTAGGGGACACAGTGAGAGCTCTCTAAGGTCAGGGAAGAAAACTAGTGTCTCAGTAGGCATGCTCTGGAGGGACCTATGAGAGCAGAAGGCTGATTCTGCAGTGACTACTGGTTGGAGGAGAGGGAACTGTAGAGTCAGGTGGGAAGAGCCCTGGACTGTCTGTGGTGGTCAGGAAAATGGGTAGAGATTATGTTTGTTTCTTTAGGACAGGGGATTAGTTTATAACGCAAGGAGACCCAGTGCCTGAGTGGTGAGCACTTGGACTTGAGTGTGGGGACAGTGGGGTACTGGGACGGAGAGCAGAGCAATGGGAGGATTTTCAAAGGCCCATGTCTGGAGTGCTGGGATGAAAAGCCACAGTGTGGGACAGGCTGCCTCCAATGGCTATGTCCCTGCCCTCTTGGGATTGGGCTGCATCCCTTGGGTCCGACTGGAGCAAAGCCTACCAAGTTACTGTAGCTGTGTTTCTGCCTTAACACTGGCTTTGTGGTCATCTAGCAAGGAGATTTTGTCCCTTGTGGGTACTAAATGGTTAGTTTACAGTCTTCTTGTGTTGCTTTTTCTTGTTGCCTTAAAATTGTTGTTCTTACCTCAGAAGGTCACCAGCTACTCCCATCATGTATTCCAAGTGCCTGGTGTTCTATCATTTGCCACAGGTCACTGTATAGTAAATTTCTTTTGGTATTATAATTTCTGCAACCAAGTTGCCTTTCTGACCTGTTGGGACAAAATTTGGCATGTAGTTTATGTCAGTCACAATTGTGTCATCATGTGGGTTTTTTCTTTAACATGCTCTTCTCATGATTTCAGAATGCTGTCTGCACTTCTGGATGTGTTTCAGTGATGAAATGTAGTGATACCAAGGAAGTGTTGGAGAGATAGACTCTGGGTCAGAAGGTTCAGTGTCTTGTTTGGGAGATGGGACACATTAACTATTTTAAGAATACTTTTTCTCTAATTAGAGAATTGGTCAAATGGAATAAAGGGCAAGATCAGATAGGGTCATAGTACATTGTAATTTGGAGAAACTGTCATGCATAAGCCAGACTTTAAGTTAGGATGATAGGGAAGGTTATTGTCTTGATCAGTTTCCCATTACTGGGCCAAAATACCCAGCATCCACAGCTTAGAAGAAATGGTTTCTTTGGCTTATGGTTTAAAGGTTTCAGTCCATAACCAAATCATTCCATTGTGGGATCTAAAGTGAGTGGGTCTAAAGTGGGTCTAAAGTGAGCAAAGCTACCTAACTTACGGTGACCAGGAAACAGAGCACAGGGAATGCACCATCTCTCCAAGGAGAGATGCACCCTCAGAGGTACAACCACAGTGACCCATCTCCATGTGGGTCCTGCCCTCTAACAGCACATTCAGCTGTGGATATCAGTAGATTAATCCACTGAAGAATATAGCACCCCAGGATCTAGTCATCTTTCAAAGAGTGTCTCAATCTGGTGGGAGCAGCAGGTGCACCCACTGTGGGACACCTTGGCTCTTTCTTATAAAGGTAAGTTGTGCTCTGACATACCTAGAAACCCACCCTCAGACTCTTATCCAGGAAATTGGAAATTTGTTTTCATGGAATTCTTTCAAGGAATGGATTTTTTCATATTTGCCAAAAACTAGAAACTGCTTAACTGCCCATCAGCTGCAAAGTAAATAAACATACTTCACTCCCCACGTAATGGCCTTTGGTAGCACATTCTGGATGGAATACCACTGTAGGGGAAGGGAATCCAGTGCAATGCCTAGCACCTGGATAGATTTCAGCGCCTCACTGTAGGAAGAACTGAGGCCATGAGGCCACATACCCTGTGATTCTGTTTATCTGATGTTATGGTTTCTATCTAAGAAGGCCCCCCCAAGTCTCGTTTGGAAGGTGATTGGGGAATGGAGCACTGTACTCACTAGTGGATTCGTCCGTCAGTTCAGGAGCTGAGTGTACTGATAGGAGGTAGGGTCTGGTTGAATGTGGGTCCCTGGGGATTTGACCTGGAAGGGTGTATTCTTGTCCCCAGCTTCTCAAACCTTTGTCTGCTTTCTGGCTGCCGTGGATCAAACACCTCTTCCTCTGTCCAGGCCTTCTACCAGGCTATTTCTGCCTTGGAGTCAGCTAACCATGAACTGAAATTGTGAGCCAAAATAAACCTCTCCTTCAAGTTTTAGATGTCAGGTGTTTTGTCCTAGCGACTGGGAAATGATTAAAGCATGATGGAAAGAAGGCAGATCAGAGATTGCTGGGGCTGGAGAAGGAGGTTGACCACAGAGGTATACTGGAGAATCCCTTCAGGAGATGGAACGGTTCTGTGGTGGTGGTTGCATGACTATGAAACTGTCAACTCACACAGCTGGAGTAAATTTTACAGTAAAAATCACACCATAATTTAAAAAGTGGGGGGAAAGTTATGAGCCAAGTTGAGGAATTGAGAATGGTCATGTCACGTGTGGAGAACTGTATTTAACAAACCCGAAGAGCTGCGTGAGCAGTGGAGTCTGGCTTGGGTTGACAGGGAGCATTATACAGATGTGGCAGCATGGAGGCCCCAGGGAGGCCCAGGCTGCAGGGGCAGGGTGTCAGTGCAGTTCATGTGGACAGTGTGGGGGGAGGTATGAGATGGGAGGTAACCAGGGTCTCATGCAGGGCTCCAGTACACAGAGGAGGCCTTACACAGGTCTGTGGAGGGCTCTGGAGAGACTGGAGGCCGATGGCCTTTGTTAGACATGGAGAAACTAAGGCATAAAGTCACCAATTTTTATTTTGGAAAAATAAAACTAGGAATAAACTCTAGGCCTCCTGAGACCCGATGCCTGGGTGGTGTTCACGGCCTGTGACCTGCAGAGTTTCTGTTTGGGGATCTCTGACTTTATGTGAGATACCATTTGGGAGTCTGACTTCAGCTGCCCCTCAGATCAAGCTGGGGCTGCTCTGGGTGCTCCTTTATGCAGACACACCAGGGTGAGCCTGTAAGCCTGCTGCTTCCTCCAGCTATCTGTGCTCTTCCTTGGGAGTGCTTGTCACAGGGAAGGGTTTGTGTCATTAATCTTCGGGTAAGTCAGATGAGTATGATCTGCAAGGCTGTGTCTTACAGGATAGGCAGAGCAACAGAGGGCTGAGCCTTGGAGGTTGTCTTCTGAGATGCGCCCAGCCTGGTAGCCCTGGGCTGCCACAGCAGTGTGTGTGATTCCAGTAGCCATCTTAGTTGGGCAGGGCAGGGTCCTGTACCCGGCAGGGCTGTGACACATCTTGGGGACAGAGGGAAATGGTTGAAACAGTGTTGAAAAGAGCACCCCCTTTAACATCATCTGTGGGCATCCTGAGTTTAGCTGACTCGAGGAAACGCATACACCTTTGCTGTGAGCTGTGCCCTTTCTGTTGTGAGGGAGGACTCAGGTATCCTGGAGCATTCTCTTTTCTGTCCCTAGTTATTGCTCCTTCTACAGTGACACCTGACTTCGATCTTGGCATGTGAGGCCACGTCTCTCCTATTGAAATGTATAGTGCTCTCTTGAGTCGACGAGGAGGATTAGAAAAAGGAGACAGACTGTGGTCAGATGTAATTGCTGACCACTTTGCTCTTGGCCACACTTCCTTTTCTCATCTGTGAAGTGTACATAATGCACTTTCCTTCCACCACTGTTGCTTGGTCAAAATGAGACTGTGCACATAGTCTGTGGTGCTGATTAATCTCTGCAGCCTGTTCTCTAACTAACCATGTTTTCTCTGCTGTGAGGTAGAGTGCTGGGTAACTGATAAGATGATTTTTGCAGCCCCAACCCTGGAGCAGTTTTGGTTAAGATCCTACTTTGTGTCACGTCTTGTTAGGTTTTCAGGCAT
The DNA here is from genome assembly GCF_000276665.1 of Chinchilla lanigera. Classification (NCBI taxonomy): domain Eukaryota; kingdom Metazoa; phylum Chordata; class Mammalia; order Rodentia; family Chinchillidae; genus Chinchilla; species Chinchilla lanigera. The sequence continues at coordinate 8,183,928 of NW_004955492.1, read as the reverse complement.
ATGCTTCTTTAGTTCTTAAGTGGAAGACGGGCTTCCTTCCTGTTGCAGGAGGGCTCCAGAGCGGGAGTTTGAGTTTACCTCTGAGACCTGAACTGCTTGCAGAAGTCATCTTCACCTCAACTCTCCCATTACAGCCAGACCAGACTGTGGATGGTCCTGAAGCAGTGTTTGATGACAGATGTAAATAGGACATTGCAGTGACAGGTCAGACGCTGGTGTCTTTGCCTGTTGCTCTGTGCTTGGGATCTTTCTTTTGTGTCTTAGCTTTCTCACACCTTTTTTGCAAGGACATGGGTCTGTACCTGAGGATGCAGTTAGCCATGCACATACCTGCAGCAGAGCACACTGAGTCCCTTGGTGGTGCCTGGCACAGTGTGAATCCCATGGAGCTAGTGCCACCGTTGTCAGAGCTGGCGGTTGGTCACCTGAGGGGGTTGTCTCAAATTCGCTTTGTGCATATGTGAAAATATTGTCAGTGCCCAGTATTCCCTAAAGGTTAAGCTCTCTCAGTGGCCATGAGCACAAGACCACTTTGGAGAAAACAAAGATTCACTAGGGAAAGCAGTGCACACTAAAGAGATGGACCTGTAATGGCTGAATCTGGTAGTGCCAGCCCATCCTGCCTAAGTCAGCAGGGACCACTCAGAGCCCTTTCTCTAATTCATGCGGGAGGAGGCCTCCTGGCCCAGGAGCACTGCCTGGACCTGCCCCTGATGGGCAGTGTGGGCGACCCAGCCACAGGCCAGATGCAGTCTGCCGTCAGATGCCGTGTGGTTCAGAATTCCAACTATGGCATGTCTGTGCTAGATTTTAAAATTATGCATGAAAATAATTTTAAGAACATGAAAGAAAGTTGGAGAAGTAGAAACAACACTCAACATATTTTCACTCTAGCACAGCCATTTTTATTTCCTTGCCTTTAATTCCAGGCTAATCCAAATGGATAAGCATTTTTGTATAGTTGTCTCATTGTGTACATAAAATTTTGTCTCTTACTTTTTCTTTTAATGTAAGCATTTTGCATATGTATGTGATCTTGATAATTATAATTTTTAATGGTTGCATGACATTCTCTTAAGGGACTGTAACAGAACCTTTCAGTGTGGACTATTTAAAATTTCTTCTGTATTTTTCTCTTATAAATAATGCAGTATTTGTGCATAAAATTTATTCCTGGTTTTGGTTTAGTTCATTGTAGTAAGTTTGAATAAACCCTAGGATATAACTGGAGGAGGAGGAAAGGAAGGAGGTTCCTGTGACCACCGGAACTCAGGGACGTGCCCATGTGCCCAGAGAGCTGGAAATGAATCTCTCCCTCCCTCCCTTCCTTTTTCTTCCTCCCT